>NC_022012.1:41335989-41360516 GCF_000317375.1 Microtus ochrogaster
AAAAAAAAAAAAAAAAGAATGAGGACAAATAGAAATTCGTGCCCAGAATAGCAAACGACAGCCAACAGGCAACAGTTAAAGGACTGTGTGCATGTTAGTCAGTTGATTAATAGCTATAATAACTAACGTAATCATTAACAAACTAGTTAATTTGTGTTTCACTGTGTCTATTCACAGTACACAGTACCCTGTTGTACAAAGAGATTTTCATACAAGTACACATTGCATATTGAAAATACTCCCCATGCTCCCAAACCTTCTGCTTTCTCTCCTCCCCCTACTCCAGCACACCAGTATCCCCTGTCCCCTCATCAGCTTCACTTTTACTGTCAGGTCATATATACATACACAATTTTATGTCTCTGTACAAACTCCAGGAAGCACAGACTGGAGAGATGGCTCAGTGGTTAAAAGTGAACACTACTCTTACAGAGGACCTGAGTTTAGTTCCCGGCACCTCTATGGGACAGCTCACAACCACCTGCAACTCCAGCTCCAGGAAATACTACACTTTTGGCTTCCTTGGACACCCGCATTCACATACATGTACACACACACACACAAACACATTTAAAAATAATATTAATAAAAATAAATCTTTAAAAATCTAGAAGTCAACCAGATGGTGGTGGTGCATACCTTTGATCCCAGCACTCAGGAGGCAGAGGCAGACAGATCTCTGTGAGTTCAAGGCCAGCCTGGTCTATGGAGTGAGTTTCAGGATAGTCAAGGCTACACAAAGATACACTGTCTCAAAAAACATACAAAACAAAAACAAACAAACAAACAAACAAAACCTAGACGTCACAAATAAGAAGCTCCTGAAACTTAATGTGATTACATCCACTTCGATGTGTTTTCCTGGAAAGGACACGGTTTCATTCTTTAGACTGAAAAGCTTCCACTGTGCATATATACTACATTTTCTTTACCACGCCCCTGTTGTTGGACACCTGGGTTGGTTCCCTAACCTAGCTATTGGGAAACCATGTTGAGATGCAAGTTCCTGTGTCATTTCTTGACTTGGAGTCTTGGGTAACTACATAGGTGTATCTTATTTTAAAAATCCATTCTGCGAGACTAGATGGAGATGGAGTAGAAGCTTACAAGCTGAGGTGTAGGGCTCGGGAGTGTCCATAAGAGTCGTGGAGGAAGAGGCACAATGGCCGTTGGCCAGGGTTTTCTTTTTTTGTTTTGTTTTTTTTTGGGGGGGTGGTTTTGTTTTGTTTTGAGACAGGGTTTCTCTGCAGCTTTGGAACCTGTCCTGGAATTAGCTCTTGTAGAGCAGGCTGGCCTCGAACTCAGAGATCGGCCTGCCTCTACCTCCCAAGTGCTAGGATTAAAAGCATGTACCCGCCAGGGGTATTTTTTAAAAGTATACAAAAACAGGTAAAAGAGTTTGCTTGGGGTTCTTAGGAAACTGCCTGCCATTGACACTGTGAGGTTTTCTGTGTAAGTCAAATCAAGCTGCCTTCTCTTCCAAGCCCTGAGTACTATCCTTCCTCTCTCCCAGATCCTGAAGACCCAGGAGTCCTGGGGCCTCCCCAGGAAATATGTAAGAGCTTACCTAAGCCCTGGATGGTACTGTCCCCTCTACCTTTATGTTTCTTGTATTCTTTCTGGTGAGGGCTGAAGTGTCTCCTCCAGGTACCTAGGTCTTTCATTCTTCTACTTTGGTGCAATTTAAGAAAGAAGGAAGGATTGACAACATACTCGGTAACAAAGCAAATCTCAACAGATAAAAAAAAAAGTAGGAATAACCCACTGTGTCTTTTCAGGTCATCATGACTTAAAGTTAGAATTCAACAACAAATTGCAGAAAATCCACAAATTCATGAAACTGAACAATGCTCAACTGAATCACCACTGAGTCATGGAAGAAATAAAGAAAGAAATTAAAGACTTCCTAAAATTCAATGAAAATGACCACATAACATACTCAAACTTATGGGACACAATGAGAGCAGTGTTAAGAGGAAAAGTCATAGCACTAAATGCCTACATTAATAGATTGGAAAAATCCCACACTAGCAAATTAACAGAACACCTGAAAGCTCTAGAACTAAAAGAAGCAAACTCACTAGACTAGACAACAGTAAGAAATAATCAAATTGAGAGCTGAAATCAACAAAATAGAAACAAAGAAAACAATACATAGAATCAATGATACAAAGAGTTGATTCTTCAAGAAAATCAACAAAATAGAGAAACTTTTACCCAAACTAACAAAAAGGCAGAAAGAGAATATCCAAATTAACAAAACGAGAAATGAAAAGGGGTACATACAACAGACATGGAGGAAGTCCAGAGAATCATCAGGTCATATTTTGAAAATCTATACTACACAAAATTGGAAAACTTAAAGGAAATAGACAATTTTCTGAAAAGTATCAAATACCAAAATTAAATCATCAGATAAACAAATTTAATAGACCTATAAACACTAAGGAAATGGAAAGTCATCAAAAGTCTCCCAACCAAAACAAAAACAAAAAAACAACCCAGGGACAGATGGTTTCAGTGCAGAATCCTACCAGAATTTCAAAGAAGAACCAATACCAACATTCCTCAAATTGTTCCTCACAATAGAAACAGAAGGAACATTGCCAAACTCTTTCTATGAGGCTGTAGTTACCCTGATACTCAAACCACTCAAAGACACAGCTAAAAAAGATAATTACAGGCCAATCTCCTTCATGAACATTGATGCAAAAATACTCAATAAGATACTGGTAAACTGAATCCAAGAACACATCAGAAAAATCATCCACCATGACCAAGTAGGCTTCATCCCAGAGATTCAGGGATGGTTCAACATATGAAAATCCACCATATAAATAAACTGAAAAAAAACAAAACAAAACACATGATCATCTCATTAGATGCTGAAAAAAACCTTAGACAAATTTCAGTACCACTTCATGACAAAGGTCTTGGAGAGAGCAGGGATACAAGGAACATACCTAAACATAATAAAGGCAGTATACAGCAAGCCAATAGCCAACATCAAACTAAATGGAGAGAAACTCAAAGTTATCCCACTGAAATCAGGAACAAGTCAAGGCTGTCCACTCTCTCTGTATCTATTCAGTATAGTACTTGGTTTTCTAGCTAGAGCAATGAGAAAACAAAAGGAGATCAAGGGGATTCAAATTGGAAAAGAAGAAGATAAACTTTCACTATTTGCTGATGATATGATAGTATACAAAAGTGACCCCAAACATTCTACCAGGGAACCCCTACAACTGATAAATACCTTCAGTAATGTAGCAGGATACAAGATTAACTTTAAAAAATCAGTCCTATATACAGATGATAAGTGGACTGAAAAAGAAATTGGAGAAATATCATTCTTTAAATAGCCACAAATAACATGTATCTTGGGGTAACTCTAACCAAACAAGTGAAGAACCTGTATGACAAGAACTTTAAATCTTTGAAGAAAGAAATTGATGAAGACACCAGAAAATGGAAAGATCTCCCATACTCTTGGGTGCATAGAATTAACATAGTAAAAACAGCAATCTTATCAAAAGCAATCTGTAGATTCAATGCAATGTCCATCAAAATCCCAGGAAAATTCTTCACAGATCTTGAAGGAATAGTACTCAACTTCATATGGAAAAACAAACAAACAAACAAAAAAACCCCAGGATAGCCAAAACAATCCTGTACAGTAAAGAAACTTGTGGAGACATCACCCTCCCTTACTTCAAACTCTACTACAGATCTGCAGTAATGAAAACAGCCTGGTATTGACATAAAACAAACAAGAGGACTAATGGAATCGAATCAAAGACCTGGATATAAATCCACACACCTTATGAATCCCTGACTTTTGACAAAGAAGCAAAAATTATAAAATGGAAAAAAGAAAGCATCTTCAACAAATAGTGCTGGTATAAATGGTTGTCAGTGTGTAGAAGAACGCAACAAGATCCACTTCTATTGCCATGCGCAAAACTCAAGTCCACATTGATCAAGGATCTCAACATAAAACCAACCACACTGAACCTCACAGAAGAGAAAGTGGGAATCAACTTTGAACACATGGGCACAGAAGACCACTTCCTAAATATAACAGACACTGAGAGCAACAATTAATAAATTGGACCTTCTAAAATTGAGAAGCTTCCGTAAGGCAAGGACACAGTCAACAAGACAAAACAGCATCCTACAGAATGGGAAAGGATCTTCACTAACTCCACATCTGACAGAGGTCTGATCTCCAAAATATTCAAAGAACTCAAGAAACTAGACATCAAAAGAACAAATAATCCAATAAAAAAAATAAGGTACAGCTCTTAACAGAAAACTCTTAACAGAGGAATCTCAAATGGCTGAAAGACACTTAAAATGCTCAATATCCTTAGCCATAAGAGAAATACAGATCAAAACATCTCTGAGATTCCAGCTTACACCTGTCAGAATGGCCAAGATCAAAAACACGGATGATAGCTTATGTTAGAGAGGATATGGAATAAAGGGAACACTCCTCCATTGCTGGGGGGAATGCAAACTGGTACAACCACTTTGGAAATCATTATGGAAGTTTCTCAGAGAATTAGGAATCAACCTACCTCAAGACCCAGCAATACCACCTTTGGGCATACACCCAAAGGATGCTCAATCATACTACAAGGACATTTGTTCAACTATGTTCATAGCAGCATTATTCATAATAGGCAGAACCTGTAAACCATATCGATGCCCTTCAACCGAAGAATGGATAAGGAAAATTTGGTCCATTTACACAATGGAGTACTACTCAGTGGTGAAAAAAATAGTAATGACATCTTGAAATTTGCAGGCAAATGGATGGAACCAGGGTAAACCATCCTGAGTAAGGTAACCCAGACCCAGAAAGACAAATATATGTACTCACTCATAAGTGAGGCCACAACACCAGAGAACGTAGACAACAAAAGAAACCTTAAGAGAGACATACATGGATCCATCTAGGAAGAAGAAAAAGACAAGACTTCCTGAATAAATTGGGAGTGTGGGGAGCGGGGGAGGGGTGAAAGGGAAGAGGGAAAGATGGAAGAAAATGGGGAAAATGTATAGATCAATAAAAACAGTTAAAATAAAAGCTAAAGAAAGAACTTTTTTAAAAGAAAGGAAGGAAGGAAAGGAAGGAAGGAAGAAAGGAAGGAAGGAAGGAAGGAAGGAAGGAAGGAAGGAAGGAAGGAAGGAAGGAAGGGGGAAAAGAGTAAAAGCCAGCCTGAACCCCTCTCTACTTCCTCTGTGTAATTTCCATGGAAATCTGCTGGTTCCCTCCCCCCTCTAACCTGGGGAGGATCTGGGAGAATTTGGAGTACTGGAAAGAATGTGATCAAAAGATATTGTGTGAAAACATTAACATAATAATAAAAATATTCTGCCTTGGAGGGCTGTGATGTAGTACTCGGAGTTTTAAACAGAAGAATTTCAGGTTGCACATCAAATTTGAGGTACATAGTAGAGTCCTGCATGACTAAATAAAAGAATAAGTAAATAAATGAAACATTTGGAGAATAACTAGTTTCAGGCTAGCTTTGTCTAGATTATCTACTGAGATCCAGTTCCAGAAAAGCCCCCAAAAGTTGGATCTCCAGCCACTACCAAACTGCCTTGCTAGCATCATCTACTGACCCCCAGAAGTCGATTATACCCTCCAGACTAAGAGAAAAGGCTGTTTCCATCCTTCTGACATGGTTTCCACTCCTGTTTCTTCCATTGTCACAACCTCACATGGAGAATCTAGCAGTACCTTCAAACAAAAAGCCTGTCAAAAGCCAAGACAAAACAACAACGGCAGAAAGCAAAATGGATTCCATCCAGAACTAACCCCAAAATATCAGAGTCTTATGCGTGGAGATGAGGATAAACAGATGCCTCTCATCTCGACAAATGAAAGGTCACCCTCAGACAGCGCAGAGTAATTATTAAATAACTTCCTCCATTTGTTCAGGATCAGTTGCGACCTCATTACCTGGATCCGAAGACAATATCTCTAAGTCCTGGGCATAAATCCAAAAAGGTCATTAATAACAGAAGAGTCCCCAAATTTGCAGGAAAAGGAAAACCAGCTCTAATTGAGGAAGCAAAGTGTTCCACCCAGACCTTTGCATCCACAGTCGTCTTGGCAATGGCGATCTGCTTTCCTGGGCACTCTTGGCTGTTGGACAAACAACCACTAATACTGTTGATTCATCTCAAGCCCCATGAGTCTCAGGATGTCACAGGCAGGGTATTACGCTGACTTGAGGGTGGTTTTCTTATTGTTATTGCTCATGACTTCAGGTCAGAGACAAGGGGTTGGGAGCAGAGTTTCAGATCGCTGGCACTTTGGCCTGATCATTCACTAGGTAGAGACAGGTGAGGAGCTAGGTGCCCTGCCACAATTGAGTCCCTGATCTCTGATTTTGGCTCTCCAGATCCACCTGGATCTGAGTCATAAATCAACTCATCCTGTGGTTTGGAATTAGGAGGGTAGTCCCTCTCCTTAAACTACCTTGAATTAATCTGTTTATCAATCAACAGGCAACCTTGAACTGCTCCCTTCCAGCTGAGTCCTGCTGACTAGGAGGTGGCCGACTCCTGGGAAAAAACTAGACTTTTGCTAACCGTCAGAGGAGAGCCAAAGCCATGGCAACCTCACTTCCTTGCCTTCTGTCTTCTTTATCCTTCAAGCTGTGCAGTACAATAGCACAGACTTTAAGGTTAGGCTCTGGAGCCAAGCCAAGTAGAACCTGCCACTCACCCACTGGAGGGCTTAGGCACAGCTCCAAGCCTCCATCCCTCAACTGTGAAATGTGTTGTCATCTTTGTCCTGCTTTCCCAACAGTGCCAAAAGATGTAGGGTGGCAGAGATGAATGGACTGGGGGACTCTTCCATATCTTTGATCCTACCCCATCTTCTTTTGGGAGCCTTAATCATCTTCACTCCAAACTCAGTAGTGATGGCAGACTGTGAGCTCCCGGGGTTCTGGAAATAGCCACTGTGTATCAACACGCCATGCCATACAAGCCAAACTATTTGAGGTCATGAAACATCCTAGGGAAACAGTCCACCCCAGAAAGCCTGGAGGACCATGACACTGTTCCTCTCAGGTTCCTGCCATGCGTGCATCTGAGGGATCCAATTAAGCTCCGAGCATCCCATCACCACTCTCAGCGCCAAGCACCAGGGGCACCAGCCTAGACCCGGGGTGGCCCCCAAATGTATCTGATAATTAAAGCAATTTCTGCCCTGGCTGATCCCACACACACGCCATCAATCTCTCCCATTACTGGAGAGGCAAACAATAAATAATTTAATAACTTGGGTTGAGTAGAATCTGGTTCCAAAACAAAGCATTTTAATTCTCCGGTGTGCTTGCTTTCAGCATTACTGTAATTCCATTTCCCTCCCCTTGACTGGGCCTTTTGCTGCTTTTTAGGCTTCTCGTATTTCTCCCCAAGTTTTCCCCACGGGGCCCTGACAGCTGCATTATAGCAGGGCCTGGCAGCTAGCATGACATCACTCGCCGTTCAGATCAGCCCTGGCTGGGCTCATTAGCCTAGGAAGCCGCCTTCTGCCTTGAAGGCCATGGAGACCCATCCATGCAGCTGCGGGCGGGACAGCTGTGCTGGACATCAGTGCCCTCTCCCTTTCCCGTCATCCTATCCTGCCATTTCCCGAGACCTTCCGATCTCAGAAGCAGCCCCGGTTGTGAAGAAAGACCTAGAAAAGGAGACAAATCTCAGAGGGTGTGACAGGTGACTAGCCCTTGCCCCCTTGCCTTTCAGAGTCGTGTCTGATTTTTTCACCATGCTCCCTCTTGGCTCTAGGGCATGAAGACAAGTCTACTAGACAACCTGAGTCTAGAAGACACCCCTAAACTCTAAAGAGAGATTAGTCTTGGTTACCTTGTGAAGGACAGTCAGGACTATGACAAGGATATACCAAGGAAAGTCTCCCTGCCTTGTCCTCCCAGCCCTGCCCCCCACCCACCATCCTCCATCTTTCTTTCTTCCCAGCAACCAGAATGGAATATGCTGATCCGAAAGTCTGGTGCCCTTGCCTGAAGCCAGGGGGCCAGGGAGCAGCAGCTGCTGGGGAGGAGCGGGGCAAAAGGCAATGCACCAATGGAGCTTTCACTTAAATAAAGAGCAGAGAAGCATTGTGCTCCATTGATTACAATTTTTTTTCCTGAATGTTGTGACATTTGCAGGAAGGCTAATTTATTCAAGCATGGAAATCTTTAAAAACTTAATTAAGTTATTTCTGTGATTTTCCATGCCTTATTGTTTCGAGTTCACATTTACTTTCATCCTTGTTAATAAAAAAATTAAAAAAAAGTGGGGAGGGAGAAGTGAGGGAAGAAAGAAAAGAAATGATCCCTCCCCACACCTCCTGGACTGGGCTTGATGCTCTGTTTTCCAACATGAGGCCTCAGGGTTGCAGGGCTTACAGAGTAAAGATGGTTCCTTCCGGGTCAGGACCCGGGCCACACCCCTTCAGAGATGGGTGTTAGACTAATGGAGAACCCCAGCCTCATACTGCAGGCGTTGGCATAGGTCCAGGTAGGCGTGAACCATGGTGTGGATCTCGCAAGAGACAATGCTAACACCCTGCCATTTGATGGCTGTCCTACAAAGCAAACTTAGCGCTGAACTCTGGAGGGTATCATGGGATGGAATGACTTAGGTGGCATGAAAAAAAAAAGCACAATTCAGGCAGCAGGGCCCCATCCTGCAAGAGCCAGACATCATGCAGGCAGCCATCTCCTTAGAAATACAGGCATGACTATTGCTTTTCTCTCTAGACGGGACCCAAAGTCCCTAGGGCCTATATCTATCTCTGTCTCCTGCAGGAAGTGCCATGCATACCCATGAAACCTCATTTAGTGACAGATTCAATGTTGATCCTACCTGAGTTGCTAGAGTCAGTAGGCTATCTCACTCAGATGCTGAGGTAGGTATGGGACAGGGCCCCAAAAAGACCTAGAGGAAAAACAGTCAAGATTCCTACCAGAAAAATCAAGTCTATGCTGTCAGAGACTAGGTAGGGCTATCCTGTACTAAACATTCTTTTAAACAAAGGTGCACATGACAGGATTCTGAGGTCAAAGTGGTTCCACAGTGGATGAAGTGTGATGGAAGGCTAAGTGGAAAAAAAAGACCACTAGAGACTTTGATGCTGGCATAGGGTCTAGTTAGGACAGGTTATGAGGAGGCAGTGACTCTCAGTTGCCAATACAGAAAGATGAAGGAGGGACATTTAAGCACAGGGCAACAAGGAGAGACGAGGCTGTGCTCCCTGTGTCCTCTGAGGGTTTGTCTAGTGAAAACCTTCATGAAGGTGACTGACCCAGAGCAGACAAGAATCAAAACTCTCTATTGGGGAAGGGGTCTCCTTGAATATTCTTCACTGATGTCCTTGATCTCAAGCCCTCTCTCCCTTCTCTGGAGACCCCGCTCTCTGAGGAAACAGAAAATATTCCTATTACTTTCATGGGCCCACGCATTCTGTCCCAGTCCCTAAATGTATTTCTCTACTCTAAGTCATAAGCTTGACTTCCCCTGCTGGGATCAGAACCCAGGTCATCTGTATTCCAATGACATTTGCATGTATTATTTTTAAGTCATTAGTCTCTGCCTGATATTCCGAGTCAAGAAGTTTAATAGGAGAAATTTATGGCTTGTCTCCTCCAATCAACACAATAATTCATGGTTGTGTTGTGCGTGCTACACTAATGGAGATTGCTTTCAACTGGGTGTTGGGTGTTTCAACCCTCCTTTAATTCATTAGCCAGTTCTCCTGAAGTACTGAGAGGAAGAGCAGCTATTTTTCTCTACCCAGGCTGGCTGCTAACACAGTGGGTCTCCGAGTGGGGTCCCTAAGAGGCCTGCAGGTGGTCTGCCTGCTAAGCCAAATGGGAAGTTATACAAAGTGCTTTTTCCTCAAGCAGATCTCCAGAGCAGATTTGAATCTACATTATAAAGGCCCAAATTGAACATTTTCAAAACTATAAGCACCTTAATGGTTATTTTACATCTGCGAAAGTTTCCCGAGATTATTTTAAGGGATTTGTACTGGCAAGAGATAGGTGTGCAATACCTGGAGCCCAGGCCCTCTGTTGCTGAGGATGGCTGACAGAGAGGTGAGATTCTGCTTGTATAGGTTATCTGGGCATTAATTAGCCCCTTAACTAAAGCAACTGAAGCAGAAGTGCCATGGTTTAGCTGTCAGTCCACCCATCTCTTTTCAGGGTCGGCGGTAAACAAAGAAGGCCCTCGCCCCCAGCATGCAGATCTGTACCGTGTTTAAGGTGTATCACTCCAAGCCTGAACATTCTGCATGGCATCCAGGCTTATCTCCTATGAGTTTGCCAACCAGGGGAGAGTGTCTCCAAGCAGCCATAGGTGAGTGAAGAGAAAATAGCAGCAATGGAACAGAAGATGCTCTGGGCATGTTAGCCTTCGTTCAATTTGTTCTATGACAAGGGGAATGAGTATAGGGGGCTCTAAGCCCACTGAATCCCGACTCTGCCATGCCCAGATCTCTTCTGTGCATTCACAGAAACACTGTCAAAGACATGGGTGAGTCAGTTAGTGCTCTGATTCCATCAACACCATCAACAGCCCTTGAATCAGATGGTTAGTTCCTGGGCTGGCTCACTGACCCTCTGGTAAGCTGTTCTTGCTTTCTGCATGCCCTACCTTGCTCCATCCAGATCGAAGGCAGCGCCACACCATACTTTCCATGCGTTGTGCCCTCTTCGCATTAGAACAAGATCTGAGCTCTTTGTCTTTGTTTTTCCTCCTAGACTCTAGAATTCTTCACTTTCTTAATCTTACCTCCTCCTTCGCTCCGTTCCTCTATTTGAGTGGCATACACTCAAACCATCTAAGGGCTTGTAGAAACAAAACACTGGACTGGGCCCAGTGTGGCTAACTCAGTGGGCCTTGGGTAGGACCTAAGACTGTGTTTTCCTAACAAGTTCCCAAGTCCTTTGGAACTCAGTTCCTGGCATGAGCCATGTCTACTCTTCCAGGCAGTTTTTGAGCACCTTTGTGAGCCTCTTTCTGTGTTGCTCAGGCAGCTGGTCTCTCCTTACCCCCAGGGAGAGACCCCGTCAGAAGGTCTCCCCATTCCCTCAGAACACCAGAGCATGCCCGGCTCAGCCACTCCCAAGCTTCTTTCCTCCCTGCTGGCTGTCTCTCCTGTTCTCCCACTTCCGTGTCCTTCTCATCCATCTCTGTCTGCCAGATTCTCACATCCTCTGGCACCTCTCCACAGTCCTCATCCGTCTAGCTGTGTGGATATTTACATTTCTAAAGCCCAGTGTGTTTTCATGATTCTTCCTCCTTCAGCCAAACAAGGATTTGCCTCTCAAATCTACTCACAGGCTCAGGGGTGGGGGTGAGCTGTACCTACTCTGAGGAATCTCTCTGGAGACTGTTCACTCTTTGAGAACAAAGAGTCATCCCAGAAGGAAGAGGTAGCAAGCAAGCCCAGGCTGTACCTTTGACCACAAATCTCTTTGGCCTGCTCCTACTCAGGGACAGGCTAGAAAATCAACAGGCCATTTGGTTGGGTCCTATTGATCCTATTTAATCATACTGGCTGACTTGGAAACACTCCCAGAGGCCCTGCCATCAGCACTTATCTGCAATTCTTAACAAAAGGACGTATATTATAATATATTATCATATAAATAGATAGATATAGATATATAATATAATATATTATCATATAGATAGATAGATAGATAGATAGATAGATAGATAGATAGATAGATAGATAGATAGATAGATATTCCTCCCTAGAGCATGCACCTTTTAGTTTTTTTTTTATTTTATTAACTGAGGTAGGGTCTCATGTAGCCCAAGCTACCCCAAACTCAATACACAGCAAAGGATGACCTTAAATGTTTCTGAGCATGCCTCTGTGCCCATGTATGCTGTACTGGGGATGGAACCCAGGGCATTGTGCGTATTAGGCAAGCGCTATGCCAACTGAGTTACAGCCCCAGCATGCATGTACCTTTGATCCCTGAGAAGTGGGATGCTGGGTGGTAGAGATGAAGAATATGGACCCTAATAGGAATCGAATCCCAGCTCTGATGCTTGTGAACTGTGTGGTCACACATAAGTAACCACATCGCATTCAACTTCAGCGTCCCCACCTGCAACATGGGCGTGGTACTCCAATGCCCAGAGAACTAAATGGAATGACCCCCTAGCATTTTCTCACACTCCCACCTCCCATCAACCTCCACGCGTGCCACACCCTTGGAGCCTCTGAGTCTGGGGACAGATTGAAATGGATCACTTTCTAGTCCCCAGACTAGAGAACCTAGAGTCCTTTGGTAGACAACAGTCATTCTCCATTTTGCTCAGGGCAGTCAATCCCCCAGCACTTAAGATAAAAGCTTTGTGCCTTCGGTTTTTGTCTTGTTTTGTTTTTTAAATAGAAAAAAAAATCCTTTTCTTGTCTGTCCAGTGTTTTTTCCAGCAAAACAGCAAGTCAGCAGCAAGATTCTCCTTAGTCAGCAGTATGCCTGTTTCTGTGGGAGAAAGTTGGGGACTTGAGGAGCCTCTAACAAGAAGAGAAGTAAGGTGCTGCCAATTTTCTAGGTTGCCCAAGATTCTGGGCAAATTTATTTTTTTCTACGTTCCTTCTTCTCCCCCTATTCTGCTCACCTCCACCCCTGGAAGCTTCCTAAAAGGCAAGCCAAAGGCCTGGAGACACCTCCATAGGAAGAGGGCTTTATGAAATCCATCACCTTGCATGCTAACCTGAAAAAAAATAATAAAAACAAAATAGTCAGAAATGAAAAAAGCAGGGCCAGGAGACGGCTCTATTGGTAAAGTTCTTTCTAGGCAGGGACGAGGACCTTCAGTGTAATCCAGGGCCTCTCAGTTAAGACAGAGCTGGGGACAGTGGCTTGAGGCTGGGAGGCTGATTATCCCTAAGGCAGCCTGATCAGTGAACCCCAGATCCTTGTGAGAGTCTTTGCCTCAAAAAAAAAAAGGCTGAAACCTGAGAGATGACACCCACCCAAGGCTTACCTACATATATATGCACAGAGAGAGAGAGAGAGAGAGAGAGAGAGAGAGAGAGAGAGAGAGAAAGAGAGAGAGACAGAGACAGAGACAGAGAGACAGAGAGACAGAGAGACAGAGAGAAAGGGGGGATCATTTCTTCTAGCCATAGCTGGGAGTCCCATGGGCACTCTGACAGAAGCTGAGCCATATCTTTAAGGACTTATCTCCAAGGGCCTCATTGTCTGGCTTTCACTGCAGAGAAAATAGGGGTTCTATCACCATCCACCCACCACCGCCAAGATGATTTCTGGGAATGTCCTAAATTTTGGGAATGACCAAAAGGATTGAGGTCATCAATTACAAACAAGTGCATACCGAGTTCCGGTGGCCATTCTACCCCGGAGCCAGCCTCACTAGCATTCTGGTTGTGTCCCTGCGACCATGGATGCATATGTGAACAGTGTAAGAAGCCCATCACAGTACATCGGCCAGAGTGGCCAGCCTTCAGTATGGCTGCTGGGCTTAGTTGTTCTCAGCCACCAAAAATCTGGACATCGGGCTCCACACAGACATTGGTGTGAAGAAAACAACAGGTACTGGACCAGACAGGATTGATATAAGAACTAGGTTTTCCTACACTGAACAAGCAGGCACTCTATTAAATTCCACAGCACATCCATTCTCTTCTCTAGGGGATGGATGGACATCCCAATCTTCACTTCAATGCATGGGTAGTGGACATTCCACCCCTAGAGGCCTTGCCCAACATAGTGTGGCTCCTAGGACTATTTTAAATAGCTGTAGTATACACAAGCCCACATCATGCCTAATTCCAGGCAAGGTCATACTCAGTGTTCCAAGCACCTTCAGTCAAAACTGGTACCAGCATGTGGAAAGCCAGTCCCAAATGTCTGATATCATGTGCCCGTTCCTTCTGGCTGATCCCCAACTATTTTTGTATTCCTCTGCTATCGGCAAGCCAGTGCATATGGAATACATTTTCTTTGGGTGTCTCGCCATTAAGGTTTTCATTTCTGCTTAGCGTCAGGGACTTTGCACATCACTGGCCTTCCAGTGTGCTAAGCCCGCCTTTGTGTGGCCTCACTTTGTTCTCTCATTTCCTGATCAGCCAGGAAGCATTCCTAAGCAATAGTTCTGGGAGGAGGGCTATTGCCCAGCAGCTTGCTATGCTGGGTTTTGGGGAATGATGAAATAAATACTTCCTACTACATAGGTCTCCCCCCCCCCCAGTATTGATGGCTGCCTGGTCAAATTCAGCTTTCTTTGTCCAGGCTCTGGCTCTCCCTATGGGTGAATATGCTGAGCTCTTTCAATAAACACAAATAAATTAGCCTCCGTGTTTGAAGCTTATGCTGTCAGAAAGCTGAGCATGAATCTGGAAAGGCCGCTGTCTCCTTGGAAGAATGCTGGTAAAAGCATAGGATGGGCAAAGTCACCAATTAGCAGAGGTATGCATTAGTCTAGCAGTCTGACAGTGGGCTTGTGAAGGACAGAAGGGGGCATTTGACCAGCGCATAGCAAGAACCTTTGAAGCAATGATTCTGCATCTGAGATGTCAAGGGTGGAGGTGCACCTTCATAATTTCAGCACTAGGGAGGCTGAGATGGAAGAACTATGAAGCTAAGCTAGCCTGGGACACTTAAGTGAGACCCTTTCTCCAAAAAATTGGGAGAAAGAGAAAGAATGAAATAAGAGAGAGAGAGAGAGAGAAAAAGCCGTAAGAAAATAATTAAAAGTGTCTTCAGAGATTGCTGTTAAACAAAGATGTTGGATGAAGTGATGACTACAAGGCTTCAGTTTTACAGCTGACCAGAAGTTCAACAGAGAAAAAACTCAATGTTCATAGGCACCCACAGAACTGAAGGCCATGAGGCTCCTGTTAAAAGATGCCATAGAGCTGGGCTAGTCCCAGCGCTAGGGAGACAGAGGCAGGTGGAGCTCTGTGAGTTCAAGGCCAGCGGGGTCTACAGAACTCGTTCTATAATAGCAAAGGCTGTTTTACACAGTGAAACCCTGTCTCAAAACAAAACAAAGGATGCTATAGAAATATACTGAAGGATAGAAGTAGGCTCATGCTTTAATCTCAGGTTAAAAAAAAAAAAAGACTGAAAGATTATCACATGTTAAGTGTAACAAGACTCGGATCTTCAACCTCAACCTCACAGGGCCTTGAAGCTGCAGGAGAGAGAAGCTGCCTACTGCCAGCTCACCTTACCCTGGGGCACTCCTTGACAGCACCTGCTCGTCCTGATCAAATCTGGCTGTGCAGATAGGTGGAGCTTCCTGGCGCTGATCCCCCGCAGCCCTGCACGTCCCTGGGCCTTCTGTAGCCTCCATCAGCAGGCTGTCCTCCTGCCTATTAGGTCACCACAGATTGATTCATACCACTTCACTCTGTTTATGATTTGCACTTCTTGACCCTTCTGGTCCCCCCTGGTGTTGGAGCCATGTCCCTGTAAAAGCAACCAAAGACTGCAAACAGTACATCAGCTTCAAGCCTTAGAACGTCCTGGCCTCCCCAGCAGGTTGCTTGCCCTCTTGTTTCCTTTTGTCCTCATCTAGAATCCCCAGAGACAAGGATGCTTCCTTAAGGAGCTCTGTGTCCTGCCCAAGACAGATGAGACAAAGGAGGGCTTATCTGGTTCTTGGCCAATGTGAATTCAGTTCTGTGCACCAAAACTCATAATTTTTTGTTGGCCAAAAAGAGGCCCCTGTAAGGTCTACTGGGTTTGGGACTTTATTTGGTCTTTCAATATAGAGCAAGCTTAGAGTTCCTGCCCCAGATCACCACAGTGGGTCAACTACAGGGGCTAGATGCCTAGGAAATTATATAAAGCGGAGGGTGTGTGTGTGTGTGTGTGTGTGTGTGTGTGTGTGTGTGTGTGTGTGTGTGTCTGTCTGTCTGTCTGTCTGCCTGCCTGCCTGCCTGCCTGACTGCATGCCTGTGCAAGCCACAGCTCAAGAGTGGAGAGCAGAGGACAACTTTTCAGGAACTGGATTTCTCCTTCTACCATGTGGTCCCCAAGATAGAACTCAGGTTGTCAGGTTTGACAGTAGGTTCCTTTATCGGCTCAGCCATCTTGTCAACCCCAAATAAATTCTTCCTTCAAATAATCTCAGTAGATACCCAGGCATTATCTGACAGTCTCTCTTGCATTCCCTTATTGCCAATCATAGACCCCCAAATTTTATCCCTTCAACCCTCCCCCCCCCCGTCTTCCGCACAGCTGGTCCCCAAATCCTTCCCTATCCTCTGGCTTCTGTTCCACATGGATGCTTGTCCATGGACTCAGCTCTCTGTGTTCTTCCCCACCAACACATCTTTTTTTTTTAAAAAGTCACCTCTTTCTAGTCCCTTATGATGTAACTATAAAAGCAACTGATCACAAAGAAAATGAGCCTCGTCTGGGATCTTCTATTCCCTAGCTAGAAACTTAGGTCAGACATTAACCACCATCCCAGTCCCAAATTCCTAACCAAAAAAAAAAAAAAAACCAAAAAAAAAACCTAGAGGCACCAAACATGGAATACTTCTGCGTTGTTGTAATCAGCAACATTTATCAGAAGCACGGCAGACCTCCTTCTTGAGAGAACCCACCCGGGTTTGAGAACCACAAGTACTTTTATAGTTGAGTCCACCCAAGGTGCTTTTAAACTTTCTGTATCAATTGCTCCAGGTTGGAGTCGGATCTTTTATTTATTTGTTTTGTCCCAAGCAGAAGCAAAAATGCCTTTGAAATGATGGCTATGTTTCTTCCCTACCTCCCCACACCGTGTTCTAAGCACAGGAAGCAGGCAGGAAAGGTCTTTAGCTCTCTAACTAATGCCTACCTCTTGGGCAGACTGGAGAAGGGACTCATTTCAATCTGGTTTCCCTGCCAGAATTGTCAGGCCTCAGTGGCCTTGGGAAATCACCAAGGAGGAAAGTAGCCATTTATTCTAAAACCTCTGCAATCTGCAAGGCCTGCCATGGTCTTCAAACCTCTGCCTGGCCCTGGCATGACAGCGGGAACTTCCTGCTATAGTCTTTCTCGAGGTTATGGTCTCTACCAGAGGACAGCAGATTTGTCATCTGAGATGAGTCATCTGGAGATTTAAACCCAGAGCCCAGAGTCCCCACCACTGCCAAGCTGGAGAGGAGATGACCTGCAAGCCGGCCACAGTTGTGAGCGGCAAGGCATTCCGAGGGGTGCAATTCTTCGGTCCCGAAGAACCCACCTGTCATCTCTAAGTTTCAGATTACATTTCTCTCAGAAAGAGTTCAAAATCTTTATCTTGCAGGGTCACTGTGATACACTTGCATCTTTAATATGAAGTATCTTCCGCAAGGCTCATATATTGAAGGTTCTATCCCCTAACCAAGCAGTGTTCAGAGGTGGGGCTTTGAGGAAACCACTGGACCGAGAGAGCTCTGCCTTCAAGGTGCACTAATCCAGTGATGAATTTGAAATTTGATGGAATTCCTGGAAACTGACAGAAATGTTGGGAGGTGGGGCCTTTTTGGAGGAATTAGGTCTTGAAGGAATGCCTTTGGAGGATAGACCTTATCCCCTGTCCCTTCCTCTCTTCAGTTTCTCTGCTTCCAGGTTGTCACGGGCTATGCTATACCACGGGCCCACAGCAATGGAGCAAGAATGGTTTAAAACCTCTGAAACCAGACAGCCTTTAATTCTAGCACTCAGGAGGAAGAGGCAAGCAGATCTCTGAATTTAAGGCTAACCTGGTCTACAGAACTAGTTCCAGGATAGCCAGGACTATTACAAACCCTGTCTTGAAAAACCAAAAATGAAATAAAATGAAATAATAAAGCCTCTGAAACCATGATCAAAAACAAATCATTCATCCCTCCAAGTTTTTTTCACAAGTATTTTTCATAGTCATGAAAGCACAAGAGACACAGATGGAATCAAGTAGGTGAGCCTACGTTTGTATTTTTAAAATAATTTTCTCTCTTTACATATTGTTTCACAGCTATTCAGAAATATCTGACCCCTTGTTGCCCTGTTCTTCTCTCCCATAAAACACTGTTTTCCACAAGCCACTGTCAGGGGAATTATGTGGATGAGGGAGAAGCTATGGTCCCAATACACAGTTAACACAGCATATTTTCTCACCCCAACAATGTCATATGTAGCACTTGGGTGTCAGAGACTAAAAAAAAAATCATATTCATTCAGTTAGTTACATGTACATTGAATAGACAAGTTCCTGGGAAATTCCCAGTGACATCAATGTGTCTGCTGTGTAGAAAACATTCCCCATTCATAAAAGTAACTTAGGAACAAATCTTTGGAAAGCTGCCCATCTCTAAGTAGGATCCTACCTGTGCTAAATCACCTTTGGATGCAGCCGTTCTGTGCCAACCTGGTGAGCTAATGGCATATTTGCAGATCTCAGCACGCCTGGGATACCACAAACACAGGTGTGGTCTCCTGCCTCCTCCTGCACCAAGCAGGGAAGGGTTAGGAGGAAAGAAAGGCAGCAACTTCCTGGGCCCTGGCTCCCGGCCCTCTGTGAGCTGCGCACCATGCCTCAGGGTAGTTCCTTTGTTGTAAAAGAATCTCTCTCTGCAAAGGACAAATGCATTGGAGCAATCTCAGATGAAAGAAAATTCTAGAATAGATACCTGCTCCCATACCAGAGACACAGAAGCAAAGCCTCGATCCTAAAGAAAGCCGGAGGAGGCGGACTCGTTACCTGAGGGCTCAGGGCAAGCCACGAGTTCTTGGAGAGGGATCTGCAGAGCTTAGAGGAGAGAGCTTTCTCTCAACATGGTCCTCTTCAAGTCACTTGCCCAACAGCCATGCAACTCATCCTCCTTCCTTCTCCAGGGACTAAGACCAAACCATGTGTTTATCAGCCAAGTCATGCCCTATCTGTATACACACACACACACACACACACACACACACACACACACACACACACCAAATTCAATTCAAATGTTGAAGTCCCAATTCTCAGTACCTTAGAATAGGAGTGTATTTGGAGAAAGAGTCTTTCTGGAGGAAGGAGGTAATTTAGATAAAATGAGATCATGAGGGTGGGCTCTTATCTAGTTAGACTGGCTTTGTTGCAAGAGATTGGGGCAGAGGCAAAAGCGTACTCCAGGAAGACCATGTAAGGACAAGGAGAAGCGGTGGCCATCTACAAGCCAAGCCATAGACAGAGACATCAGAAACTCAGAAGAAGCCTGACAGGCACCTTCACCTTGGACCTCTAGAGGTATGAGCCAGCTAATTCCTACGGCTGAGGCCAGGCAGTCAGTGAGCCATTGTGTTGACTGGACTAGAAAATCCGTACAATGCAGAACAACCGAGGGAAATGAGGAAGAAAGTGAACTGGGGACTGGCGGGCCCCCAGTCAACACACCAGCTAGACAATGGGTAGAGGTGGTCAGACATATATCTAACTCAGAAATACCAACTGGGCTGCAGTGTTAACCCCCAGCTTCACCCTCCCACACAGACCTCTGGCTTCTTTTTCTCTTCAACCCCAGCTAGGCTGCTCTGTCCCCATCTTCTTGAGGTACGGGCTGTACTACCTACCTTTCTCACCACTCTGAGGACCGACCCTCTGCTCACAAGCCAGAGGAGTGAGGACGAGGACAAACGACAGGATGCTGTAGAGTGACTTCTGTGGATGCCACACTCGCTCACTGACTTCTTGGGTAACCACATAGTCAATTGTGGAGAGCAACTTGGATTTGAAAGGTGTTGCATATAATGACCCTTATAGTTCTGTACAGCTCCACCAGGAGTGCTGACTCTGCTGTGTGTGTGTGTGTGTGTGTGTGTGTGTGTGTGTGTGTGTGTGATATTTCATGTTCATGTGGACATGCATGTGTGTCATGGCACAGATGTGCAGGTCAAAGAATAACCTCAGATGTCAGTCCCTGTTTGAGACAGGGTCTCTCACTGCTGGCTGCCTGGCCTGCTAGCTTCTGAATTCTCTTTTCTTTAGCTCCCATCTTCCTGCAGAAATACAGGGATTATAGATGCATGCCCTACTGTATCTGGCCTTGGCTTTTTGGGTTCTGGGAATCAGAACCAAGGTTCTCACAATCAAGTACTTCATCCACTGCACTGTCTCCCCAGCCCCAACCGATGTCTCTTCACAGCCCCACCACGCTTGCTGATTCTTGTTCGTGTGTGTGTGTGTGTGTGTGTGTGTGTGTGTGTGTGTGTGTGTGTTGTTCTCCTGAGGAAGAGGTGCCTGCATAGTGTGCACTTGTGTATGTGGAGGAGACCAGATGCTCCTATCAACCCTCTTGTTCCACTGGTTTCCCTTACTGGGAAAATTCACCAATTTGGCTATCCTGGCCAGCCAATGTACCTCAGGGATGTTCCTGTCTCTGCATGTCCAGTGCTAGGATCACAGTCACACATCAATATGCCCATCTTTTTGTGTAGGTGTTAGGAATCCAAACTCAGGCTCCATGCTTGTGTGGCAAACCCTTTCCCAGCTGAGCCATCACGCTAGCTGACTCTGGTCTGTAAGGACATCAAGTTGAACTGACCAGGGTGAATATTTGTTCCTAATTCCGTTTCTTTTCAGTAGTTGAAGAGCACGGATCCTTTGCTCAGCCTCCACTGTCTCCTGCTCCCCATGCTATGCCCAGCTTTGCCAAGCGCATTTCCCACCAGGTGCAACACCCATGCTTAGACTCTCCCACAGGGTCAGAAATGTGCATACCAATGGGTTCTGTGTTTTAATGCATACTGTGGTCCAAACTGTGCTAGTTGCTTGACTCACATCACTTCTAATGCTCAGAGTCACCCATGTCACTGTGACCATTTCCACTTCAGCATGAAAGAGCTGCAGTACTGCTGGAAGTGACTCACACTTCAGGCAGCTCCGACAAGGCAGAGTCAGGACAGAACACTCCCTCCGCCTGACATCCTGGCCTTGTCCTTTCCACTCTGCCTCTCGATGAGAAGATACATCTGAGAACGCTCACATGCACTGTGAAATGCTATTGGAAAGCATCCCTTTTTTTTTCTAATTCTTAGTATTAATAACTAGAAGACATGAAAAAAGAAGGAGATAAACCTTTGACAAATACACAAATCTCTTGACTTGCTAAGCTGAGATCTGATCTCCAACTTGAAAACTTGTATTTTCATTTTGCCTGAAGAGAAGCCTAAAGCCCTTAGGAGCCTGGGGTCTCCCCCCAGTGTGCACTTGGCTGTCACTTAGTGCTTCTGTATCATAGCATCTGGCCAGCTTGAATTTTTATGATTTGTGCTTATTTGATGAATGGTCTTTTTCTGCATCAGACTGAAACTGCACCAGTAGCTAGACTAGTCAACATATTGTATAAATAGGAACACAGTTTGTGTAGCTCAGGCTGGCCTTTAACTCCTTAGGTAGTCAAAGGTGGCCTTGAGATTCTGATCTTCCTGCCTCTACCTCCTGAGTTCTGGGATCGTAGACTTGCACTGCTATGTTCAGCTTTGATGCGGTGCTGAGGATGGTAACCAGGGCTTTGTGCAGACGAGGCAAGCATTCCATCAACTGAGCTACATCTCCATCCCAGGAATATGGTTCAGAATAAAAGCAGAAGCTATCAATAATTATACCAAGGAAATAAGGGAACTGGAGCAAGGGTCAGCCTATGCAGGAAGCAGACACCAGCTCTGGGTTGCTCATCATTAATCTTAGTGACAAATTCCATACCCACCACATAGCAGAAACTCGATAAGTAAATGTGAGTTGTGGCTGCTGCAGGCGTTCGGAGAAGCTCCATCTTCCCTCGTCTAGGCTGCTCATGTTCTCCGGTGCTTTTTAAAGACTTCTCACCGACTTGTTCCACTGTATCTTTTAGGCTTAGCCTGTTGCAGCTCCTCACAGACACCATTCTAGGCATGTGCGGGGATTCTATTTAGCCAGCCTTCAACAGCCAAGCTGTTGTGAACCCATTATCTCTGATCACAGCGTTCTTCTGCTGGCCCTACCTATCTAATCTTCCTGCTTTTAACAGTCTTCCACTTACTGCCTCCCATATACACTTCTGTAACAACACAACAACACAACGGTGCCACAGCTACACACGAACCTTGGTCCTGACTACACTGGAACTCTGTCCCAGCTGGATCATCCTTTCTGGTGTCCTATACACAGTAAGCATAGGACAGATGCTTGCTGAATGAACGCAGAGAGCTGGAAGCCCTTTGGATGTCAACAGTCAAGTGTTGGGAAGGAGGCAGCCTTTGAGTTCTGAAAGGATGAGACCCATGTGTTCAGAGCAGATATTTCCCACCTGTTGACATCACACAGCACCGGGTCTGTGATAAACACACAGTCAACCACTCTTATTATTATTATTAATTACCCGCATTATCAGTTATTTATTTTGATGTGTCCTTTCATCATGTCCCCTTGGTCTTCAGCAACACTAATGCCAATTCTCTGCTATTTATTCAGCCTCTGTTCCCCACCAGCATTTTCTTCCATTGGACCCAACTGACTCCCCTGCCTTCTGTTAGCCTGGATGTACTCAGGAAGTCCTTCCTTGACAGACAGGACATCCTGGCGTGTCTCACCATGTCCCTCACCGTGCCTCTGATTCTCCAGCTGCTATGGGACTTCTTGGATCCTCCCTCTACCCCTTGGCCAGACCGTTCGTATTCTTTAAAGACCTTTCACATAATATCTGTGCTAATATTTACATCTCTGCTTAACTAGGCTGGCCTCAGCTGCCCTGGGCATTTCTTCCACTCAAGCAGGAGGGAGATGTAATCTTTCCAAGCTACTCCATTGCTATGTCTCCAAAGCGTGCTAAGAACTGGAAGTTGCTTATTGTACAGCCTGCCTGAGGGTTGGGATACATCCAGTGAGAGTTGGGCTGGCTCTAGACTACTTGTATAGGACAAAGCTTTGCAAACGGTAGGGAGTCAGGACCCAAGGGAAAGGTGCTGTGAAATTTGGGGGTTGTGAAAATTTTGGCAACAGTAAAAGAATGTCAGGATGTACAACAGCTAAAAACAACGAAGTCGGGACGATCCAAGGTGTTTCTGGCAAAGTTCACCCATGTGGCATCAAGCGACTTCACTGCAGCCTGCGTTCTGAACACACAGCGTGTGCAGTCTGCACCAAGCATGCTGTCACAGCACACAATGCCAAAGAATGCTACCTGAAACCCCAGGGCTCAGACGCCAGACTACCGTATGCTACGCTTTCAGTTTGTATGATACATACAGGCTTTTCTGCTCTTATAGAAACATAAGGCTTAATTACAGAAAACAAAGACTTTTAATGTTTTCCCTACCACCATTCTTCAGCATGCATCAAATTAACGTATCCTTGGATCGGATTGCATTAGACAAACAAGCATGTCTGTCTCATTAGTATGTAAATCTGTCTTTGTTATTAATAAGGAGGAAAAGTATATGTATGCCAAAGAATAGTTTTAAAATAAATTTCTTTATGGTTTATCATCAGTAGATACTTGACTTGTATGTCTATATACTGAAGGTTGTTTAAGTTTTTTCTAAGGCAAAACAGGTCACAAAAGGAAAAGTGTGAGATGCCCGGGTACAGACAGACTATGGGCTTTGGGAAAATCCCCCATACTTGTAGCAACACTCAGCCACTGATCAGCTGTGTGGCTAGGCCATGGCTTAATCTCTCCAGAGATTTGGTTTTCACATATATAAAGAGCAGATAGTGGGGATAGAGAGATGTCTGAGTGGGCAAGAGTGCTGGCTGCTTTTCCAAAGTATTGGGGTTCAATTCCCTGCACCCACATGGTGGCTCACAACCATCTGTAACTCCAGTTCCAGGGAATCCATCATCCTCAACAGGCATGTCTGAGTGCACAGACACATGCAGGCGTAGGACCCATACACATTAAAAATAATATTTTTAATTTTTAAAAGGAGGGAGTAACATTCCATTAGATTATATGAAGATTAAATAGGATAATGTACATATAGAGAAGGGCACCGTAGCATCTATCTGCTCAGTATCTACTATAAAAACAAGGATTAAAGGTATCATATACCTACCATACATGAGGTATGCAATGTTAACCTCCAGAATTAGGGGAAAACACATCTAAAGAGGAGGAACGCAAAATATCTTCCCTCTTCAAGTTCGAAGTCAAAACTCAGAGCAAGCTATAACAGCTAAAAGAGATGTAGATAACTGGGATAGGCTGAGATGGGTGTAGACTGTGGGTTCAGTGTTGGCACAAAAGGTGGCCTAGAAGAGACATACCGAAACTCAGGGTTGTGCCTGGAGTTTAAGAAGACCCTTGTTTGAGCCAGGTGGTAGTGTCTCATGCCTTTAATCCCAGAACTCAAGAGGCAGAGGCAGGCAGATCTCTGTGAGTTCGAGGTCAGTCAAATATAGGTGCTAGTTCCAGGACAGGCTCCAAGGCTACAAAGAAACCCTGTCTCAAAAAAACAGAAGAAGAAGAGGAAGAAGAAGAAGAAGTAGAAGAAGAAGAAGAAGAGGAGGAGGAGGAGGAGGAGGAAGAGGAG
>NC_022012.1:41360616-41408878 GCF_000317375.1 Microtus ochrogaster
AAGAAGAAGAAGAAGAAGAAGAAGAAGAAGAAGAAGAAGAAGAAGAAGAAGAAGAAGAAGAAGAAGAAGAAGAAGAAGAAGAAGAAGAAGAACCTTGTTTGGCAGCTTTGATGGAGGAAAGTTTTGAGAATAGTCAGTCGTTCATGCAGACGGTCAGCTCCACTGTCCTGCTTCATCCTCTGAAGGAGAGGACCAGACCAAATGGATGCTACTACCGTGATTCTCATTCTGTGACACTGAGGATCTTAGAGAGGAAGTGGCCTGCTTAGGATTGCCCAGCAAACAGGACCTGAACTCAAGTTTCTCTATCTGCAAAGCCAGAAGGCTTAGTCTTAGGTGCCAGGCAGGCATGAGCATGGCTCTAAGAAAAGACCAATGGGGATGGTCTAAAGCAGCGTGTGTGTGTGTGTGTGTGTGTGTGTGTGAGAGAGAGAGAGAGAGAGAGAGAGAGAGAGAGAGAGAGAGAGAGAGAGAGAGATTGGACATGGGTTACACATACAACACAGGAACATAGTTCAGGGGGAAACAGAGAAGGCTTATGAAAACTAAGGGAGAAAATTCTGGAATCCAGGGGGAGGGTTGCTAACTCTCCTGGGAGTCAGTTCTCCTCTCTTCAGACTAACTCCACCAGGCCCCAAGGGTTGGTGATAGAAGCAACGATCAAGCTAATAATGACCACAGGCTGGCTGGGAGGGAGGGTAGAGAGCCAGGACTTGCACTGCGCTCCCTATAGGAGGAAGCAGCCTCTCCACGTCTTCCCTTTTAGCGGGCTTCAGAGCCAGGCCTGAGCTTCCAAATTGACTCTGACTTCACAGGAGAGCTCAGCAAATCCCGCAAAAAGAAAATACCTGGAGGAATATGTCTCCTTCTCTGGAGTTTTGGCAAACTTATTATCCCAATCAATATCTAAGTAATTACAATCCCTTGTGAGCAAAGGGGGGTGTTTTTTCCCTTTCTGTGGCCTCTTTACAGGGTTTTCTTATCTGGCAAAAGATTTCTTAATCTACTTTCCCTAAATGCCCTGCAGGTCTGTGTGCCACTGCAGCCCCAGCACCCCTGATTGCCTGGATTCCTTTACCTGACCCAGCTCACTGGCAGCCCTGATAGAGACCAGCTTTTTAGCTCAGGTTCTCGCACTGAGTCCCCAAGGGAAAGAGCTGAGGACAGAGACTAGGGCTGCGGAGAATCCGGGGCAACAAGAAAGCCCCACTTCCCTCTCATGAGAGCAGGCAGGGCGCTTGCGAGAGTACCGTGAGCCGGCTGTGGTGTCCTGCACCCTGTCAACCTCTGCACCTCTCTCAAGTCCCCAGAACTGTCACAAAGTGAGGAAGGGAAGGGTGGGACAGTAGACAGAAGTACCCCAAGAAGGCAATGTTTACTCCATCCTCCCGAGATACTTCTCCTCCCATTTTCCCATCATCCTCAAACTCCGTCCCCAGCCTCAGACAAAAATCAACTATTTTTTTTAACCTAAAGGACCTTACCTCCAGATCTGACCTGAGCACCTGCTCCCTCCATGAGCCTTCCTGTGCCTTCCCGAGTAGCAGCTATTTGAGTGTTGTTCCCCCCCCCCGCCACTTTTTTCCTCCTTCTCTTTCTCTTCTTCTTCTTATTATTATTCTTCAAGACACAATCACATATAACCCAGGCTGGCCTCAAACTCCTGGCATAGTCAAGAATGACCTTGAATGTCTGACCCACGTTTCCTAACAGCCTCTGACGAGAGGATGGGTGGAGCCGAGGAGGGAGCCCAGGGGTTCAGCCCAGCTGATGTATGGTCCTTTCTGATGCACAGTGGCTTATGAGGTCTCTGCACTCCAGATGCCTAATTACCCCCAAAGATTTCCGTTTGGTCCTCTCGGCTTTGCTCTGAAGAGGCCCTTCCAAGAACACCGCAGGGCTGGAGTCATTACTTTGCCGACCGCTTGCAGGGCTGTTTATTGTATTTTTATCAGAAGAACGCTGTGCTGCTGAATACATTTGCCTGGAAAGCCTCTAGAAGGGGCTCCCAGGGCCCCAGCTGCCGCTGGAGAGGAGGAAAGTCGGTGCTGAGACATGTCCCCGTACATGTCAGCACAGGCATGTCTGCATGCGGGGTGGGCCGTGCACACACACAGGAGCACACAGCCACAGCCAAGCTGGGCGCGCACACACACCAGACAGACGGGTAATCAGGCTCTACGCAGGCCACCTGGTTCATCCCAAAGAGCATTCTAGACCGTCCTGTCGAGCCCCCTGCCTCCAGGCAGATGGGTTCCAATTTACTGTAGCCAGCATGGGTCTCTGCATCTTCACAACAGGCAATTTCGTCTTTCTACTGGAAGGCTTTTCTAGTGTTTAACAGCCCTCCTCCCATGGAGCATTTTCCTTCTGGGATTAGTGATGTTGAGCTGGAAGGAAACTTGGAAATCCCATAGACAAAAACCTCGCACTTCAGGAGTGGTGGGATCCAAGAGCCTCGGCTGGATACGAGAGAACAGCCACTCTGCCTCTAAGACAGACACTCAGGGGCTGGCAGGAACCAAACATCCTGCAAAGTCCTTCAGCTCTAGTGAGCTGGAGCAATGCGGGACACTTCTGATCCAGTCCAGTCCCTCTGAGGTCTGCCAGCTTTCACCGGAAAATGACAGCCCTACTTTAGGGTAGGCAGAGCTCAACAGTGCGTGTTTGTAAGGCATATGGGTCTGTATTTAATTGGCAACTCGAGGGTGTCGCCTCAGGTATTTGGCAGGGAATGTGGTCCAGCAGTCGGTGCCACGCAGTGTCCATCAAAAACCCAGCCGAGAAAAACAAAACAGATGAAAGACTGCCCAAAGGGCACTCGCTCCATCCATCCCTCTACAAAGATTAACGTCTGCCCTAAACTTAAGCCAGGTCAGCAGAGAGCTGTCCACTGGACCACGTCCCTGTGGTCCCTTTGCAGCTGTTTCTCTGAGATGGATTTGGACAGGGTGGAGGGGTGAAGCTGCGGGGAGCAGCTGCATCCACACAACAAGGACCATCTTTAGGAAGTTCCCAGGAAAGACACTTCCTAGTCCAGCTGCACAGAAGCTGGCTGGTGGCTCAGCAGCGCCGGGATTCATTCTTCCTTCCCCTTGGTCTCTTTTCATATTTGCTTCCTTCTTCCACCATCCCTCTCTTAATTCCTTCTGCCTCAGCCTCCTCTCTTCTGTTCTTACACAGATTGTGAAATTTGAAACCGACTGAGTCATATTTTCTAGGTTTGCCACCAGAATTTGAAATTCTAAAGTTTGGGCCTGTTCCAAGCCCACAATCCTGGGTGTCGCCTTATGTCTTACTTTCTGTGAGGTTGCTGTGACTGTCCTATTCTATTCTCGTCTCTTGTTTGTTTATAATGCACACGCTACTGCTCAGCTTTATACACATCTGGAGTAGTTAGCACCAACAGCAGTTGGGCACGAGGCGGTTAAGTGCATTAAAGAATTACTGTCCACCACTCCAACTGTGCTGCACAGAGAGATTCCATTTACCAAGGAGGGCATCTACTAAGCTGGAGTCAGAAGGCCTCTCAGACAACACATACCTTGTGATGTGGGATTCCCCTCTGTATGCTGTGAATATGTTTTATTACTATTGGTTAATAAGGAATCTGCTTTGGGCCTATAGCAGGGCACAATATAGACAGGCAGGAAACCTGATATAGAGAAAGAGTAGGCAGAGTTAGGGAGATGCCATGTAGCTACCGAAGGAGACAGATGCCTAGGAACCTTACCAGTAACCCATGAGCCTTGCGGTAAAATACAAAATAAAATTTAAGATGTAAGAGTTAGTCAATAAGAAGCCTAAGCTAATCGGCCAAGCAGTATTGTAATTAATATAGTTTCTGTGTGATTTTTTGGGTGTGGGCAGCTGGAAAATAAACAAGCATCCTCTGCCCACAACCTTGAGCTACGAATCAGGAGAGAGTTGGAGAAGCTGCAAGGAGAGTGAGTTGTCCAAATTTCTGCCCATTGCACTATATAGTAGCCTGTTTTCTCATTCTCTCTGTACCTGTGAAGCCTGTCGTAGGGGGATTTCTCCCTTCAAGAATCTCTTCATGGAGACACAGAACAAGAAAATTAGAATCATAAAATTGTAGAAGATACATACCTGGATCAATCTGAGAATATATTTTTTTGAAACGGGGTTCCTCTGTGTAATAACTCCTGGCTGTCCTGGAGCTCTCTCTAAAGACCAGACTGGCCTCGAATTCACAGAGATTCACCTGCCTCTGCCTCCTGAGTGCTGGGATTAAAGGAGTGCACCACCAAGACCCAGCTCTGAGGAATTGTTTCATCAAATCCTCTATTTTAATAATTTAAAAAAGTGAAGGCCTAGACAATGGAAATCTAAATTTTGGCCCGCTTAAGACAATCCCTGGATTGAGAGCCCAACACCTCTAGCTTCCCACAAGTCTGAGCTGGTCACTGTGTTCCATGAATGTAAACAGTGGCAGTGCTGTGCTCGGTGCTTTCGCTAGCTCTGTGACCACATAGAAAGCAAATGAGGAGCCTTGAGTGGCAGCTCACACAGTCACCTCGTCACTCCCTAGAGCACGGGTTCTCAACCTGTGGGTTGCAACCCTTTTAGGGGGTCAAACGACCATTTCACAGAGGTCATCTAAGACCACCAGGAAAGAAACACAGATAATTACATTAGGATTCATGACAGTAGTAAAATTCCATGTATGAAGTAGCAACAAAAATAATTTTATGGTTGGGGTCCCCCAACATAAGGAGCTGTATTAAAGGGTCACAGCATTAGGAAGGTGGAGAACCGCGGCACTAGAAAGATTGAGGTAGGAGGACTGTGACTAATAAGTTTTCAAAACACCAGTGAGAGGTCTTCTACAACATGCTTCATTGGACACAACCCAACCAAACCCCAGACACACTCCCCAGGAAGCAACCGCCAGCTCCTAGCACGCTTCGCTTTGGCACTCCGAGCAGGACTGGAGAGGCCTGAAAGACTGAGACTCCATCCTGTTTGAGTTGAAGGAGTGCCCAGGGCAGCAGAGGCCAGACTAGCTCAACAGGGAGGGAAATATTAACACAGACATGTGAAAGGTCTTGAATGGGTATGAACCCCTGGCCCAGGCAAGGCAGGAGACACAGAAGCTCAGCAGTACTAAGTCCTCAGGGGCCTCCACCCTACCTCATACCACGTACATCCTGAGAGGCCAACACTGGAGGAGAAAATATCAGTGGAAACTGTGACTTCAGGCTAAAGACTAACATCACACCAAAATCAAAATCCCTAAAAGAAAACAAATGACAAAATGGATTTTATCAACACCTGTGAATGTCTCCTAATAAAAATGATCGGAAAAAATTATCAGACAAGTCAGGGAGTGGGAGGAACTATTCCTAAACACAAGAATAACCCCTAAAACACTCATAAAACAATCACGCCTTAAAAAAAAATGAACAGTAAACATTTTAGCAAAGCAACCGCACACAGCAAACATGGAGGCGACTCAGTACTGTCATCAGCTGAACAAGAATGAATCCAGACGACAGTGAGAGATGGTGCATAAGTGTTAGTGCAATTAAAAGTAAAAAGAGGGGCTAGGGAAATGGCCCAGCAGTTAAGGGTACTTGCTGTGCTTGCAGAAGACCTGGGTTCAGATCCCAACACTCACATCAGGTGGCTCACGCCCACTTATAACTAAGTCAGTGGGATCTGATGCTCTCTTAACTTCTGCAGAATTCTGCACTCATGTGCGCATTCTCACACACAGATGCACAGAATTAAGAATAAGTCTTTAGAGAAAACGAATAGATAAATACTGAGAACAAGTAAGTAAATGGCTCACTACAGCAAGCACTGGGTAAAACATGGGGAAACTGGAAACTTTTTGCACAGCAGAAGGAAAAATGATGCACCATTGGGGGAAATGCTAGGAAGTTCTTTCAAAGGTAAATTCATACTTGTCATATGACCCAAGAGTTTCTGTCTGGATGTTTACCACTTAAAATGAACTTATGCTCCCATAAAAACCTGCATGTTTATAGAAACTTTATTCACAATCGCCCATAACTGAAAACAGATCCACCACCTTTCATTTGGTGAACGGTGAGGCAAAAAAGGTCTATTCTCCAGTAGGATCCTCCCCAGCAACAAAAGAAATCCTGACATACTCAACGACACGAATAAATCCCAAAATGATTACTCTAAGTGAAAAGAGCCATACTTGAGAGACGACATATACATATACATTTATAAGACATTCTGGGGAAAGCAAACTATAGAATGAAAAAACCAGAGCCGTGGCTGCCAGGGTTTGAGGAGGGGAGAGTTGTGAAAGGCAGAGGAACAAGTGGTAACATGGCAGATTGATAGAATGTGAGCATTCTATCTAAACCTTCATTGTGAGCATGGTCATGTGACTCTTAGTAGCCAGACTCATAAAACTAGACTTGATTGTACTGATTATAAATGTTACTTCCGTTTTTAAAACTGAAAACATTCTTCAGTATTGGAATAATAACCTTTGTTATTATATAAAATATAATTTTCAATAATAGGGTATGTCCTAAAAGTACCATCCATATTTTACAGATGGAGGCATAGAGAACTAACCGGGTCTATAAACTGGTTGATGGGCAGCGAGAAACAAAGCTGTGACTGGAATCGGCCTGGTACCCTAGAGCTCATGATTTGGGACACCATACTGAACCTATCTGCCACTCATGTTTAGAACTCTTCTTCATTCTGAGCAGATTTCAGATCACCCACTGGATCTAAACCAAAATGAAGGCCTCGTCCAAACATAAGCACCAATTTTGTGTTTCAGATATAGAAGCGACACGGGAGCCTTCTGTGTCCTTAAACCCATTCAAACAAGAGCAAAAGTCCCCTCTCTCTTGCTCCCACACGCTCCCCCATTCTAGAAAATTCTTTTGCCCATAGTGTGTGTGTGTGTGTGTGTGTGTGTGTGTGTGTGTGTGTGTGTGTGTAACTAAGGACGAAACCTAACCAGGGCACATGCTAAGCAAGCATTTTATCACTAAACTACACCTCCATGGCCTCAAGGTATCTGCTGACACTTGTTAGTTCACTTCCACTCTTTCTGCCCTGCAGGTACATAGTCACATAGGCACATGACTCGCCTTTCCAATTGCTAGTTTAGTGCCTGAGGTTCTGGACATGGAAAGTATTCCATGTGGAATCCAAAACCATAGGCAGCTGCTCTTACTTTAAATAGATTAACTATATGACCCAAAGGAAGGGAAGTCACCACTATGTGCCATTTTTTTTTTCATTTCCAGAATACAAATAATGATGCCTGTTTTATCAAGGACAGACCCTAACTATATAATAATGTTACTTAGTCCAAATGTATGGGTAATTGACTTGCAGCCTGGACTGTGACCGCCAAACCTCCTTCCCATTCAACCAATCCTACAACATGAAGGTAAGACTGAGCTCTGTCTGAGTACAGCAAAACCCCCTCCACAATTGAAAAATCACCATTACACAACACTAGCAAGTGATTTGGATCCTATGTCACTCAAAGCATGGCTCTAGGAATTGAAAGGATGGGAAATACTTAGCCTGGAGAAGCAAAGGCTCTTTGGGGATGTGAGCATTGGTTTCAAGTACTTGAAGAGCTGTCATATGGGAAAGGAAGGCAGATTTGTTCTCAGATGCTTCAGGGCAGAGCTGGAATTAAGCTGGATGCAGATTTTGTTATTATAAAATAAAACTGTCCCACAACTTCTATTAGCCAGAAAAGCAAGAGTCTCCCATGAGGCATCGTTTCTACCTCTTTCCAGAAATCCAACTTGAACGCCACAGCCAACTGTCAGGAAGACATAGACAAGGCCCAGCGAGCAGGTCTTGGGGTCCCACGTTTCTTGGCACTGAGGTATACATATTCAGAACGTATGTAGGTATGTGGGGATGTTGAGAGAAGTCAGGGTGTCCCATACATCTTTGATCCTCCTCACCAGTGAAAGGTGAGAGGGATCACAGGGGTGAGCGGAGTCAAATGTACCTAGGAACCAAAGCAATACTTGATAGATGGTCTTATCCACTGGTTCTGCATTTAGAAGGAGGGGGAAAGGAGAGAATGTCCCGCCCTCCAAAAATGCAGACCTATTTGGAGCCTCTCTGAGGTCCCTTGGCAGCTGACACACATGCCCATCTGCCATGCTGGCACACTGCCCTAGCAAGGGGCGCTCTCTTCCTGCTGGTGGGCATAGGTGCCAGGTGGTTGCATATGTCTGCCGAGGGGACATTTGTCCCAAGCATCAGAGGGCACTCACAGTTCCCACGCCCATCCCCTGCCATGCTCATCAACCCTACTCCCACCAGAGAGTGTGGAGGTGCCCTGGAGCTGCAGGGAATCAGAGAAGACAGGCGCTGGAGAACCGTCACTGCCAGATGAACAGGCCCCGCCACATCGAGCATGTGATGGAGCCAAGACCACCCAAGGCACAGCCAAATGGACTCTTGGAAAGAAAGTCGGAGACACAGATAATATCAACTCAAAGGGCGTTGCAAGGGGTCTGTACCCCTGAGAGAGCAATGGGAATGTCCACAGTGCCTTTTCTCTGTTGTTCTCCAACAGTGAGGACGAGCAGCTGGGAGGGAAAGACATTCATCTCTGTCCATGTCCGGCCTCTGTGAAGCACTCCTCTGTTACACAGGAGTCTGCGGCCCTCTCTGTTGAGTGGCATGGAAGGGTCTCCTCCCCCACCTGTGAACGAGTGTGTCTGTGTGTCCATGTGCATGCCCAGGTCCACGGGAGGGCTGCAGCAACTGCACATTGCTGATACTGCAAAAGTGCATCGAGGCCGACCAGCTAATCCAATCATTCATGCTTCCCTCGTTCCCACTCTTGGATCTGATAGATAAAAACACCCAGGCAAATGACCAGTTTCATGGACTGTTTCCTCTTTTGTCAATACAAGGAATTGTGAGCTGTCATCTTGTCCCTCCTCTCTAGAGAGAGAACTCAAATATTTATGGCCGGCTTTTACAACAGTAATTGTAGTTTTAATTGTTTTTCCCTTTCAGCCGTGTTGCTTTGCTCACCCCGGCGACGATGGGCAGTTCTGGGGTTTATGAAGGGTACTTTGTCACAAATGAAATCCAGGAGAGGCTTTGTACCAGCCAGCCACGTTTTCTGCTTATCAGTCCTCTGTTCTGAAGCAGGAGTACTGGCTGGAGGCCAAAGTCCCACGTGTTCAACAGCTCTGGCAAGAAAAAGATGGGATTGGCTGTAACGTCTCCTCCCCAGAGATCCAGAAGTCAGGGCAGAAATTAAGCACAGCTACTCGGGCTGGGTATCCTTCAAGGGCAGTGCACAGCGGTGCACAGCAAGTTTCTGCCTCAATTTCTCCACCCAGGAATCTCTTTCCTCCCAAACTTGCTTCTTGGGATTCTGCTCAGCAAAAGCCTATCAGTCCTTTTTTTTTTTCTTAAGATATGAAAACTGATTTTAGGTTTGTAGGATCGATGAACACACAGGAAGTGAAGTGGTGCATTGGGAGGCAGGTTTGACTGGAAACAGAGAGCTGGGTTCTTGCTCTCATTGAATTATGCAGCCACCAGTTTCAACATTTCTAGAGCCTACTTACTAGGTGCACAGAACTAATCTAGATGGGACCCTCAAATCTTCCCACCTTCAAGCCAAAACTAAGTTCTTTCATAAGGCTGAGGTGGACCTCAAAAACACCAAGGTCCCCAACAGCCCATGCTAAAGAACCTCTGGCTACTGAGGAAGTGGGTAACCCAAATATTCTAAGATGTACTGTTACAGTATTCCAGTTTTTCTGGAGGAAGGGCTCTGCTTTCTGGAACAAAAGATCTGGGCCCACAGAGCCCAGGCTTGCCACCTCCAGCAGATCTTGGTCTATTCCTTCACAGTTCATGGTCTCCAAGCCTCAGGTCCATTTTCTTCAACAATAATGCGGAAATAGAAGCAGCCTGCTTCATGTGGATCCCAAGTATGTGGCAAGACACCATGAATCGAAGCTGCCTGTTAACTCCGTGTGAAGCAACCTTAAGAAATTTTACCTGAAAATTCTAGAACTTTTTCAGTCTCGCTCATTCCAGGTATAAAGCGGGATTTTAGGAGATGCTGTTGAAGAAGAAGCGATCTCGATTGAACTACCCCTTTCAAAGAAAAGAGAGAAGTCGCCGACAAGTAAATCTTAGGAGAACCTTTCCCTGAAGACTCAGGTCAAACTAGTCACCATGGCACAGGGAGAGGCTGAGTCTCAGTATTGACTTGCCGTACCCCCACAGCATTGAACTGCATGCCTTAGAGACAGTTTTTGGATAATGGTGAAGTGGGGTAACCTCAGCCCCAAGCAGCTTGAAGAGCAGCATGGGGCCTGTAAGGAGATCTACAGATGATCTCTGTAAATGGGCCATCCAGAATAGTTAAAGGGATGGCCAGTCTTGAATTATTGTCCCCCCAACCAGAGGGACAACACTGAGACAGGGAGGACAGGTGAGGCACAGTGGTGAAGCTAGCATTAGAGAGCGCTTCCTCTCAGCAGCCCCCCTAGAGGGACTTGGGGGTTTTTGTTTGTTTTGTTGTTTTTGACTGTGGTAGGGTGGGAAGAAGCAGACTCAACAGGAAGATTTGTCGGAAAGGTACGTGGATCCATCTACGGTAGTCTGAATGAGAAAGGCACCCATAGACTCCTGGATTGGAATAGTTGGCTACCAAGGAGTGGCACTATTTGAAAAGCTAAGGAGGTACAGTCTTGTGGTGGGAAGTGTGTCTGTGGGTGGGATTGAGATTTCAAAGCTCATGCCAAGCCCAGAGTCTCTCACCGTAAGCAGCGAGTAGATGTAGAACTCTTAGCTACTTCTCCAGCACCATGTCTTCTCCAGCACCATGTCCGCCTGCATGCCGCCATAATTTCTGCCTTTGATGAAAATGGATTGGACCTCTGAAACTGCAAGCAAGCCTCAGGTAAATGCTGACTTCTATAAGAGTTGACGTGGTCATAGTGTCTCTTCACAGCAACAGGACACTGGCTAAGACACCATCATTGCATTTTTCTTTTAAAATGTAGAAAAGATACCAACACCACAAATCCTTCCCTTGACAGTATGAAACTGACCAGCAAGGGGGTTGACTCTCAGGACTTATACTAACAGGTATGACCCTAGACTAGTCTCTTAACTTCTCTGAAGCTCAGATTCGAACTGTCTAACTGGTAAAATGGTAGTAATATAACCTATTAGACAGATGCTAGCGACTGGATGCAAATCCTTCAAAATGTGGCCTAAAGTGAAGCATGCAGATGTAGGATGAGAGGGCTGAGATTTTAAGATGCTGTTTTAACTGCTGTGTGGTCTTGGTCCACTCATTTCAATGCTTCATCTCCTTGATCTGAGCTTCGTCTCCCTGATCTGAGAAATCAAAATGGTGATGATGATGGTTTTCAAGCCAAGTCATGGTAGCCCTTGACAGACCGTGGCTGAATCTCCATGTTGACAATGCCACTTTCAAGACAGGACCAAGGGTGGCCCTCTGACTTGCTTGCAACCCACAAGGGCAGTGAACCCTGAATCAGTCTTGGCACTTCGGGATGGGAGAAATGTCTCTGAAGTGGTCCTCTGTCCATAGTAGTTCTTCTCTGAGGAGGAGCCTCCAAGGATTTCCATTCGTAGGCGAGCTGGCAGCCACCCTCACCCTGCGTGGTAGGGGGAATTTTGCATTGATTTGAATTCTGCTGTTTATAATTGCCTTCTCTGGAGAGTTAACTAGAACCCTTCCAGCATTGATCAGCTCTCTCTAGTTTCCTACTGGAGTAAACACAGAGACCCTTTGATATCGACTGGGATTTAACAAATATACCCCTTCTAACAGCAGACTGGACCACAGGACGGGATGTTGACACTCACCACGTCTGCCTACACTCCCAGCTGAGAGGCCTCATGACCTCCTCTGGGCAGCAGTTGCTGCTGCTACTCCTGCAGCGTGGAGCCTCATTCATGAATCAGGGTACTGTTTGCAGTCTCCCCTTCTTAATTCTGAAGCAGAAGTGATGAAGCAGAGTCCCACTGAAGCAAGGGACAAATAACATGTTGATCAGGCAAGTTATCTGAGGGTTGAGCTCCTGTCAGCATCGGACCCAGATCACCAAGTCAAGGGCAGAACTGGTGTGGACTCCCGTGAGCCCTTCGTTCCCCATCCCTATGCCTGGGACTCTTCTGTGGAACAGGCAGCTCTCCTGACAGACAAGTGTCCCCCAGCTGGAACTGGACCCTTTTTCTTACCCTCTATTTAGAGTCCAGCCTCCACTTCATACAAGGCAGCCTGGATCTCTCTTCCTCACCATCCTACCTGTCTCCCGACCCCAACCTTGACTGTGCTGGGCCCTATCAAGCTTCTTCCAGCACAGGCCTGGCCTGCCTTTCCGTTGCTTGTTTCTGCCTCCTAACTTAGCTCTGTTCCTAAGACAACTGAAGTAGGATTGCTGAGGACTGAAGGCCAGGGATCAGTCAGGGACGGCAGTGGTTTCTGACCTGCCCCTTGATTGTCTTAATCTGTCTGAAGGGAATTTTCAGGTTAGACTGTGGGTCTGGTGCACGCTGACCTCCGCAGCAGTCTGGATACTCAATCTAGAGTGGTGTGTGTGTGTGTGTGTGTGTGTGTGTGTGTGTGTGTGTGTGTATCTGCATGTGTGTGTGTTCTATCCCTGAATAGAAATAAAATAAGCCAAAGGAGAGAATATAAAACAAAACAGCAGCAGAATATTGGGAAAGAAATTCTGCCTTGACTCATTAACAAAATATAGCTGGCCCAGGAGAGCTGCCCTCTTTTAAGGAGCAGAATCTTGTCCCCACACTTTGCAAGCTAAGTTCTTCCTTCCCAGAGCCCTCCTGCCCCACTTTGCTGCACGATGAAAGACCAGGGTCAAGCTCTTGAGTGGACACAGGTATCCAGTCTCCCACTAAAAAAGAGTCATAGCCCAGAGGATAAGGAAGAAGCAAGGACACTTGCTCCTAGACTTCTCTGCCCCATGGGGTCCCTCGCCCACCTGGGTTCCTTATCTCTAGGTTCCAAAGCAATCATCCTCCTTCGTGGTTTCCTGAGGAGAAGCACAATAGCTTTATTGAACAGACTATATATCTCACCAAGGCTAACCCTGGGAGTAGGCAATTACCTGGAAGGAGGCTCCCTCTGGACTGCCTGCCTGCCCTCCTCACATCACAAGGGGGTCTTTCATAGTTGCCCAGCTTCTGAGCCATGGGTTTGGGGTTCTGAGTGTACCCTGGTCTACTGTGTCTCCCTAGTGCCCACTCTACTCCCAACTCCCGGCACTAAGGGCTAACCCGCTGTCCCAAGCACAAACGCTTGAGCTCTGAAGGAGACTATGCCATGGCTGCCTCTTTGTTTCCTCCAGGATTTTGGCCTCTGCCCAACATTGAGTTGAGGGAAGAAGAGAGAAGGATAAATAACAGTATCTTGCAGACTTTTTTAGAGTTATGACAAACCAGGAGACGGGGAGGGGGGGAGGGGCGAAGAGGAGCAGGAGGAGGGAGGGACCTTTGTCTCATTTAGGGGAAATGCTACATCTTCCAATAACAAGTCACTAGAAAACAGCTGACCCTTAAAACTTCAGGCTTCCATCAAAGTCACTCTCGGAGAAGAGAGGGTTGGCATGTGAAGGCCCGACAGTCTAAAAACAAATGAAACACAAACAAACAATTTGTCTGTGATTAATCAAGATACCAATACTAGAAGAAAATAAAAAAGGAGATAGGCTATACCAAGGTTAAATTCGGAGCCCTGAGCCAGGATCTTTTCTCAGGGGAAAGAAGGTTCATGACCCTGACAGGCATAGATCAGAACAGTGTAGAAACATCCCACGCCCCCAACCTCCTACGCCAAGCTGCTTGGCTCCCTCCCTCCCATCTCTCCTCTCCTCAAGGGCAGGACGACAGTGTTGGGGGTGGACACTTGGGCAGCCTTGACTGACAGCTCTAATCTCCAGGAGGACTTGTTTGGAGGGAAATAGACACCTGGGACCCCTGTGTCAGGCCATCCCTCAGCCCACAGCTCACTTAAACCCAAACCCAAGTATCTGTATTCCCATGTAGGCCTGCTACACTCTAGTGCCCCTGCCAACCCCCTATACAACCCTACACACAGCAGATCAACATGCCAACCCCCTATGCAACCCTACACACAGCAGATCAACGTGTACAATTTAGGAACTCAACAATGAAGACTTCTATGACAGGAGTGAGTGGGGCATGGGACCTGGCTCCTGCTGCTCCTTACCTACCTCCCTAACCCCTCTCCTCTCTCCTAAAGCTCCTCCTTTCCTCCCACTAGTCCCATAGCATGGACCACTGAGCCTTCTGAAGGAAAGGGGTCTTTTAGCTGTGAAAGATGGCCCTCCAAGTAATGCTGGGGAAGAGAGTGACTGTTAGCCAGTTTCTCATGGACCTCACATTCATTCAGAAGGCAGCTATGACCGTATGCTCGCAGGAAACACTATCTCTGTCCTGTCCTGAAGGGCGCACCTACAGCACCAATGTCCTGCACCCCTGCTTTTACCCCAGGGAACTAGCAGTGCCTCAGTAGACATCCTGAAACTTGGGGAGCAGAGACACGATGTTGAACAAATACAGATGCTATTTACCTTCCAGCCACTTTCCTGGCTGTTCTTGGAGGACTAACAGAAAGTTAATCTCAGTTCTGTGTGAAAAGGGACTGCAGAACCCTCTCTGCTGCAGCTCTTGCAGCTCCTGCAGCTCCTGCAGCCTTTGAGAGCCCCCCTTCTTCACCCCCAAGGACACTTCCACCTCCTCCTGTCAAGGACAAAATGGACTCAACTTTGTTAGCGATAGTTAAAATCACCAAGCTAGAATTAATTTGCATAGGATCCCCAGTAAACGCCCTCAATTCCAGAGCAGGGCATTCTGATTCCCTTCACATATACCCTGGGGCTGAACATTGCCCCTTTTCCCACCAAAGTTGCCCTTGATGTTCATTTCCATTTGATTCTCCTAGAAGGGTGACACCCAGTAGGGGAGCATGGTAAACTCTGCTTTGCTTCTCAGCTCCCTGTGCAGAAGGGCATGTGTGGCTAGTCAGTTTTAAATGGAGAAAAGGCACACTGTGTTGGCTGAGTACAAGGCTCTAGGTCACATCAGCTGTGTACACTATCGGTCCCTTTTTTTATCACCTTCGCTACTCCTGCTCAAATTCCCTGAATTATATATAAGCCAAAGGATGAAGAACCGGCCAGAAGAGTGATTTGTGCAAGATCATGGAGAATGAATGACAGAACAAGGACTCAAAGCAAGATTTCTGAACTCCGAAGTTAGAGCTCTTGCCTCAAAAGCAGCAGAATGTGGAGGAAAGATGAGTCCGTGCACATCCCGTGTCAGCGCATGCAAATGGGGTCTTAGCTCATAGCCTCTGCACATTTGTCTCCTCGGCATTAGCTAAGCATCTAAGACCTGAGTGGCAGAGTGGTTGGGAGGGCAGCAGGTATCTAGCAAAGCGGCAGAACTAAAATAAGAATAAACAAACAGATGAATGTTACCTCTGTTTCTCCTCATTTTTCTTTGTGTGTGCATGAGTGTGTGTGTGTGTGTGTGTGTGTGTGTGTGTGTGTGTGTGTGTGTGTGTGTGTGTGTGTGTTTGCAGGTGCATGCTCCTGAATGCGCACATGAGGAGGACAGAAGAATATATCCAGGGTGTTGTTCTCCTTTGGTGCAGGGTCTTTCACTGAAGCTGGAGATGGGCTGGTGGCTAGCAAGGCACGGGGACCCTCCTGCACATCCCACAGCTCTGGGTTATAGGAACGTGTGTTCTGGCCATGCCCCTTTCTTACACGGATGCTGGAGATTTGAACTCAGGTCTTCATGTTTGCCCAGCAAGCTCTCCTACCACTGAGCCATCTCCTCAACCTCTCTGCTTCCTTTCCATGTTTTGTAAGTAGGGGAAAGAATCAAAGTAGATGTGAAGAAAATCTGATAGAAACACGCCACTCAGCAAATGTTACCACCTATGCTCATCCATGAGCCCAGGAACTAAACCAAAAAACATCATATTCAACCAGCTCCTCCAGAGGTCACTTCCTGTTCCTCTCCTGCCACAATGTTACTACATGACCTCTGTCCTAACTATAGATTGGAGGTGGTGCCTGCTTCTGACTCTTTTGTAAGTGAGACATGTAGTATGTTCCCAGTTATAGCTGGGTTCTTCGTTCAGCTTTGAACTGAGGAGACTCATCCATGCAGCTGAATTGGCTATAATTCATGCATTCTCTATAGTGTCCCCTTTGTGACTGATCCTAACTTTCTTATCCATGCTGTTATTCATGAGCATTAGGGTGGCTTCTCTTATTTACCACATATAAAATGTTCTTCTGAACATTCTTTGTGTGTGTGTGTCTGTCTGTGTCGGTGTGTATGTCTCTGTGTTAAGAAGTATGCATATACCTTTTTTCTGTTGATCATAAAAACATATACGATCTATGTATATTATGCACTAGCAAATACTGTCAAACCATTTTTCCAAGTGCCTGTTCCTATTTATATTCCTACCTTGTGTTTGAGAACCCTGGTTTTCCTCTGTTCTCAGTACTTGTCTATTGCCTCTTTCATTGTAGTCATTTTGATGAAAATGTAGTATCTCACTGTGGTTTAATTTACAAACCTATGATGACCAAAAAGTTTGAGGGTTTTTTTGTTGTTGTTGTTACTTGAAAGCCTTCCATTAAGAAAGGCCAAGTCAAGTCTTTTGGCACCCCCCCCCCAAGTTATCTCACCTTTCCTTATTGACTTACAAGATTCTCTACATGTTTTGGGTATGAATCTTTAGATAGATGTTTTGCAGATAGATTTATCTATTCGGTAAGCTTAATGTTTTTACTCTTTCAGGCTTTTTAATAATTTACGTTCTTAATTTTAATGCAATGAATTTAATTCACTTTTCCATTTTGGTCTCTTCCGTATTTTCCATGTCCAGAAAGTAAAGAAATGCTCTTTTCTGTTAGTCAGCAGTTTGAATACCTGACATTCAATCGAGGAGGAAGTTCACTTAGCTGATGGATTTGTAAGTTCAAAGTCCAAACACTGTTAAGGTTTGAGTATGAAACGAACCCCATAGGTTTGTGTAATTGAACACTTTGTCTCCAGATGGTGGCGCTGTCTGGGGAAGCTGTGGAACCTTTAAGAGGTGGAGCTTAGTTGGAGGAAGTAGATGTCTGAGGGGCAGAACTTGAGGTTCTAGCCTACCCCCACTTCCTCTTCTGTCTCCTGTCTCCACTTCCTCCTGAAGATGATGTAAGTGAGCAGCCTCACTCTCCTGCCTTCCTATTCTTGAACTGTTCCTTCCTCCCCCACCTCCCCCACCTCCCCCAGCTCCCCCAGCTCCCCCACCTCCCCCACTGTGATGGACGGGAACCTCCAACCACAAGATGAAAACCAAATCGGTTCTTGCTTAAACTGTTTCTTGTGGGGTGTTTAGTCACAGCCATGAAAAAAGGTGACCAACAGACAGTTTTGTGCAAGGGTTGACATTATCTCTAAATACTTCATGCTGACTAGCGATGGTGGTAGTCTTTCACAAGCAACCATACCTCAAGTGGAAAACCGAGAACTGGCTAGGGTTAGGCTTGCTCAGTTTACAACAGCTCCCTCTTGAGACTGCAAGGGATTGGACAAGGACACAGGGACACACCCCCAAAGATCTAAAGACCTCCCCCAAGGTCCCGCCTCATAACTGTTTCATCATCTTCCAAGATCATGACTTTGCTGGTTAAGTTTTAACCACAGGAACCTATGTGGCGTCATAACTAAACCCAGCCCAAACCTTAGCACCTTCCTTACCCTAGTGTCACCAAATCACCTGGCCAACTATTTGGTAAAAAGAAGTGGTGAGAGAGAGGAACTGGGTGAGATGAGTTCCATCTTCAGACTGAGTGAGGCTGTAAGCTGCTATGCACTGTTCATGACAAGAAGAAATCTAAGATGTGCATGCTTGTGCCTCGAGTAGCCTAGAGTCCGAATTCTTCAAGTTCAGGCTCAGCCATGCACTACTATGTGTGATAGCTGAGTGACTCAAACGGTCCGATTCCTCTTTCTATCCCTCTTCTTGTATAAAGAGAAGGGCTAGAACTGCATGGTCCCTTCTGTCCCTGAGAGTCTATAATTGTGACTCTCAGTCAAGAAAAAGCAGTAGTTAGGGAATGGCCTTCTATTAAAACAGCGGCGGTCTCCACTAGCAGCCTGTCTTAGCTACTCTTCTGTTACTGTGATAGAACATTATGACCAAGACAACTTATTTAAAAAGGCCTTTAATTCGAGGTTCAGGGTTTCAGAGGGTTAGCAATCATGAGCACCATGACGAGGAGCATGGCAACTGGCAGGCAGGCATGGAGCTGTAGCTGCAGCTGTAGCTGAGAGCTTAACTCTTGATCCACAAATGAGGAGGCAGGGGGAGCTAACCAGAAATGGCATGGGCATATTTATTTCAAATCACATCCCCCAGCAACACACCTCCTCTAAGGAAACCTTACCTCCGAATCTTTCTCGAACAGTTCACCAACTAGGAAGCAAGCATTCAAATATATGAGCCTACGGGGGGCCATTCTCATTTTAACCACCACACAAGAGGATCCATTATGATTTGCCCCCAGCTTAGAAAGGAATGCATTCTGCTTGACTGGACGTCCCCCTTTCTGATCAGAATGGAATTGCTAATGCCTTCCTCTGAACTGGAGATTAGCCTGGAGTTGGAGATATGTAGTTTGGGTGCCAGATAAGTAAGGGTTCAAATTCCATTTCTGTAGCTCTGGTGCTGCCTGACTTTGTAGCTTTGGGAAAGTTGTTCCACCTCCCTCAGCTTTAGCTGCGTCACATATAGAGGGAATCTAAGAGCCGGGCAGTGGTGGCGCACGCCTTTAATCCCAGCCCTCAGGAGGCAGAGGCAGGTGGATCTCTGAGTTTAAGGCCAGCCTGGTCTACAGAGTGAGTTACAGTTATTATTGCTATGAAGAAATACCATAACTAAAGCAACTTGGGGAGGAAAGGGTTTAATTTGGCTTACATTTTCTCATCATAGTTCATCATCAAAGGAAGTCGGGACAGGAACTCAAGCAGGGCAGGAACCTGGAGGCAGGAGCTGATGCAGAGGCCATGGAAGAGGGCTGCTTACTGCCTTGCTTTCCATGGCCTGCTCAACTTGCTTTCTCATAGAACCCAGGACCATCAGCCCAGGGATGGCCCCACCTACAATGGGCTGGGCTCTCCCCCATCAGCCACTAATTAAGAAAATGCCCTACAGCCAGACCTTATAGAGATACTTTTTCAGTTGAGGCTCCCTCTCTCTGATGCTCTCACTTGTATAAAGTTGACATGAAATTAGCCAGCATGGCCAGCCAATAATGTCATCAGCAAATTAATAATTCACCCAGAATTGACCTTAAGTAACTCAGACCTACTGTGAAATGGCCTGGGTTTATTTTGGGTAAGAGTTGCAAGAGTCATTGATCCTGGGGACTGTGTTTATGAGCAGGAGTGGAGTCAGAAGAGGAGTGTACAGAGCGGGAGAAAAAGCTGAGGCCCAGAGTCAGAGTCACCAAAGTTCTGATCAACTATGCACCACTAGCTAAGTGACCCGGGACAGACCTCTTCTTCCTGTGAGAATGGAGAGGTTAGAACTACATGTCCCTCAAGATCCCCTCTGTCTCTAAGAGTCTATACTTGTGACTCTCAATCAAGGTAAAGAGAAACTGATTGCTACACTGATGACTGATAGGGGATTGAATATGTGATCTATGTTTTCTTAAGCAATGAGCATAGATATGAATATTACCCTTCTGCTCTGAAAAAATGGCAACTCATCTTTTCCATGGTTAGATAACTACAGGATGCCAGGCCTACACCAACTCTGGGTGTGCATACGTGTGTGTGTGTGTGTGTGTGTGTGTGTGTGTGTGTGTGTGTGTGTGTTTTTGAGTGTGGGAAGGAAGCTTGGGACCACAGGTGTGTGCAAGTGCTCATACATACATGTTCATGCGCTCACTGAGGCCAGAGGTCAAGCTTGGGTACCTCAAGAGGGTACCTACCTTTTTTTTTTTTTTTTTTGAAACAAGGTCTTTCATTTTTACCTAGGACTTGCTAGCTAGGCTAGGTGGGCTGGCTAACAGACCTCAAGATGTTTCCTCAGTACTGGGATGACAAGCATGGGCCAGCAGGCCTGCTGGTTCTTTTATCATGGGTCCTGGGGATTGAACTCAGGTCCTTGGACTTGCACAACAAGCATTTCACCAACTGGGCCTTTTCCCCAGCTCCAACTCAGTGGCTTTTGATGTAAACAAAACCACTGCACGTTACTCCTTTGACAGGAGGTAAAGAAAAATAATGGTGAGAAGTACCTTCTCATTCACTCAGTGATTCTAGGGGGTCCTTCCCGCCCCTGGAACAAACAGGACTCTCTGTACCTATACTACTAAAGGCTCCTGTGGGAACAGAGCAGGCCTCTGGCCACAAGCCCCTTAGCCTCCACCAGGTCAAAGAATGCGCTGTTTGTTCTCTCTTGTTTAATCACTGTGTCCTACAGAGGTGACAGCCTGACACTCCATGATGTCTGTGTACTGGAACCGTTCCCCAAACCCAGGCCAGCTGCAGCCCTCTCTGATGTCCCCTCCTGTGTGGCTGGAGGGGAGCAAGCTGGGCCCTCCGCGGGAAGCAACAGCAGATCTGTTCCTGGCGCACAGTTACTCACACATTTGTTTGATCCCCGTCCAGGTCTCTCCGCCATTTGCTTCTAAGCCGAGAGCGGAACGTAAAAGTAGTCCCAAGTGGACGTTTTCAGGTCTTCAACAGACCTGGTTAGCCGCAGTTGGGAAATCGTCCCCAGCCCCTCTGTGAATTATCACGTCAGTGAGTCGCGCTTCGGGGTGGTCGAGCCATAGCTCTGGGCTCTTCCTCTGACATCCATCACTGCAGGTGTGGCTTATTAAGATGTTCTCCGCCTGGAGAACTCCAATGCGGTGTCTTCCCAAAGGAGCATGGGAGAGAGGAGGCCTCTGGAGCTACCGACGGGGAACCATTTCTGCGCTCTACCAAGGAACCCAGGGTCCCATCACCAGCCCGCATCTACTCCACACTTACCCCTCCCCACCGCTGCCCTCGCAGCAATCCAGGCCATGCTAGGGACTACTTTTTTTTCCTAACCTAACCTATGAAGCTCCTGTTCAGGGACAAAGCGTCGCCTTGCCTGCCCCCCTCCAACCAGTTCCTCCTGCTGCCTGCCCCGAGCCTCTGGGCCAAGGGGAGGATTAGATTGCACATGAATAAGCAATATTCACTTGGCTCTGGAAGCCTGGAGTAAATCCCCTGAGCAGAGGAACACAGCAGGGCAGGATTTCCCTGCTCCTTCTCTCCATCGCCTCTCTCGCTGCCCCCTGCTCCTATTTCATGTGAGGACCTTTCTCTGGCGCGTTCTTGCCAGGGGGTGCGTGTACTGGAATACTATCTTCAAAGCGTGGAATTCACAATGGAAAGCAGAGCCCCTGAAGCTGTGGGACAATGAAGAGAGACGTGTGAAGGGGGGTCCCTCTCCTGCTGCTCCATCTATGGGGTGGAGGGAGAAGGAGTCGGTCCCTTTCTCTCCACCCTCTTCAATCCCATGGATCCACTCACTGATCCACCATGCCACCCTTCCTTTCTGCGGAAGGGAAGCCTCTAGGCAGTGATTCCCAACCTTCCCAACACTGCGACCCTCTAACACAGTTCCTAGGGTTGTGGCGACCCCCAATCATAAAATCACTTTCGTTGCTACTTCATAATGTAAATATCTGTGTTTCCCAATGGTCTTAGGTGACCCCTGCAAAAGGCTGTTCCACCTCCAAGGGGTCATAACCCACAGGTTGAGAACCATTGCTTTAGAACATATCTTGAGAGCTATCTACTCTGGGAAGAGCCTGCCCTTCAGGGAAGGAGGTCTGGAGAGGTCAGGTACCCTCAGGAAAGGGAAGGCCAGGGCCATGCTTTGCCTGGCCACGGTCAGTGCACCTACGCAAATCAAATGCTGTTCCTCCAACTGTATAACTGACAAGTGGCTCTATGGCTCTGAGCCTCACTTTCCTTACTATGGGATGGAATGTAAGGGTCATGAATGTGATGTTAGTCTCTAGTGCTCCAAACCAGGCTTCCAACAGATTTAAACTGTATTTACTCTTGTCCCCTTCATATGCCTGGACTCCCCCAGGCAGGCCAAATTACTACAGAAATCCCAGATACAGCCAAAGGATGTGTGTTTTTGATGAATATGGTCTCATGACTTCTCCTTGATGCTTCCCTTGGCCTGGAAAACGCCCATTAACTTAGAGGTCTCTAGTGCATGGCAGAGGCTCTAGTCCTATCATTTTCCTCAAGTGGAGGAGGAAAAGGAGGAAGGAAAGGAGATAGAAGTCAGGGGGCAGCAGAGGGCCAAGGGAGAGCTCATCATTAACCCAGTCCCTTCTTAGAACCTCTTCTGTGTCTCCCCCACCACCTCCCCAGCACCTTCATTCTTCCCACCTGGCCATTAGCGTTTTCTCTTGTTCCAGGTTTCTTAAACCTAGCAGTGCTCAGCTCTCTCCTCTGGCTTGGTCCCTTTGGGCATGTCCTCTGCTGACTCGGGGACATCCTCCTTGCGCCCTGCAGTTAGGTCCTCTCCTTCTTTCTCAGTCCTTACTGTAATCCAAAGCTTTGCTCTCACCTAGGAGTGAGGTCTTCCTGCCTCCGATCCATTTCACTACCATCCACTCTGTCGGAGGCCACCCTCCTCTTCTCTTCCCTTGTCTATGGCCCTCATCACTCTGCCCATCTCACCTTGCCTACACAGACCTAGCCGCTCCCCTCTCAGCACGGGGTGTGTAAACTTCCACCATGAAGACTCTCACTTTGGAATAGCAGCTGCCAATCACAAGTACTGAGCACATAAAGTGTGGCCAAAGCCACTGAGGATGCAAATTTTGTTTTATTTTATTCAAATTTGAAAATGAAAGTAGTATGGGCTCTCTTTTTGCATTTGATACTTCATTGCTTAGCTAGATAGTACCACATTTTGCTTTAATACAGGAGCACATAGGACATAATTGTTGCGTGGTAATACGTGTCTCAGGTGTGTCAGGAGGAAGTATCATTTCTAATATTAAAAACAGATCAAAAGTCTCTCACCATGTTCATGTCAGTGGATTGACTTGGAGTAATTTTGTTCTAAGCACTAATGTACTAATGTGATGTAATTCTTCAAATATTTTATGTCAATAGCCTTGTTACAATACCTGTTTCCTTTTATTTTTAATGTGTCTACTAGAACATGTACAATAAAAATGTAGCTTGCTTTGTGGCTCTGTGGGCTCAGCCTGTACTTCCTCTGGGTGAGGACACACTGGAGCTCATTAACACAGGAGACTTCCTAAGAGATGGCCAGAGCCACCTCCAAGACTGAGCTGGAGAGCTAGGGAGATGGCTCAATAAAGAGCTTACTGTGAAAGCACTGAGGACCTGACTTCAAGCCCAACACTCATGAAAAAACAGGCACACACTTGTAATCTAGCACTGGGGAGTAGAGACAGGCAGATTCCTGGAGTCTGAAGGTCAGCCAAGCCAGTCAGATTGTTGAGCCCTGAGTTCCAGTGAGAGACCCTGAGTCAAAAAACAGGGATATTAATTTAAGATGTGTTACATTTGTTTATACTGGGACATTTGTTTTAATGATGCAGAGATGTGTGGCATTCTTTTATATTGCATTTGTTTAACTCTGTGAAACTGTGTTACTTTGCCTGCCTAAAACACCTGATTGGTCTAATAAAGAGCTGAACCGCTAATAGCTAGGCAGGAGAGAAAAGTAAGTGGGGCTGGTATGCAAAGAAAATAAATAGGAGGAGAAATCTGGGAAGAGAGGAAGAAAGAACAAGAAAAGAAGGAGAGGAGAACACCAGGGGCCAGTCACACAGACAGTCATGAAGTAAGAAGTTAAGAAGTAAAGATAAAAGCCTACAAGAAAAAGGTAGATGGGATAATTTAAATCAGAAAAACTGGCTAGAAATAAGTCAAGCTGAGTCGTGACCTGGACACAGAAGAAGTAATATGTGACTGGCCTCACTGAATAACATAGACAAGAATAATGGGCTAATATAAGTTATAAGAGTTAATAAGAAGCCTGAGATAATGGGCCAATCAGTTTATAACTAATGTAGACCTCGTTGTGATTTCTTTGGGACTTAACGACTGTGGGGACCAGGCGGGACAGAAACCCTGACAACAAATGGTACCCTTGTAGTCAACTAAATCCACATAAAGCCTGAGAGAGTTTGGGAAGTAATTCTAGACAAAAAAGAATAGAGTTAAGCACAGCTTATTGATAGCAGCATTTTCTCAGGTGGGCTCTGTTTGCTAGAGGCAAATGCGTCTCATTTAAGAGTTGCTTCCTGACTTAGCTTTAGCTGCAAAAATTTTGCAGCCCTTTTAAGAGGCTCTGCCACAAAACACTTAAATAGTGTTTATGAATAGCCTACAGCATGCATCTTGGTGGTGGCATGGACCTTGAAATGCCATAGAGTTGTGGCAACAAACATGGCTCCGGCCAGTACCTCTGCCATGAGGCTGGACTCTCAGAAAGCTAAGAAATAGGCTGGATCCAGCCATCAAAATCACACCTTTAATCTTATCCATATCACTTAGCAAATTAAAGACTCATGTGGTCAGAAAGAGAGAGATACAGTAAAGAGAGATTCAAAGATGAAGAAAACCTCTAAATGTTTTACAGTGTGTTAAAAAAAATATATGCAGGCTTGGGAGAGAAAAGAAAAAGGTTAAAGTCCTTAAAATTAAAAAAAAAAAGATAGAGTGTAGTTGGGTGTGGTGGCACACACCTTTAATCCCAACACTTGAGAGGTAGAGGAAGGTGGATCTCTGTGAGTTCAAGGACAACGTGGTCTACAGAGTGAGTTTCAGGACAAAGATACACAGAGAAACCTTGTCTCAAAAAGCCAAAAGTTAGGGGCTGGAGAGATGGCTCAGTGGTTAAGAGCACTGACTCTTCTTCCAGAGGTCCTGAGTTCAATTCCCAGCAACCACATGGTGGCTCACAACCATCTATAATGAGATCTGGTGCCCTCTTCAGGGGTGCAGGTACACAAGCAGGTAGAATATATACATAATAAATAAATAAATCTTTTTAAAAAGACAAAAATTAAAAATATAAAAAAATAGAGGTTAAAATAAAGCCACATAAAGATGAAAAACACACAGAGAATCTGGATACTGCATATTATTATATTCTCTTTAAATTGTTTGAATACTGAAGAAGAAGCAACAGTTGCTAAAAGATATTTGTTTATAAATGCTGCTGAATTAATTCAAAATAGGTATTTTGAAAATACCTGACTTCAAAATTGAAGTCAAAAGATATGTTACTTTGGAGAAGAGGATTTGTTTTTGTTTCCACAGAAAATGAAAAGCTGTGGAACATTCTGAGTCAAGAAAAATTGGGTTTGATCAAGGAAGACCACCTGAGGAATCTCCAGTCAGAACAGATGGCCCAGATGTCTGAGTTCTGCATCCAGAACAGATTTAAGACTGCTGCCTGAGATGATCAAGCCTCACAGGATACTCCAGTCAGGATTTGGTCATAATTCTAAATTTCCTTTAGGTCCCCATAAGATTATCAGCACCCCCAACCAGCAGGAAGTAGCCTGGAAAACTACACCCACATTCCCCCAAAATGGACTTTGGATATTTTCCTTTGTTTGGAATGTTGGTTACAAGTTGTTATGGCTAATGGTCAGGAGAAAAGCTAAACAAAGGATATTCGATTCGGAGTTCTTGTTTTTTTAAAAAAGAAAAAGGAAAAATAGAGGGGAAAGTGGTGTGGGACAATGGTCTGTATTCTGTCAATTATATTTTAAATAAATGCTGATTGGCCAGTAGCCAGTCAGGCAATATAGGCGGGACAACCAGACAGGAAGTAGAGGTGGGCCAATGAGAACAGGAGACTTCTGGGAAGAGGAAAGCTTGGTCCGCAGCCCTGACCCAGACATAGAAGAAAAAGTAAGATATGACTACCTCACTGAATAAGGTACCGAGCCACTTGGCTAGCATAGACAAGAATAATGGGCTAATGTAAGTTAGAAGAGTTAATAAGAAGCCTGAGATAATGGGCCAGTTTATAACTAAAAGAAGAAGAAGAAGAAGAAGAAGAAGAAGAAGAAGAAGAAGAAGAAGAAGAAGAAGAAGAAGAAGAAGAAGAAGAAGAAGAAGGAAGTCAAGCTAAGTAAGACTGGGTATTTATAAATAAGAATAAACCTCCATGTGTGTTTATTTGGAAAATGAGTAGCGGGAGCCTCCCAATCAAGAATAAAAAGAGTTTAAAACAAGAAAAAAGAAAAAAGAGAGAAAGAAAGACCAAAAACCAAAAAGACCAACAACAGTGGATGGCTCCTGAGGAATGACACCTGAGATTGATCTCTGACCTACACACACACACATCAAAACAAAAACAAAAACCTGTGCACATGCACACATATGCATGCATGTACAAACATGTGCACACACAAACACTCTCTCACACACACATACAGAGACATCCAATAGCCTGTGGCTCCAGGCACCTGTGGGCTCCAGCATAGCACAGATGGTCATAGAATGAGAAACTGGCCTTGGCATTTAATCTGAAGCTGAATGTGTATCTCAGCTCTGTCAACTCAACAGGTAATGCTGTACCTTAGTTTTTCCACCCACTAAACTGGAATAAAAACAAACGTGACGGGTGTTTGGGAGGGTTTTGCAGAGAGTACTCTTCAAATGGTGCTTATAGATAATGAACATTCGATCACTGTTAGCTGTTAATCAATTGGACCTAATGGAATCGAGGCAAGAGGTATATAAAATTCCCTCTGGAGGTCCATTGGTTCTACTTTCCCCTGATTCCCAGCCACACGCCTGATGCAGAAGATGACCTTCTGACTGGGAGAGATGAGGTTCATTGTAGCAATAAAATTAGCTCATAGGGAAGTATTTTTGCCCATAGACTCAGCATGAAATGCTTCTCAAATGTCCATCAACTAACCACAATGACCTGCCCTTGTATGTTTTCTGTGATCAGCCCTGCCTCCCTGGGCTGGTGGGTGGGGATTGAATTGGTTTCTAGGCAGTTACTAAATGCTGAACTGAATTTGTGTGTTTTACTCAAAAATCTGTCTGTTGAAATCCTTAACCCCTAGGGTAATATATTCAGAGGCGGGGTCTCTGGAAGATGAGTAGGTCATGAGATCAAAGCCCTCACAAATGGTATTAGTGTCTTTATGAAAGAAGCCCCAGGTCTCCCTCACCCTTCCCTCCACAGGAAGACACAATGAGAAAAGAGCTGTTCATGAACCAAGAAGCAATCCTCTCCAATCACTGAATTAGACATCCACTTCTCAGCTTGCAGAATTATAAGAAATACATTTCTGACCTTTGACAGCATCTCCCTGTCTGTGGAGATGCTGAGTTTACCAAAATCCTTCTCTCATCATCATCAAGATGCTTCTCTCCTCCCCAGACACTCCAGGGTCAACTGAACCCCCAGACTTGATGCCATCAGTATAGCGGACTCTCCAGGAGGAATCCAAACAACTCTGCTCCTCCTCCATATTCCCTTCTTGCTCCCCGGAAAACTGAAAGAGTGTTTGGCTCCTTGGTACAGACAGACAGCCTGTTGACTTGGAGACCCCACTGAGGGTCCATCAGATGGGAAAGGAGAAAGCAGTTTTACAGTTTGACTCTGGTGCTCAGGTCCTCTCCCAGAACTTCAGAGCAAAGGACAGAAAAAGGCAGTGATTTCAGACAACATTGCAAGAAGCAAGGAGGCAGAAATAAGCCAGAGTCCTGCGTGGTGCGCCAGACCCAGAGGCAGAGTCAGGGAGCCTGCGGTGTAGGGGCTGAAGAAGCAGCGGCTAATGCAGATCAAAGGGCAAGAGGGCAATGTGCTACGTGGTTCTGCAAGTGAACGTATATAAAAGGCCATTCCCCGTTTAAAGTCTCCACGTAGACCAATCTGGCAGCATACCTCTCTTCTAGTCCTAATGCTGTTCTATGAGTGAGCTGAGGAGGCCGGAAAAGATAACAGAAAGCCAGAAAGTCCATTTCCCAAGCCCAGGGTGGCAGAAAGCTCTAGATGGGTCCAAGAAAGAGCAGGAGAACTGTTAGATGTAAATAGCTTGTTCTTGTTTTTTGTTTGTTTGTTTGTTTTACAAAAGAAAGAAAAGCTTAATTAACAGAATTCATATTATTTTCTACAGCCAAATAAGAAATGCAAGGATTCCTTAAGAGATCATCACCTTCCCCGTAAATGACTCAGGACACACCACAGTCAATGTATTCTAGTCAGTGTAGCTTGTATTTGTTCTTTATCCTAAAAACAGTATCATTTTATTCAGTACAATGGCTCCCAGCTCAAAGACTACATTCCCCAGCATCCCTTGTAGTGATGCCTAGCCACCTGACCAAACTCTAGCCAATGATATAGAAGCAGACTTAGCTAAAACAGAAAGAACCTGTTTCTTTCCTTTTTTTTTTTTTTTTTTTTTTTTTTTTTTTTTTTTTGTGCTTCTAGCTGCTTAGTATACCAAGAAATCATGGAAGAAATCTTGGTACATGGAGTAGCTGAAGGTGGGAACTGTACACTGTGGATGGAGAAGGAACAATTCAGGAGCCTGACCCCACAGACTGCTGCCCAGTCCCACATACCAACCTCTCTGTGAGCTCTATTGCATACATATTCTGTTTTGTGCTCTGTTTTTCATAAGCTACAGTTTTCTGTTTAAGTGTTTAGGTGCTGATTTAGGGACAAAGATAGGAGAGTCAAATGCAGCAAAATCTGGGAATTTTTTCAAGATCTTACTCTATGCATGTAAATCCATCTTGAGGTGGTTGCCCACGTTCTGGAATAGCAAACGTGGGTGGCAATGTCATCACAATATCACAGAGTTGGGCAGCCCTGCTTGGTAACATCCTCAACCACAGAGGAATCTATCTGGGTGTCTGAGTTCTGGCTTTTTAAAATTCTGGATAAATTCTTAGATATCTACAGCTTGCATGAAATACAAACTAAAGGGTCCGTGATTCAGGAGTGTACGGTGGGAGAATCCAGGAGAAAGGGAGATAGCATGGTTCCCACACAGTGAGACACTCGGAGAACGGATGCTGAGAAGGTAAGTTGGCTGAAGTCTCACCATGAAGGACCATAGCTGGCCTCAAGACAAGACATAGATCCTACACACTGGCTAGCACTCCCTCAGATGAGGATGCTGCCAAGATAACTTTCACACACACTTTCATGGCTCCCATCCCCACCCTGCAAAATAAACCGAGCTCTGTGTTCAGGATACTGAGAAGACAAGGAGAGAGAGAGAGAGAGGAAACCCATAGCAGAACTCTGTACAATTAATTACAAAGCATGAAAGGCAGTATAAATTTAATGACCTTCCAGGAGGGAGGGATGCTCTAAAGTCAGGACTGGTCAGAGGGGTTGCGGACATTCAGGGAAATCTCCTATGGTGCTGGCTCGGAAAATCTCCATTACTGGCAGTGGAATCATGAGAACAACAATATCTTTACTGGGACCTTTTAAGAGCAGAGCTTTTGATTAGCCTAAAACATTAGTGTGACTTATCTTCTCATCTCTGGTAAATATTTAATTATAAAAATAATGGTGTCCTTTTTTTTTTTTACCTTTGTGAATCTAAATCACAGCAAGAATTTATTAAAGCTCTCTTGGCAGTGAATGGCATGCTAGTGTGGCATCTTTTAACTGACATCCTATAATTAGAAGGAATTGTCTTTTCATACCACAAATCTGAACTGGCTAATTGCTCAATGAATATTTAGCTTCTTGCATAGGCAAACAGTATGTGAGGAGAGGGATTTCATTGAGTAAGTAGTCAACCCAGAGAACTTCCTAGGCACCAGGCGGGGCCTGTCTGTTTGAAGTCTTCTCTAGCACCCCTTGACCCAGTTACCATCCCCACTCCCACCACACCCACACCGCATCATGACCCTGCTAGGAAATACAGACGGAATCCTTAATTGTCATTTGGAGTTTTATAATTTTATTTCTTATCAAGTATTGCAGTCATTCAAAAATTTGAGGAATATCACAAATAACCTTACGTCTACCACATCGTATGAGAAATAAACCATTACATAACAAGTCTAGTGCCAAGGTGTTGCATACCCTCCGGCTCCTGGCCCCGCCTCCGGCTCACTCTTCCCATCTTTCTGAATTTGACCATCTTGAATTTGGTGTTTATATTCCCATGTATTAGCCTTAAATACTCTGCGGGGTGTTTTTTCATGGTGCACGGTTTTTTAGAAATACGCAAGGACTTGAAATATATCTTGTGCGTGCATGTACATGCGGTGTGGACGTACTATGTTGGGTTCAGATGACAACTTGCAGGAGCCGGTTCTCTCCTTGTACCACGGAGGTTCCGAGGGCTGCATCAAGTCATCGGGCCTGGAGGCAAGCGCTTTTACCCCCCTGAGCCATCTTCTCAGGCCAAGTGCGGTTTTTATAAGATCGTAAACTCTATTCCTCCACAACTTGCTTTTCCGCTCCCTGCTGCGCTGCGTCTGTCAGATCCACGCGGGTTGGCACCCGTAGGTACACACTCTAGCGCTCTCCTCCGTTTATTTTCATTCCTATCAGGGATTCCATTGAGGGGCTGGAGAGATGGGTCAGAGGTTAGGAGCACTTGCTGCTCTTTCAGAGGACACAGGTTCAGTTCCTAGCATCCACATGGGGGTCAGAAGCATTTGTAACTCTGGTTTCAGGGCACCTGACACCCTCTTCTAGCCTCCCTAAGCATCAGGCTCATATGGGGTGCATTAACATACATGCAGGCAAAACACTCAAACACAGAAAACAAAATGAATATTTTTAAGAATTTCATTGAATAAAAATGATGTAATTTTTTAATCCATTTTCCTATGGATGGAAACTTAGGTTATATTGTTGCCTTTATGAACCTCCTTGCTAATTCCATATCAGCCTGTGTATCTATAGGAGAGTCCCCTATATCTGAGTATGCGCTCAAGGGTGGAGTATAATGGTTTCAGGAAATTGTGTCTCTGGCTTTACTAAATATTGTCAGTTGTTTGTTAGTTCAGAATGAAGGGATAAATCGAGACAAAAAGAGTTGACTTTTTTTAAACCACACCTGGACTGGAGTTTCTCCCAAGACCCCAGTGAATTACCAGGAACTTCCTACCTCTTCCCAAGGGATGCTGGGTTCAGGGAGTACCCACACCCTAAGTAACATCCATGAGGAGGAGACTGACTTCACTCACTTCTCTGACAGTCTGTCTGCACTGGCTCTCACTCCTGAATTCTCAAAGACTTGCAGCCCTGGCCAGCATCATCTCTGCCATGACTACGGAGAATCGGGGACTCAGCTGAGGATTCCCCATATGACGGTCAGTCCATATATATATATATATATATATATATATATATATATATATATATATATATATATATATATCAATTTGATACAAATGAAGGGCACATGAGAGAGGAGTCCTAACTGAAGAATTGCCTGCACAAAGCTGCCCTTTGTTTGTTTGTGAGACATTTTCTTGATTACTCTTTAAGGAGGGCCTAGGCCACCATGAGAGGTGCTGCCCATAGGCTGGTGATTCTGAGTTGTATATAAAAAAAAAAATCAAGTTGGAGACAGGAGGTGGTGGCGCACACCTTTAATCCCAGCACTCAGGAGGTGGATCTCTGTGAGTTCAAGGCCAACCTGGTCTACAAGAACTCATTTCAGGACAGGCTTCAACACTACAGAGAAAACCTGTCTTGAAAAAATAAAAAAGAAAGAAAGAAGAAAAGAAAGAAAGCTTGCTGAGGGAGCTAGAAGCAAGTCGGTAAGCAGCAGTCCTCTGTGTCCTCTGCTCTCTTCTGCCTGGAGTTCCTGCCTTGACTTTCCTCAGTGATGGATTATACCCTGTGACCAGTGAACTGAAATATAAACCCTTTTTTCCTTTTCTTCTCCAAGTTGCTTTTGGTCAGAGTTTTATCGCACTGACAAAAAAAAAAAAAAAAAAAATATACTAGAATGTCACAGGGTCGTGAAGGGTGCCCAGGGCCACGCAGGGTACACTTGCCTCAGGAAACTCAAGACACCCTTGGGGAAAACCAGAACCCTTCGCTGGGCCTAGAAGTGAGCTAATTAGACTCATCCTGACTTGAGCCACATAGAAGTATCTCACAGTCTTTGTTGGGGGAGGGAGTGTGGGGAAGACTCCTGTGTAAGGGCAGGAGAGTCAACAATATTGTGGCAGCAGTACCCTTGCAAGGACCCAGCAATCCCGGCTGGCCAGACCACGCTGAAAAGAGTGGTCCTTCCCCTCTATCATATCCAGTGACCAGACCTCCGGATAGCCCAGGCTCCTACCCTCATGCTCTAAGTACTTTGGGAGTTATGCTAACCACAAGGAAGCCCACCTTCTCTGCAGAACCCTGGTCCATGAGGAAAACGCTGACCCCAGAGCCACTATATCTTCAGTTCACAACACAGCCCTGAGGTCGTTCTTCCTGCCCACCCATGCTCGCGTCACCACCCACTTGCTAGACACCTGCTTGTGTGTCCTTGTGTGTTGATACATGACCCCTTTCTAGGCCTGGTAACTTCATGTGGCCGTCTCTTTATAACCTTGTGTGGATGTGCAGCCCTTGGTAACTGGGCATCCGTTTCCACCCAGTGTTTTCTTCATCCTCCCCCGAAACAGGACCTGCTCTTTCTGAGGGGCCAAGTGAGGCTCAGAAGAGATTCCAATACCCTAGCAACACCGCCCATAGCAGGTCTCCGCCATCTACAGGGTGAGAAAAACCTCCCAATGCAGGGAACCACAGGGACCTCAGGGAGCTACAAAGGCCTCACGCCTGTCCCCTGACAGTGCAACCCCATCCCCTCCCTCAGCTCCAGCAACAATGCCGGAGCTAATTTCATTCAATTCTGCTTTAAAATAGAAAACCCAGGAAATAATTACTTCAGACAGACATTATTTACTTAAGTAATTCTTTACTCAAACGTCTTTAGGCTTTATTTTACTAATACTACATAATTACGTAATTGTGTAATTAGGAAGAAATTAAATGACAAATGTTTGCTGAGAACAAATGGGGAAAAAATAGATCCTTTATTTCCCTGCGTGCCTCCATTCTATACACTGTACCTTCTCCTCTCTTGTTGAGGTTTTCCTCCTCCCCTCCCCACCTTTCCCCTCAGGGGCTGTCTCTCCCGCCACCCCTGTCAGGGACCCAGGGGACAAGGTACCTGGACAGGTAGCTGCAGCTCTAGTCTCCTTACTCCCAAAGGCCTGTGAGAGCAAACCTGTGTCTCTTCTCACAGCCAGGCCTGCCTCCCGCATTGGGCTCAGAAGTCAACTGTCCTCACGTTTGCGCACTCTGTCACTTTTAGGTCCGTCAGCACCAACTCACAACAGGCCTAGAAGACGGAGAACAGGTTCCCACCCTGCGGCCTGAAGAATCTACCCTAAGGATAGACATGGTCTGCACACCAGGACTGAGCTACCCATGGTGGGGGGGCAGGGAAGCTATACACACACACACACACACACACACACACACACACACACACACCATACCCCTCTTCCTTTCTCCATCCTCAGAGGCTGTGGAAGCCAGCAGAGCTTCCTGCGGCCAAAAGAAATCAATCAACCAACCACCCACCCAACACCCATGGAAGGTGTCTTTTGTTCGGGTGCTAAGGGGACACAAAGCGGGCAGGCCCCAGCTCTGCTCATTATCCCATCAGCTGTTTGGAGCTCGCATTGGAGAACTGCGCTGTTCACAGTGGGAACTTTCCTAGGCCAGCCTGCCGGAAAACAAATAAATGAGAGCAACGTTCACACATTCACACGCTTACACGCTCACGTCTAAATGACCCCAGTTTCCAGTAGTGAGCCGTAAGAGTACTAGCAATGGCCCCAAAGTTGTTGAGGCTCATGTCCGACCTCCAGAGTTTACAAGCCATAGTGCCCAATGTATTCCTCTATCTTCCTCTGCCTCCATTTCCCAGCTGAAGGGGAGGATCCACACCCATGGGATTGCGGTGAGAACTTAATGGCCCAGGGCAATCAGGTACTCAGAACAGCACGGAGCAAGCAGTTATCATAACTGTGTCCGAGGTGTCACTTCAAACCCCATCTGTGTGGACAAGAGACCTTTCCAGACACCTCATTTTGGGGTCAGCTGTAGAAGAAACAGTGCTCTCTGAAATCCACCCCCCTCAACAATTAAGACTTCCTCTGATGCATCTATATTGAAACTGGTGGGTCTTCGGATATCACCTTAGGATGAACTCAGGGGCTAGAGCAATGGTTCTCAACCTTCTTAACACTGAGACCCTTTAGTTGTGGTGATCCCAATCATAAAATTAATTCATTGCTACTTTATAGCCATAATTTTGTCGCTATGAATCATAATGTAAACATCTGATATGCAAGATATCTGATATGTGATCGCTGTGAAAGGGTCGTGACTCCAAGGGGTCATGACCCACAGGTTGAGAAACACCAGGCTAGAGGAAGGGCTAAGGAAATGAGGAAGCCATCCTGAATTGGGCATCCTGAACTTCTGGGGAGGCAGGAGAAAGGAGAGGCTTGGCTCTTTGACTGTCCCAGCTTCCCACCAGTATTTGTAGGAATGAACGGCCAGAGTTCAAATACCACTCCCTAAGCAATTTGACATCTAAGTGACCTTGGACAAATGGTACTGTCATTCTGAGCCTCAGTTTCTTCACTTACAATCAGGTCTCAGAGAAGCTATTAAACTATCCTTCATGAGTTTGTTAAATGGACTGCACAAGACTATTGCAAGCTGCTTAATTTGCGCTCCTTCCTCACACTCGGAAGGCCATAAATGATAACTCACTTATTCATTATTATCATCATTATTATTTTATGGAGCCACCACTGTCCTTGATGCCACAGAGTGGAGCTCAGCAGGTGTTAGGCTTGGGAGCTTTGGAAAGGGGTAGAGCTCCAGGCATTGCCAACAACAAGTGGGGACAGGGAGGGGAGGGAGAGATGAAGGCAAATTCTTAGCAGCTGCAGAACTGAGGTAGATCAGAGCCAAGGTATGGGCCATGGCCAATCACCCAGGATTGCTGTCCCCATGCCCTGCCCAGCGTAAGGGACAATTAGGCTGAGCGTAGCTGACATTCTCTGTGTAAGACACTTCCACCCGTGAGGACGGAAACCCTAAAGTCCCCCCAGCCTTTCCCGCCTAGCTTCTTATTTCCAGGGCCCCTATAAGGTCTTTAAGTTACAACCCACAGGAAAACTTTGCTCAGAGTCCTTGAAAGGTAAACGCAAAGAACTGAGTGTTCGAGATTTGACTTCAATTGATGGTAGCCCACATGTCCAGCCATGACCTTCCTGTAGAGCTTGGTCTGGCTGTGTTTTGTGCAGTGTTAACCGGAATGCTTGCTCCAGCATCTACCCAAAGCTTTCTCTCTGGCTTCAGTGACCCATGAAAGCTCTCCCCAGCCTCTTCCACAGATTTTGTGTTTGCTTAGGTAGGTCCCCGTCAGACCTCTGTGTCCCCCGACTTTGTAGGCAGGTACAGGAGCAAGCATCAGAAAGACTAAGACAGGTATAGTGAGGACAAGCATGTTCTCTTTCTCCAATTTCCATTTAGTCCAATGTGGTAAGTATTTGTGGGGTCCAGCTTAGGAAGTGGAGCTCAGAAGCAAGTATACAAGTGTGTGCACTTGCTTGTGTATCTTTATGGGGGAGTTCAAAGATGAACTAAGTATAAAGGCTTTTGCCTTGTTTTTTTTGTTTGTTTCTTTCTTTTTATGACTCATTTCATATCTTTTTAAAGACAAATGCAGGACTGTCTTGAATGTTCTCTAGACCACATTGTAGGCGATCAATACCGATCGATGGATAAGCTGAGTTTTTAAATTCCAGGGTTTTCTCACAAGTTGAGTCCCAAGGTCCAGAGCCAGTATCAGGCCCCAGCCCCTTGAGTCTTCTGGCTGATCCCTGGCATTGCCTCCTACTGCTGGTGGCTGACCCGTGACTGGTAGACATTGACAATTAACAAGGGCCCCTTCCCTCCCTCACCTTAACCAGGATAGGGACAGCCAGGCCCACGCCTCCACAAGCCTCATTCTCTGCTGTTTGTTAACCTTGCAGATTATTATGAGAGGCACCAAGAAGCTAATCCCCTCCCTGGTGGACAGCAGCCTCCCCCTGCCTCTCGCTCCTACATCATCTGCACTTGACCTGGCTTCCCAGAAGCTTCTAGGCTGCCTACTGGCTGCTCCAGCAAGGAGCAGAGGTGAGCCCGCATCATCTGTCCCTAGAGGATGACCTCTCCCATGAGCCCCCAAGGGTAAACATTGGAGAGGGAAAGGGAAGGAGGGAACAAGAGGAAGCGTAGAAAGAGGAACTTCAAAGAAGCAGCATAGGTTGAGGCTATTTGGGAACTTATCGGACTCTGGTTAAGCCCTTGTTAGCACACGCAGGAGGAAGTACCCTGGAGAGGACGGAAGCCCCAACCATGACAGTGCTCCTCCAAAACAATTGACAGGTAATGGAAGAGGGTAATTAGCTTCTCTTCTTCCCAGAAGACCACAGGAGAGAAAACAAACTTAAGTTGCAGCAGAGGGACTGCTCATAGCTCAGAGGAAGGAATTCCTCTTAGTGAAGGGGTTTGTTCCCTTGGAAAATCCCCGTGGATGTTTTTGGCAGCTTCCATCTTGCACTGACTTGTTGAATCCCTAAGGTCCCCGTTGGGTTGGGAAGCCAGGTCCTGCCAGTCAAGGCTTTCCCTCCTATTCCAATGCATTCCCCTTGGCTTGCTTGATAAATTAACTCGAGTGGGGCTAGCTATAGACGCCCCCTCCTTGCTCTGACCTCACCTGTCCCTTCACCTGTCCCTCTCCAGACTTTGCCCATGCAGGGCCCATGTGCTGCATGCCCAAATCTCCTCAGCCTGGGCATACAGTCTACAATAAAGAATGAGCTAAGAACAGGGAGGTGGTAGCGCGCATCTTTAATCCCAGCACTTGGGAGGCAGGCGGATCTCTGTGAATTCAAGGCCACCCTGGTCTACAAGAGCTAGTTCCAGGACAGGCTCCAAAGCTACAGAGAAGCCCTGTCTCGAGAAACCAATAAATGAGTGAGTGAATGAATTAATAATAAATAAATAATGAGGATGTGCTCAGGAGATACAGCAAGTAAGTCTTGGTGCTTTTGCCATTTGTAGGAACATATCAAAATCATGGATTAACAAGGAAGACAAACAAGAAAGCTTTAAGGCCAATTGCCTCACTTCTTCCTTCAGACCAACTCTTTAGCTGAACATTCCGAGTCTCTTCTAAACAAATATTTGCAAACAGTCTCAGATGTTACTTACTTTTCTTGTTGCTAGGACCAAGTGGCTGACAAGCAACTTCATCCAGAAAAGTATGTTTGGTTTAGATCAGCGGTCCTCCACTTTCCTAATGATGCAATCTTTTAATACAGTTTCTCATGTTGTGGTGACCCAAAACATAAAGTTATTTTTGTTGCTACTTCATGACTGTAATTTTGCTACTGTTTTGAATTGTAAATATTTTTGGAGAGCGAGGCTTGCCAAGGGGATCGCGACCCCACAGGATGAGAACCATTGGTTTGATGTGTATGGGATACAATCTATGATGGCCAAGGAGGCACAGACGCGACGGTGCCCTGCCTGTGTCAGTCAGCAGCGATGGGGCAGGAAGTGGAATGTGATTATAAGCTTCCAGGCCCATCTCAGAGTGACTCACTTTCTCCAGTGGGGTTCCACAGCCTTCCAAAGCAAGGCCAGCACTTGGGGACCATGTGTTCAACCACGAGCCTATGGAGGAGGTTCTATCTTCAAGGCACATTAACTAGTAACAGGCAAGTTGTGGGATATGAAGGAAGCTCTAATTCCAAAAGCTGAATTTCCTGGCCTGGAGCCCTTGACCAGACACCCACTCTCCTGTGAGGCCAATGTGACTTAGGTTAATATTAACCTAACAAATATTAACAAAGCACTGTCACACAATCCACTGCAAGAGTGGAGCCTTTGCCCCTGCCCCTCCAGTAGGGATGAAAAATAGTGTCGCTGCTGTAGGAAACAATGCAGCCATTCCTCAAAAGGCCAAAAATAGAATCAGCATAGGATTCAGCAATTCTACTTCTGGGGCTATATACAGGAGAGTTTGAAATGGATCGTGAAGAAAAATTGCAACCCCACGTGTGTCCGTAGCCCCATTATTCATGGCTGACAAGAGGTGGAAGCAGTTGCCTATCAGCACATGAATGGCTAAGGAAAATGGAGGATATTCACGCGGCGGAATACTATGAGGCCTAAAAAGTGAAATTCCTGGACTCAGGGGCACCATGCTGCCCGGCACAAGACCTTGGGCTCTGTGGTCAACACTGACAAAAAGCAAGCAAAGGAACCAAGAGAAAAAAGGGAAGAAGGAAAGAAGGAAGGGAGGGAGAGCGGGACGGTGGGTGAAGGATTAGCCGTAGAAGCCAGTGACACCTCACACGTGTATGGGGCATCTGAGCCACCAAAGTAATAGAGGCAGAAAGTGGGGCAATGGTTATCTGGAGCCACGGAGCAGGGAAGGATGGGAAGTTGTTCAATGGGCACCAACTCTCAAGTTTTTTCAAAATAAAAAAAGTTCTGGAAAGTGTTTACGCAGCAATGAGAGTGTATTTTACTCTACTGTCCCATACATTAGAAGCAGGTAAGATTTGGCAAAGTTTATGTTGTATGGGTTTGCCACCATTAATGAACCCCTCCACGCCTTGAGTCTGCAGTCTTGCACTCTGGAAGGCCAGTGGCTTACACTCCTGTTGGTTTTCTTCTCCTGGGTTCTCACCCCTTTCCAAGAGTAAAGCAGGAGAGGACAGACAGCCACCAGCCCTTTCTCTAGAGCCCAGCACCCAGGCCCTTCCTTATCCTCATCCTTCTCCTGGGAAGCAGGGCTGGTGAGCCCTGAGCCTTGCAGCTAGCTTTATTCTCATTGGTGCCCCCTAAAGGGCAGTCTTAGTAAAAGTTAAACCCATCCTCAGAAAGAACCAGAAGTTCTCTGCTCTCTCTCTCCCCTCTCCTCTCCTCTCCTCTCCTCTCCTCTCCTCTTCTTTCCTCTCATGGGCAAGAAGCTATTGGTTTATCATAGCTTAGCTGGGAGTCATGTATGTGCATGTACATGTACACATGTGTGCAAGGGCACGGCGAAGGAGTTAAGCTTCCAATAGAACTACCGCGCACAGCCCACTCTCTGCAGACCACCTCACGGCCTGGCCTTTCCCCAGACAGCTGCCTGGTGCTAATTGTTTGCTGTCCGGCTGCAAATTTGGCCTTTCCACCACAGTCCAGATGTTGTCATCGGCCAGCCCCGGACGACTGGGCTGGCCTAGGGTCTGGCTCTCACCTGTCAGGCCTGACATCTTCAGTGGCTAATGGAACGCAGGGATGTGAGAGGCAGAGCAGGTGCATGCTAATGAGGAGATCAATTTTAATTATGATTTTAATTAAACACCCGATCCGGTAGGAAATATGACAAGAACTAGGCTGGAGCTGTGCAACCTGGAAGGAGGGAGGAGAGCCAAGAGGGGAGGCCGGGGGAAAGGTGGGAGCCTTCCAGGCCTCCACAGGCTTTAAAGGAAGTGAAGGGCAGCGCTGCTGGGAGAAAGAAAATCTTCCATTACCTGCAATCCGCATCTGGAAACCTCAGACTCTGTGGTGCTTTCAGGCATCCAGCCTCCAAGAAGAGGAGATCCTAGCAAGGAGGAGACCCTGGGGCCCACCACACCCCACCCTTCATTTCCTATGGAGAAATTGACGGTCTGAGTGGACTGTGCTTTTCTTTGGCCTCCAGCCTCCCCACTCAACATACTGGCATGCCTCTGGTGAAGCACACACCACACAATGTAACCATGGATGCCGCACGGCCTCCCTGTTTATGTCAAGGGCTTCTGAGGTCTGAGAGTTGTTTATTTAACTCTGGCCCCACATGACAAGCCAGGTGAGTCTCGAGTAGACAACTGCTGCTCACCAATCTGATGCTTTCGCTACCACCAAAGACTGACAGGAAATACAGAACCTTTCACACTCCTCTCCCCGCTGGACCAATACCACACCTGCAGTAGACAGTCAGAAAAACAAGGGCATCATGGGAAAATTCACTCAGTTTAAAGTCCATCCTATTTCACAAGAAGGGGGGAAGGGCCCATTATCACTCAGATGCCCTTCTTCTTGCATCACCTTGTTTTATTTTGCATGTGTGAGCATGCATGTTTGCATACGTGTGGACACGTGTGTGTTTAGGCCTAAGGTTGATGTGAGTTCTCTTCCTGAGTCAGTCTCCACCTTATATATTAGGGCAGGGTCTCTCACTTGGATTCAAATCTTACTGATCCAGCTTGTCAGTTTTCTCAGGGGATACCCTAGCTCGGCTTGCTGTGTGCTGGGTTTACAGGTACGCCATTATGAAAACCCAATAGTTAATGTGGGAACTGAGGATCCACACTGGGGCTTTTACACTAGTGTGGTACATGCTTTACTCACTGAGCCTTCTCCCTGGGCCTCATTCTAGCTTTTTCTTTAAAGCATAAGTAACACCAAAATTGTGTATATTTAAGGTATTGAGTTGATGATGAATTTTTTCTTTTTTTTTTTAATTTATTTATTTATTAAGGATTTCTGCCTCCTCCCCGCCACCGCCTCCCATTTCCCTCCCCCTCCCCCGATCAAGTCCCTCTCCCTCATCAGCTTGAAGAGCAATCAGGGTTCCCTGACCTGTGGGAAGTCCAAGGACCGCCCACCTCCATCCAGGTTTAGTAAGTTGAGCATCCAAACTGCCTAGGTTCCCCCAAAGCCAGTATGTGCAGTAAAATAAAAAACCCATTGCCATTGTTCTTGAGTTCTCAGTAGTCCTCATTGTCTGCTATGTAAGTCCGGTTTTATCCCATGCTTTTTCAGACCCAGGCTAGGTGGTCTTGGTGAATTCCAGAAAGATCATCCCCATTGTCTCAGTGTGTGGGTGTACCCCTCGCGGTCCTGAGTTCCTTGCTCGTGCTCCCCCTCTTTCTGCTCCTGATTTAGACCTTGAGATTTCTGTCCGGTGCTCCAATGTGGGTCTCTGTCTCCTTTCATCGCCTGATGAAGGTTAATATTCAGGAGGATGCCTATATGTTTGTCTTTGGATTCACCTTCTATGGGGAGGAAGGTTGTTTTGCTTCTTTTTTGGGTTTTTTTTTTTTTTGCTGTTGGTTGTTGTTGTTGGTTGGTTGGGTGGTTGGTTGGTTGGTTGGTTGGGGGTTTTTGTGGTTTGTTTGTTTGTTTTGTTTTGTTTTGTATTTTTGAGACAGGGTTTCTCTGTGGCTTTGGAGCCTGTCCTGGAACTTACTCTGTAGACCATGCTGGCCTCAAACTGACAGAGATCCTCCTGTCTCTGCCTCCTGAGTGCTGGGATTAAAGCCTTGTACCACCACCACCCAACTGATGATAAATTATTATTAATTATAATTACCTTGCTGAACATTATCTCTTTTATGGGAGAGGGTGTATGTGGGGGTTGCTGGGGATGGAATCCAGGGCCTCATGCATGTAAGGTACTCTGTCACCTGAATATAGCCCCAGCCTCATAATGTTAGAACTGGAAGTTTGCCCCCTCTGCCCAGCCTCTCAACTCCACCCCTCCTCTCTGTGGTCCACCTCTGTTAGCCCCCTTCTACTCCATTTGAGTAAAGTTGACTTTCTGAGATCACATACACAAGTGAGATCAGGAGACAGGTAAGGTTTCTCTGCCTGCGCCAGGATGAACTCACTTGGTATGATGACCTCCAGGTTCATCCACAGGCTGACAAATGGCAGGGTCACTTTCTTGGCAGAGGATGAAAGGACCATTTGGTACCTGGCCCATGTTTTCTTTGTTTCTCCATCTGTGAATGAACATTTATCTATGAGTGAGCTGCAAAAACCATGAGATGAGTGCAGCTACCTCTTCTGGCATGTTCTTGTGGTTTCTCAGCACTGCCCTGGTAGAAGACATCAATATGCATGTGATTATATATGTTGTATGTGCATGTGGGTAGGAGTGTGTGTGTGTGTGTTGGCTAGGAGATGCTAGAGATGGTACAAAGACAAACCTCACAGACTACAGAACTCATCCCATAGGACTCAGCAAGGAATAGTGATGGAATAACATGAAGGCAGAACTGGAAGGGGCATTATCAATGAACTCTGATGCACACTGACCCACATAACTTGCAGGCAACGGAAATGTTTTATATCACCTCTGTGTGAGCTGGTGACCCACAGACACAAGTAGTTCTGGAGCATTTGAAATGCCTTTGTTTGACTGAGGAGCAGGCATTTTTAAAGATCTTCATTTTAATTAATTTAAATGTAAGCATCCACATGTCACTGATCGCTACCATGGTGGACAATACCATTTTAGATCCCCTAATCAAATTCTTTCTTTGTCCAGAAGATATGCAGCCCTTAGACATCACTCAAGCTTTCCATGGTCTCCTGGAGGTGGCATCTCAAGCCTCAGTAGTTTCTCAATGGCCTTTTGGTGCATGCAAAGAAAGAGTACTTATAAGAGTTCTAGTTTAAGGATGTTAGCAGAGTCCCTAAACCCTAAAGACAAAGACCCCAAAGATCAACCCCAGTTCCCAGACAAACTAAGAATGGAAGAACCAGAAAGGAGGGCCACAGCTTGGGAGCTGATGCAGCTGCTGCTGCTGCCTCTTTTCCATATTGCTGCCCTGGCAGGGGGAGCCCACCTGGTCCCTCCGCACAAGCAGTGTGAGGTATTCCCAGCCTGGTCCCCTGTAACTACGGTCTTGTCACTGGCAGTAACAGAGAAGCTGATTTGGAGATAGTGACAGAAGTTAATTGGGATTAGATGTGCATGTCCATGGCTAACAAAGGCACAGGTGCTTCTGAGTCTCGGCTCAAGCCAGGCCATCCTCCGCACTCTCTCCCCTCCCTCAGCTCCCTTTCTACCCAACCCCCAACAACCCTCCACCTCCAGGTACCAAGAGGTATCAGCTGGGCTTTTTCTCCCTCCCTCATGTTATGATTCAATATCAGCTTTTCCATAGTGAATGAGGTCATTTGTGGGAGGGAGGGAACAAAGGGGCTGCGGCGTCACTTGAACACACTCATCTCGCCTCTTCTTCTCTCATTTCCTCTCCTGTTCCACTCTTTGGGCTGTCAGGCAAAGAAGTGAAATCAGGGTGGCCACAAATCACAATTACAGTCTGTAACCGATGCCTGTGTCTGAACACAGTTTAGGTTCCCAGATCAGCGAGGGATGGAGATTCCCAGAGAATTTTCTCAGCATGCACTATGGCCTCTTATTTTTGGACAACTGAATTCCAAGCTTTGGATAGACCAAAGCTCTCAGATTCTGGGAGCTTGTTCACCAGAAGCATCTTCTTAGGAGGGATGTGTTTAGAATTCTCTGCTCCTTTCTAGTCAATGAGGGACCAGGAAGGACAGACACTTAGGCAACCATCTACCTCCATCTGCGATTCTGAAAGCAATCTCCTTCTCATCCCTAATCTGAACAGGTTCTGTGTCAGCTGTGTCCTTGTGTGCAATCACACTCCCCCAACCTCAGCCTCAGGTTCCTATCCACAGGACCCTCCTGAGGACAAAAGCAGCTTCCTCACTGTGGGCACAGCCATCTTCCTGGGAAGGTAAGGACCCTGCTGAACCATGCCTGCCTGCCTGTCTGAGACCTGTTAGCTGAAACAGACAAAAATGTAAGAGACAGCCTGCTGACCTCCCTGAGCAAAAGGGAAGTGGGGCACAGGCAGAGCGAGAAGGGAGCCACTCAGGGAGACAGGCGTCAAAACTCTCAGCAAGGAAGTGGGCCAGGCAGAAACCGGGCAGGTCATCTACCAAGTTGACCCTTCTCATTCTAAATAGGGTCTCGGCTGGAGGATAAAATTCTTGAAATACCCGGCAACATACTGTGTGTGTGTGTGTGTGTGTGTGTGCGAGAGAGAGAGAGAGAGAGAGAGAGAGAGAGAGAGAGAGAGAGAGAGAGAGAGATATCAGGGGACAACCTCAGGTGTTCTCCACTATTTCGCGGGCTGGAACTTTCCAAGTAGGCTAGACTGACTGGCTACCAGGCCCTAGAGATCCACTCTTCTCTGTCTCCCCAGTACTGGGTTTCCAAGTGTGTATCACCACCCCTCGCTTTTCTTACATGGGTTCTGGGGAATCAAACTCATGACCTCATACTTGAAGGCAAGCATTTTATGAACTGAGCTCTCATTCCATCCCCCACCCCCAACCCCATCCCCAACACAGTGATTATTATTTCTCTTTTCCTTCCAGAAGGCTGCCTGAACAAGCAGGGCCCTGTGGTTGGCACCCCTTGTGAATTTCAGCAGTTATTGAGCGCTTACTGTGTTCTCCTTTCTCTTTATCATGGACCCTTGCTAGAGCAATGTCTATTTCCCTGGAGAGTGGTGGTTCTAGACAGTGAAGGAAAGGGAATGAATGGGAGGCGATGAGGGGAGCAGAAAGCAGAGGAGTGGCCCGTGCCAGTCTAGATTGACACTCAGACTCTCCCCTGGCATGGTTTTGGCCTCAGGGTTTCTGAGCTCCTAAAGACCACATGCATAGTAACTTTTTTTTTTGTTTTTGTTGTTGCTATTTTGCTTTTTGAGACAGAGTTTCTCTGTATAGCTCTGGTTGTCCTGAAAGTCACTCTGTAGCCCAGGCTAGCCTCGAACTCAGAGACCTGCCTCTGCTTCTTGAATGCTGGGAGTAAAGGCAGGTGCCACCACACGCAACTTCATAGTTACTTCTAAGGTCCTGGGAGGTGAGAGCTGAGCTGGGGAAGAGTTCAATAGATCCTCCCACAATGAGTCAACTGGATAAGGCTCCAGGCACCACACAAGCTCCAAAGAGCACATCCACTACATTCAAAGCCAACAAACCCCAGGAAGCTGCTGTTTCAGATGGCATGCCCTTACAGCTCTCCTGGGCATGATCATAATGGGAAAGCTTCACAGCCAAGGGGTCCCACGTCTTGCCCCTCAGTCTGTGCAAACATGTTTTTTTCTGCTGCCTGCCTGCCTGATCCCAGCAATGCCATCATTCTTTCTGGTCAGTTAACAAGCCCTGACCAACCTACAAAGACTTTATTAGCACTGACAACATTCCCCCACCATCCAAAGGTCACCGTGCATCCTACAAACAAGAACCCGTTTCTAGCTCATTCTCCTTAGTGTGGCAGGGTGGGTTGTGTACACAGTGCTTTGTGGTTGTCATCCAGGCAAAAAGTTTAAGGAATGGTCTGACAGAAAACAAATCCAGTCCGAGCCTTGACATTCTATTCTTTGAGCCTCTTCAAGTACACAAGCCATAGAGAAACTATCAACCAACATTCTGTGCGCTCTTCATTGCAAATGAGGCATTTCAGAAGCCTCACAGACATGGGAGGTCAAGTCTTGAACCTCACTTGAAGGAGCTCACACCATTTGAAGGCAGTGCACCCAGGTCACACCTCAACTACAACACAGCCATAGGTAGAGCTTGCCTGAGGAGCACAGCACAGAAGTCCTGGGGGAAACGGCCATGAGCATGTCATTTCTATGCTCGACAAAGGCCAAGTGTTAGGAATAGAGCAGGGCGGGCCTCTTATGAAGAACAGTGGAGAACTTTATTAAATCTAAGCATCGAAGAACAAGTTGGATTTAGTGGGAAAAGGAGCGTACAGAGAGTCAGGAGGAGACCTAGAGAACATCTAACTGCAAAGATAGCTGATGGGCTCTCTGAGACGCTCTAAATGAACTCTTTCCTCCTAGGGAACTGTAGCCTCGATCAATCCAGATTCATATCAGGCAACACTAAACGGATGCCCACCCTTGAGTAGTGGGCCTGGATAAGTTAGGGCAGGGTAAGGAATGATAGGGTAAGGTAGGGTGGGGTAGGGTATGGTAGTATAAGGTAGGGTGGGATAAGGTAGGGTAGCATAGGGGTAGGGTAGGAGTAGGGTAGGGGTAGGGTACAGTAAGGTAGGTCAGGACAGGACAGGTCAGAATAGGTATAGGACGGGGGCAATAGTACTCAGTGTCAGGCTTAGGAGCTCACCATATAGGGGCTATTCCCACCTCCCACAGCTGTCCAGGACGAACCTTCAGAGACTCTGTTCAACATAGCCACTCAGGAACTTAAGCAGCAGAGGCCCCAGGAACATGCTGCTCAGGAAGGAGACTGACTGAAAGTCCCAGATAGAATGGCCGCTGTCGTTCCTGCTCACATCTCTTTAACTAGGTCTAGTCTCACGGCCTCACCTCACCGCTAGGAGGAAGGGAAGTGTTTGGAAGCAGGTGGGATTATTGCAGAGATGTCGTACACTCAGAATCACACCGTAAATGCTGGAGTTTCTAGTGTTGGTTCCAGGTCCTTCTCTCTTCCCATGGTTTCAGGTCCACATCACGCTCTCACGTTTCTATCGTTAGCCCAGTTCTCAAGCTCGTTTCAGAGTACCAGCCCCGTCTATAAAAATGCTGAACTTGACATCTCAAAGGAGGATCTAAAAGGTTCCTAAATCTAATATCTTCAAAACAAAATGCTTGGAGCCCTCTCCTATCATGGCCCATCCTGCCCATCTTATTTCAATAAATGATACCCTTGATCTGCTTAGTCATTTTTATCAGGTTAGACTATTTTATTTCCATCTTCTCCCTTTATTTCCTATATTCGACCTATTGCCACCCTAGATCCGTTTATCTTCAAAATAAGGTTACGTTTATCCAGCCATTGTCAATGCTGTTTTTCTTTTCTAAGTTACCTTCATCTCTTACCTAGCTATTACAACATTCTCCTCCCTGTTCTCCAGGATAAGTCTCTATATCCTTCTAGAGCATTGTCTAAACTGTGCCTGCCTGATATTTATAAAATACACGTCAGATCAGACCACTTCTACACACCATACACCCCAGCTAGTGCCTGCCATATTGCTCAGGGTTAGAGCCCAAAGCCTTAAAGGGTTCCGCAAAGTCCTGCACTGTGGTCCATGCCTACCTGTCCAGCAAAGTCTTGTGTAGCTCTTGCCTACAAACACCGCTTCTGGCCCTTCAGGCTGTCTTTGAGTTCCTTGAATATGCTATACTCACACCAGAGGCAGCCTTCACGTTAGAATTCACTCTTTGCATTTTTCACACACTACTGCACAGAGTTCATTTCCTACATGGGTGTTCTGCTAACTGTCATTCCCCAAGAAAGACCTTCCATGAACGCGTCAGTGTTAATGGGACCCACTTCAGACTTCTGAACTCCAGAACTAGAAGAATTTTTGTTGTGTTAGCTCTTTTAAGTGTACACACAGTAAGGGGTATCCTCGTGTGCTGCCTCAGCACACCCTCCCTCTCTTGCTCCATGGCACAAATTGCAACTTGTAATAATGTACCTATTAATATTTCTGTGACTTCTTATTTCGTATCTTGCTGTCGTGGAGCCGTTAGCTCCATGGCAACTATAATAGTGCACATATTGATCCACCACTGTGTGGTCTGTCCACAATATTGGGGGTACAGTAGTTCACCAGTCAATAATTGTCAAATGAAAGGGCCAAAGGAAAGCTGGCCGGTTCTATTCAAAGATCAGCCAATAGCACCTTCCCACAGAGCTGACTCTCTGTCTCCCCCGACCACTCACTCTCTGTGGATATGCTTATGATCAAGTAATGGTGAGTTTCTACTTTCTAGCACACCAAAGAATGTGTGGATCTGGGTAAAATGGAGTGACTGAGCCTAAGGCCACTCTGACCACAGCTCTCAAGGATAGAATGTTCTGGGCCATCAATTCACTATATCTGTGTTCACTTTTTCAAATTAATCAATTAATAGTGAACTTGTCAATCTACTGTGCTAGGTCTCTTTCAAGATGACTCCTCCTGCCATAAACTTTCAGGGCTAACACAACACAAACACTATCTTATGGCTCTGGGGCTCAGAGGTCTGAGGTGGGTCTCAGTGGGCTAAAATTCACATTTGTAGGGCCTGCACATTTTTCTGGGTTCAGGGAGGACCTGGCTCCTTGCCACTTCCAGCATGTGGAGGCCACCTGCATTCTTGGACTTTGAGTCCTTTCTCTCATCATCGAAACTAGATGGTAGATTGAGTCCATTTTCTCTCTCTCTCCCTCTCTCCCTCTCTCTCTCTCTCTCTCTCTCTCTCTCTCTCTCTC
>NC_022012.1:41408978-41450668 GCF_000317375.1 Microtus ochrogaster
CTCTCTCTCTCTCTCTGCCTGCATCTCTCCTGCTTCTTCCCCTCAAGAGAAGCTGGGATTTCATTCATTCCATCCAGAGAAACCAAAACCATCTCCCTATGTCAAGATCAACTAACTAATGACCTTAATTCTCTCTGCAACCCTTTGCCTAGTAACTCAACATACTCACAGGTCTGGGGATCAAGATGTGGACATCATCTCAGATGCCATGGCTGTGTCTACTACCGGTTTTACTTCCACTCATTTCTCACCCAAAACAGCTTGAGGCTTAAAACCATTTATCCTTCTAAACTAGGGTGGTGAGAATGGGGATTTCCGGGGGACCACATCACTTCCCTCTGCAAGTTTCCCAAAGGGCTCTTCTCAGTGTGGGTCTTCTGGCTCTCCTGAAAATGAGCGAAGGACACCTGTTCTCTGGGTCACTATGTTGATTGCACAAGCTGACATTTGCACAGCAATCTGGAAGACGAGCTTATAGGTGGGAAGGTACTTGTGACTTAGCTCCAGAAGTCTGAGTCTAAAATCTTGATTGCTTAACACTTAATAATGGTGTGCCTGTAGCAGATTATATAGTCTTCATAAATTCTCAAAGCCATCATTTCCTCAACGGTAAAGCGGGGGTGGTAGAAGTAGCCCCTCTTAGAAGGTCACGACGGGGGTTCTGCAGAGTGGTTGGCATGCAATAATGGCTCCAGACAACTTGGGGTTGTGATCATCACAAGAGAGTCCCCCAACAAATTGCGGCAACTCTTGATGGACAGAGTCCCTGGTAAATTGTAGCTGTCCTTGCTGTACTGTACTTCAATCCTTTCTCTGGCAAATTCTCAAGTCGCAGCTTAAGCATTGCGTCTTCAGGAAAACCTTCCCCTTCTTTCCCAGGCGGAGATGATTATTTTTCCCCCACAGTGTTCATGTAACACCCAGCATGCATTTCTATTACAGCATTACAATATAGTGCATCAGGTGGAGGTGTTTTATACACTAACACCAACACACGTGTAGCTGCTCAAAGGCAGGAGCCATACCTTGTTCTTTCTATACTCAGAACTCAGTTCAGGACCTAGGCAGGGTAATGTTTAGAAATGTTTATGGGTTGAGTAGACAGAATTTTATATAGCTACTTACAATCTTCTATAATATTGACTAGCTATCCACTGATTTGTCTGAACATTTCGCATTACTCTATTCTCAGTGTTTCTCGTTTGTGACCTGAGAGTAGCATTCATTGAGGTCCAAGGAGAACCAGGGTCCTAGGAGAGCTATAGCTAGCGAGGGTCTCCCGGTACCAATTCCCACTCCAGGAGGAGTCCTACATCATGGTCCTCAGACCTCCATCCATCTGTATCAGCTTAGGATCTCTCCTTCCTTGGTTCAGCAACTAGACCCCACCGAAAAACTCCACTCCAAGCAGAACAGGGCTGAAATCATATTTTCACGGGATGTCAAACCTCCTCTCCTACCTTAAATGAAAGGTATTATTTCTGAGAGCAGAAATGTCACACTCCACCACCAAAATTCTGCTTCCTCGGCAGAAAAACCCGGCAGTTTCTCTGCATGGCTGGCAGCTCTCCACCCAAGGCCAATGCTAGGAAATGCACTGGGCTCAACACAAATCAGGAGAGCACAGGCCCTTTGTGATTAAGACAAGAAAAGCACAGTCCACAAACAGTCGCTGTGCGGAAATGGACTCTGGGAAGGAAATAGGGTCTAGGCACTGCCCCGGGACCCACCACAGACCTATACTCCTCTAGAGAAATTCACCCTTCACAGTACCAAATTTACTAAATTCTCCCCAGCTCAGCAATGTTGAGGCCCTTCCCTGTTGTGGATGGTTTCCCTGCCTCTTCATCTTTGGTATATACAAAAATATATCCTTCCTGACTGCCCAAAGACTGTCCATCCCTTGTCTCTGTCGTCTTGCTAGAGACGGTGACCTTCTGATTTGCTCATACTGCAGCTGCCCCTGGATTAAAAGCTTCCCACGGAGCTGGGCAGGATGGGAAAGGAGTCTTCAGTCATGGCATTCGAATAAATGGGGGCTGTCTCTACTTTTTAATGAGTCCGAGTGTGGTGCTGGGGAGAACAGGTCAGGAAGTGACTTTCTGTCCCTTGGGCTTTCCGTTGTGTCAGCTTGGTGTGTGTGGCCTGCGGGCTGATCAGACTGTAAGTTCCCCAGACTCTCTAGGGCACTCACAGCTCTGGGTGAGGGCACCTGGGCCAGATCTCCCCAGCTCAGGAGCACCAGAGTTCTGCTTCTCCTCTCTCCCTTCCTGACAGAGATGGGAGCCTGCTCTGGGCATAACCCAGATGATTAGCTCGGGTGTCCTGTGTCTTGTAAGTGGCCTGTGGCTGGGCGCAGGTGCCAACATGTTCCAGCCTGCTAATTTCTGTGTTACAGACCCAGACACTTTCAGTTTAGGCTGCCAGTGGCTTTGCCAACACGATTTGGGTGTTGGCTTCTATGTGGTTTGCAAGTTCTCCTGGGAATGCATCCTTACCTCCTTGATGTCCCCCCAACACCAGTCCCCCAGCCTACAGGGTATGCTGTGCCCTCTTGTGACACTGGCTGGGTTTCCTAGGGAACCCAGGTCCTCTAGAAAACTCACAGTGATCCTGTCCTCCTTGTGCAAGGCTTCCCATTCAGGAATCCCCGCTCCTTCCTCACCTCTCCTGTTGCATGCCCAGGGGCTGTATGCAAACATTTGCTTTGATTTGTAAAATGATCCATATAATTAGGGAAAAGAGTTAAATAAAGGGACTGATTTCAGAGAGCAGGCCCTTAATGACACTAATACCTGACAAAAGGGGTCATTATGATGGGCTAATGGGCCTTGCCTGGCGTTCAGCTCTCTCAGGACACAATCCAACACACTCAATTATCTGCTAATCAGGGCCATTTTGTCAGAGGTTATTGCCCTGAAGTATCAATTATAGGAACATCATTAATACTTGATGGAGACACTACTTACATGAAAGTGTTAAAACTCCTGGGGCGCGCCCCTCCCCACTTGCACCTATAGTGTGCAGTCTCTTACTACCCAAATTTAGCTACCTGACCTGGGGCTTTCCCGTGACCTATTGGGTCTACTGGGAAGGAGCCAGGGCTGTGATGATGTTCCCAAATTTGTCACCTGTGACCGAGCTGGCAATCCCAACTCTTAATGCCACCAGCTGGCAACAGTGACTTAGGCCAAAGCCAAGGCATTACTGACTCAAGATGTGTGAGGGGAGTGGAGCCACTGGCTACAGGAAAAAGGTGTGTGTGTGTGTGTGTGTGTGTGTGTGTGTGTGTGTGTGTGTGTGTGTGCAGTTCCTGTGCCACCACTCACTGGCACAAGATCACAAGAAAGAAAGTCACCCTTCCTTCTGAGCCTCCATAGAAGCACACACGTATATGCACGAGCATGTCATGTGTTTCTGTCTTCCCTTCCTTTCCTCCTCTTTCCTCAGTGTGTGTTTGCTCTCATGTTTTCCTCACCCTCAAGTCTCCTTTTTCTTTTCTCTCTCTGTTTCCTCCCCCTTCCTTATCTCCCCTTTTTTCCCTTTTCACCAATGTAGCTCAACCCAGAAAAGAAGGAGCCAATGGACTCGTGATCTCCCAATTCAGAACACAATACAGCCAAGACCAGATGTTGCAGCCTAGAACACACTCTGTGCTGGAGGATCTGTCACCTGTAAGGACGCACAGAAACTGGAGGGACACCTCCGAAAGGCAGGGCAGTCTGGGAGACAGACCACGGAAGGAATCTGGAATCAAATCAACCCTGCTTTGCAGTCCCTGCGACACCACTCACTGGCACAAGGTCACAAGGAAGTCACCTAACCTCTCTGAGCTTCTCTGGAAGCAGGGTCGGGCTCAGGGGCAGGCTTTAGAGTCACAGCTTTGCTACTTTCTAGTGGAGACTAGAAGGGCTTCTTCAGCCTCCTTGACTCAGTTTTCCCAGGCAGCCTACAACTAGTCTTCTCCGCAAGCTCGAGCCACGGGGCAGCTCAAATGGAAACCTGCATAGAGACATGACCACTAGATGCCGTTCCCAGGATGAATGCTGACTTTGAGGTAGGCTCTGAGGGGGGAGATGAGCTAAGCAACAAGCCAGGATGCTCAGAGACCGCAGAGTCTCTCTGTCCCTCAGACACCTACTAACAGAAGGACCAACTGGATTTTTGCAGTTGGTAAAGTGGCAGTGAACTCCTGAGCCCTCCCGTAGCTGGCATCACAGGAAGGTGACAGTCAGTTTGGGAGAAGCCACTTATTGGAGACAGATGGAACTTGCATGCTTCCATGGCCCAGTAGTCCTGGACCTTCCCATTCCCACCAGGGCAACTAGCAAAAAGAAGATTCAACCATGTGGGGAACCTTATTTATAGGAGTCTTATTTAGAGGCCGAGTTCAGTCTCGTGGGGAAAGGGTTAAGTGGAAGAGATGGAGGCATTCTCTCTGGTCTGTCTCATTCTTGTGGGGAGACACTCTGGTTTAAAAAACAGAAATTTAAAACATAGCTCTGGCCATGCATTCATCAACTGATGTTGAACGCACCCTGATCTGAGTAACAGACACCACCTGCTGTGGAAAGGAAGCCAGCTCAGTACAGATCAGTTCTGCTGGAGTTCGGTCCGTGTGATAATCCTGGTATCTTCCTACACACAATTTGAGCTTTCTGGGTATATGCACTGCTTAATCTGGGAGAATGAGCCTCAGGGAAGACAGAGCATAAAAACAAGTGTCAGAAGAACCCACCCAAAGGAGACCACCATCTCAGCCCACAGAGTCAGGAAGCAAAGAAATGGATTTCAGCAAAACTATGATGCTCCAGCCAAGAATCTTACCCTAACAGGAGCTTAAAATGAAGAAACAGAAACCACAAATGCTCCCCCTGGACATCAGAAAACAGCAAATTGGAGGTATTTATTTGACTTTAGCAGAATTTAGTCCACTGCAGGATGATCGATGTCCTCTGTCCTGTAGTTCACCCAGGACGGCCAAAGAGGAACTGTCACTTACAAGCAGAGTGACTTGCCATCCTGCCTGGGGCTGCTGGCCCAGGCCTTGGTGGTAGGAAGTGGTGGTTGAAGGGCTGAAGGCTCTTCAAATCCACCCTGCCACCGTTGGTCATGGCTTATGGATGTACTGTTTGGCGAACCTGGGTAATTAGTGTTTGTGTTAAGCAGTTACAGGGTTAAGTGCTACCAGGGGTTTGATCTGGGCTGACAGAGCCTGAGCTGCAGAGTGGGGTGGTTGCCTAGCAACAACACCTGTAGCACATTAAGCAGCCAGTCAGCTTTGTCAACTTCTAGCAAAGGTTTTGTGGAGCAGAAGATGGGGGTGTGTGATAGAGCACAGAGATGGAAAACTGGGCAGAGGGTCTCAGGATGGAGGGGGTTGTGGGCGGTGAGGGGATCAAGCAGTTCCTGAGTCCTTCCAGAATGGCTTTTACGTCATTTGCCTCAAGCAAGGGAAAGGAAGAAATGCTCAGGCAGCTCCCAGGTAGGTGCCTCAACCAAGTAAGTGCCACAGTATTGTTCTCCCCTCTCCCTAAAACTCCAAAGCACCCACCTCTTCACCCCAGGCCTTCTCCCACTCAGTCGCCCCCAGATATGATCACCGTGGAGGAGTGCTGAGGGAGATGTGCTCTTGTTTGCTTGCAGATTTGAGGGGCTCAGAATGAAGAGAACAAAAGCAGACACCCACAGAGAGGAAAACCCTGCCTGCCCCCTTCCTCTAGCACTTCTGGACATAACCCCGTGCAGACCTAAGATGTGGTTATAGAGAAAGAAAGGAACAGATTTGGGAAAGGATGGAAGGGAGGGTCAACAACACCATTGCTAAGAAAGGAATTCAGGGTATAGTGAGCATCTAACTTAGGCCAGCATTCCCAAACTGTCTCAGAGTGGGGTGATACAGCTAAAGGAAAAATTTAAAAAAAAAAAAAAAAGGAGCTACCTAATTGTTGCTGGAACAATCAGAAGGCTTGGGCTCAACTCCACTTCCATTCCTCATAAGCCATGAAGCCTTTGGCCATACCTGCCCTGAGACACAATGCCCTCACCTATACAGTGGGGGATAATTACAGACCTCCCCACTTCCCTGATGAGGGGCAGGAAGTTAAGTAAAAGCCTGTTACAAATGCAATCAATCCTACTATGTGGTGACGGTACCCAGGTTACAAAGACGGTAGGAATAAATCTGCTCTTTTGGAATCAGTTGAGCTGATTGTTATTTGGCTCCGCAAGCTAGGGAGAGGAGCAGTCACGGGTTGTGTTGCTGGGTAACTCAGTGGGGCGGATAGCACTGAAAAGGGGCCTATTCATTGATTCTAGACGAGGTTCACTGGTTCAAATCCAGCCCTGGGCCAACAATTACCGTAATCACCGGGTTTGGAATTCAGGGAGACTGACTTTCAGGAGACCTTTTGCTCATCTACGACCCACGGAGTTTACAGCATAAACTTAGGCACATGGTTACCAGGGAAGCAGAGAGGCTGTGGAACGATTCACAGGCCGCACATCTGCTGACCTCCCTAGCACAGGTCAACGCTTACTCCTTCTAGACCAGCTTTAAAAGCATCCTAGTGGCTGAGGGGTGACGCTCTGTGCTCTCTGAGCTGGGAAATAAGTGTCAGCCTGCCTGGCCATCTCTGACACGGCGTGTCCTACTCAAGCCTCCCTTTCACAGGCGAGAAAGTAAGCGAGTCTCCCTTTTCCAACTATCACCACAGCGCAGATAGTTCCTTTTTCCACCCCGAAGTCAAACCACATCTGATTAGCACAGACGGTATATATAGAAGCCAACAGTCTTAAGGCCCTGCCAAGCCAGAAAAGCAACTCCCCAGCCCAGAATACACCAAGACTTTCTGTGTGGTTTCGTGGGTTTTCTGCCTATGTGGCTGTGGGGGTCTGAGGGTGCCCCGCCACACCCAGGGTGACACAGACTCTGTGTGCCTGTGTACACCAGCGTGCCTGCGAGTCGCTCACGCCATGGCTTCCCTGCTCTCTGTGTTGTACTGTTATTTTCAAGCTCAGGGGTTATATTTAACTCGAGTCATAATATTTGGGGGGTTGGAAGCCTGCTGTTTCACCAAGAAAGGCATTTGAATATTCTCAGTTCCAGAGAATTCCAAGGGCTCTGGGAAGAGAGTGAGGCGCTTGCCCCAGATTTGTCTGACACATCGTGGTCACGTGGACTCCATTAGTGGATGACTGAGGCGTTGAGCAGGCAGCCTAAAGGAACGTTGTAGAAGCGCTGAAGAGGAGTCCCTGAGTGATGTCAGCAGGAGGTTGATGCCTCTGGGTGTCTCGGGGCACTCACCCCACACATCCCCACAGGGCGGGGAGCTCTAATTGGCAATATCACCTGCTTGTCACCACCCTACCTCTTCCACATCATGCCAGTCTAAGGGGGACACAGAACTAGAGTCCCATGTGGCATGAGGAGAGGCACAGCTCAGCTTCTCCTGCCTCTGTCACGCCATTACAGCATGCAAATTGAGCTCTATCCTGTCACTAGGAGTAGCCATTTTCCCCTAAAGATGTCCCGGCATAGTCAGCATTAGGCAAAGCATGGACTGTGCAGAAAGAGCAGCAATGAGGACAAGATGATTTTAACCCCTCCATGGTCATTCTTGGTGGCAGTGGGGCTGCGTGTGTGCAGATGCTATAGATTCCCTGTGCATCCCAAAGCTGAGTCTTTCCACTCTCTGAATACTCTTTCTGCGCTAAGTTTGGCATGTACTCCCCTGGGTTGGGGGGCCAGTGTGGGACAATTGCAAAGTATGCTAAGGTGGGAGATGGTCAGAGGAAGAATGAGGACAGACAGGGCTACTACGTATTTTCATCCTGTCGCCCAGGCTAGCCTGAAACCGGTTCAGGTTCCCGCTTCAGTCACCAAAATGGTGACATGGCAAGAGTGTGTCAGCACAGCTGTCTCAACCAAATCTTTCTGTGTCGGAGGAGAGAGGGGCAGGGCTGTAGCCTGGGATCGTCAACACCACAAGAACCCTTCGCCAGCAGGAAGGAGAGCAGAGACCCGAAGGCCTGAGAGCTCGTCCCAGAGAACAGGGCCTACTGAAGACAGGAAGGCTCTGCCAGGAGAGGGGCCTGAGAGCAGGAGAGGAGGGGTAGCCTTGTCCCAAGTCCTCATCGGACACCTCCAGCCGAGCTTCAGCACTAAAACCAGTCTGTGCTTCATATTCATGGGAACTGACATATGGTATAATTTTTTTTAAAATCTTCCAAGTTCCCTAGGCAGCTTGGACGTGAATATTAATACTAACATAATTTCATGATGATTAGAGAACACAATTAGGGGCTATTAATAATGACACAAATAATGACATTTAAGGCCTCATTTTAATTTGAGTAATATTCTGTCTGGTGGTATTTAAACAGCTCTGTCTAGCACAGTTAGCGCAGGGCTAGGGTGCATTCACCGCTCATGGCATCACCAGTTCCACCTCACCAACTCACCTCCATGACTAGAGAGAAATGGGGGGCCAGTGACACAATTCTAGGAAGCACCCCAAGAGCGCCTCCTGCCCTCAGTGCAGCCTGATCCCCAGAAACAGTTCTGGACAAAGACTTGGGGAGAAGTTTTTAAGAGTCCACAGGGGCAGACTGCTGGTGGCTAGAGCCCACTAGACGGTAAACTTTTCCATCTTTCCATCCACACCTTCCCGGAGGCGTGTAATGGATCCTCTTGACAGCCGACTCAGCTGGATTGAAAGACACCCAGGAGACTGGAAAAACACACTTCCTAGAGTGTGCCGTGGAAGTGTGGCCAGAGAGGGTGGACATGGGAGACAAGTGAGGGGGACACTTGCCCTGCAGTGGACATCGCCATATAGCACACTGGCGGCTCCAGGTACCGAAGAAGGAGAGGCAAGCTCCCCGTCAGAAGCTCACTCCCCATGGCCTCTGATTTCCGTAGACAATGAGGCGTGTGTCCTCCTCTGCCACACACTGTTCCCCACCATCATGTTCTTCCTCACCATCCATGCATAGGCCCAGAAACCACGGAGCTAAGTGACCGCACGGACACATCTGAAACCGTGAGAGAAGATAAGTTATTTTTTCCTATGAGGCGCTTTTCTCGAGCATTTTTTTAAAATAGGAAAAACAAGTGAACCCATGGTATAGAAAAGAGTGGGTTCTGTATTTCCAGTTCTTTTGGTTTTTTGTTTGTTTTTTTCGAGACAGGGTTTCTCGCTGTAATTAAGTAGCCCTAACTGTCCTGGAACTAGCTCTTGTAGACCAGGCTGGCTTCGAACTCATAGAGATCCACCTGTCTGCCTCCAGAGTGCTGGGATTAAAAGCGTGCACCACCACCGCCCTGCTGTATGTCCAGTTCTTAGTGAAGTCCTACTGGACATCAAATCTGACTCCCCAGTGACTTCCAGAAGCCTGTCCTCTCTCCCTCGGTGACTTTATTGTGTGTCTGTCAGAGCACATCCTACAATAATGACCCACAAACATTCTCGCCTCCCTATCAGGTGGAGGGGGGTGGAGTCACGTCTATTTTGCCTTTAAATCCTCAGGTCCCAGGTGCATCATGGGCTACCAATCAATGCTTGCTGAGTACCATATTAGCTAAACAGCTGTGGGGTTTGCCCTCCATTTCTTGAGCACCGCTAAAGCTGGTGTTCCGCTATGCTTTATACCTATAAAGCCAACGCTGCAACTTCTGCACGTCTGCATCTCAGAGGGGACTAAGGCCGTTGGGATGCACAAAGGGATCCATCTGGAGAATATAAAAATTCAGTGTTAAAATAGAAGTCTGTGGTTCCTAGGACCTAAGAGAACCCAAGGTTCCGAGCCTATGAATTAACTAGTGGGGGAAGCAGAGCCGAATTCCTTGGTGTAGTTTGCAAATTCTAGAATAAGCTGGGGAAGGAATGGTAAGTATGACTGGATTAGATGCTACATCTTCTCCAACTCCAGTATCTAAAGGGCAGAAACCACAAATGTCCTGATAAAGGCAGACTGAAGAAAGGAGGGAGCCAGAGGCTGAAAGGACGAGAAAGAGGAGAGGAAGGCCTGTCTACTGAGCACTGATCATGCGCCAGGCACGCGCAGGACTGAACACCCACTACTCTCTTTGATCTTTGCAATAGTCCTTCGAGCTCAGCACTGTTATTATTCCCATCTCACCATTAGTGAAACTCAAACACAAAGAGGTTAAAGTCATGGGCTTGGTCACACAGTGCTATGCGGCTGGGCCAGGCTACAATCCCCTGGTCTGTCTGACTCCAAAGCCTAAGACTATCACTACACACTGCCCTATGGGCAGGTGACTGAGGAGGATTAGGACCATGTAGCATGTTTGTGCAGCGAGGAGGAGGTTGGCCACCTGCCAAGGAACATCATAGACAAGGCAACTTGTTGATGTCCCTCCCCCCCCCAAAGGATCCTGCCGTTGGGCCTGCAGGGGAGAAGTGGAAAGCCACTGGCCAACGGCCAGCACCAGGAGCTCTAGACTGATGAGGGCTGGAGGCTGGCCCCCTGGAACGGGTGGCATTGGACATGCCCAAAGACAGGGTTGGCAGGCAGCCAACTGCAGCACAGAATGACGGGCTTTGGCAGAGGCCAGTGAGGCTGTGAAGGCCCAGGGCAGGGCCTGAGAGCTTCAGGGGACGTTAAGTGGAACCCTTTCTGGGTAATTGACTCTGTCTTCCCGTAGGACCCCTGCCAAGCCCAGGCAAGCCCCAGTCTGACACGCTACAACCTGTCTGGAGTCTGCAGAGACAGAGCGCCTAGTTGACAGCAGCCTGGTAATTTTCTTCTAAGATTCACCCCTTCAGATGCAAGGCTCCTTTTTTCTGAATCCCTAATGTGCTTGTAACTCATGGGACAATCTGAGTCCTCGCCGTCATGGCAGCAGTGTCGACTGCAGCAATGGAGCCAGCAAACAGAGCGGCAATGAACAGAGGCCAGAGTATACCCTTGTCACATCCACAACACCAAGCACATAGTCTCACATCAGGACAAAGCAAGCGTACTGGGTCCCAGATCCAAAGACTCTCCTGGTAATAAGACCCCCAACAGCCCCAAGACACATAAAATTCTTTGATCAAAACACGACTCGGTTTCCTACAACATGCCACTGTCCTTCAAATCTTTTCCTCTGCCTCAGCATCCCTCCCACCCAGCTCACCTCAAAGCAACAATGGGAAACATTGCCTGCTGTGATTGGCACCCCAGGTCCTAATTCCCTGATCCTTTGGGGGGCATCTCTAAAGGGCACAGGGGCTTAGGAGGGATACATGGAGATGGAGCTTTCTGGGAAGGAGGAGGCAAGTGCACAGAAACAAGTCCAGGGCAGGACTATACTGCCTGTCTTCTTTGTTCTCTGCGAAGCTTTTCATACCATGAACCTCAACCAAGCTTCTCACCTCCCCACTGTGAGGCTTTGCTGTCCTTACCCAGAGTTATCTGAGCCAACCTGGGAATCTCCCTCCACTGCCAATCAGAAGTAGAGAGATGCAGGTTCCAGGTCTGAGTGTTTCTTAGACGCCCCGCCCCCAGGTAGATCACAGTTATGTTTTTTTTTTTCTCTTTGACCATCACAGCTGTTTCCTCCAGGCTGGTCATGTCTATCACCCCCTTAATGCAGGGCAGCCATGATCATCTGCAAGAGTTCTCATGAGGTGAGGTCTATTAAAATATCTTCAACATGCTGAAAATGGTGGCTTATGCCTATAAATCCCAGCACTTGCAAGACTAAGGCAGGAAGATTATCTATTTTGAAGGTACCGCAAAGCCCAGAGTGAATTCTAGGCCAGTTTGGGCTACAGAGTGAGACATTATCATTGAAGTTTTTCCCTCGTGGAAGAAGTGGGGAAACTGACACCTTCCTCCTGGAGCCCTTCCTATTGCCAAGATTCCAATTACCACCATGTGAACAGTTGACAGGGGTGGGACCTTTCGGTGACATAGCTGTTGCCAAAGGAACTCTTCACTGGTGCAGCTTTCCATGAACAGTCTGTGCCACAGCGGGACTCTTCTGTGCTATCGATGGCTGGAAAATGGATGGATGGAGGACCGCTGCCTTTGAGTCCCCCAGGTTCCTGCAAGTGACTCCAGTGAACTCAGCGACTCACCAAGCTAGACTCGGATGGAAGCATTTCATTGATCTGGTGGTGCCCCTTCTCTGTCTTGAGGAACAGATATTGCATCTTCCCAGGAAAGGCCAAGCAACAACCCCTCTTGTCTAAACTATTATAATAGACTCCCGACCAACATCTGGGACTCCTATCTTTTCTGTCTATATACACCATTAGGAATTAAGTTCCTGACAGGGAACAACTATACTCAATATTCATAAAGAGCTGACTATGTGCTAGGTCTTTCTCTATGTACTCTACATGTATTAATGATATCAATTATAATGATGCCAACAGAAAATAGACCTATCATTCCAAGGGAGCAAATGTCTGACTCTTACAAGGACATAGTCCACCACAGCAAGGAAGCAAGGCAGTAGGTGTTTGGCTCACACTGCTGTTCAGCTCCCTTTCTCCATCTGTGCAGCCCAGGGTCTCAGCCAGGGAATGGTGCCACCCACACAGGTAGGTCTTCCTATAGCAATCAACATCAAGCAAGACAATGGTCCCCAGGCCTGCCAGGTGAGTCTCCCAGGTGAGTCTAGCTTCAGTCAAGTTGACAATTAACACTATCTATGTCACATGGCTGGGAAATGACAGACCCCAAAACCCCAAATTATCATTCTCACTCTCAAGACTCACAATGCTATTTTACTTGCTCTCCTCCCAACACTTTGAGAGTCCTCTCAACTCCATTCTGCCATAACTCCAAACTTCTTAGCATGCCGTGCCTTCAAATGCCTGTTCTGGACCATCCTCTTCTCCAGCATCCCCTCCTTCACCCTACAACCCACCCCAAGGGGGGCTGTCTCATTTCCAAACTCAAGTGCCACCAGCATCAGTACCTTTGCTCTCTGCGTTCCTTTCCCTGGTGGCATCAAAAGCCCATCTTTGTCCTTTGGAACCTCCTCAGGAAAGCACCACAGGTAAAACCTGGGACACACAAGGTCACTATGTCCTCTCTTCCTCCAGGTTCCTGGAAATGACCTCAGTGGCTGTGTCACCTGAGAAGGCAAATTCACCTCTCTAAGCATCACTGTCACCACCTGTGAATGGCAGGACTTATTTGCAAGAGCTGTTAGGTTTAGGAGGTTATTAGGGGAGCACTTGGCTCCCCATGAACTCTAAGTTCACTCTGATGTCCTTCCCCCCAACTCCTCCTACACATTGTCTCCCCAGCAGTTTGGCTATTGTGGTTCTCCCCCAGAAACCATATGTTACTCAGTGTCTACTGAGTATGTCCTGATCCTGTCCGCTTCCCTAAACACCTTACTGTGCACTAAACATTGCGCTGGTGCTCAAAAAGTGCATTTTGTGTGACTTCATCAAGGACCCTGAGGAGCATCATGTTAAAGAGGTACACCCAGGTGATTTCTGAGTGCCCTTTGACCCGAGAGTCTAGAATGTGTACCATCATATCCCCAGAAATCAGCTGTGCAAGACGGAACTCTGCTTGCCTTTCACTTTTTGTTACCGACAATCCCAGCTTGAGGTCAGACTGACTCTTCAAATCCACTCCTAGCCCCTTAAAGTTTCTTCCTCCCAATTATTTTCCAGGAGTCTGGCATTTCTAGTCCACACCAGGAAGCTGGAGTTCTCTGGCCGCCCCAAACCCCGGCTGCCACTGGTGGAGAAGTCAAACTGGCAAATAGAAATGTCAGTCAATCATTTCCCGGCGCTTTCCTCTCGTTGCCCTTCCCCACCGCATATAATGAGAAATTCTTTTTGCCCAAATATTGTTTGAATTTCAAATACACAATTTCCCTGGGGGTGACCAGATGAAAAGAGGAATCTGGTTTGCAACATAAGACCTCTACGCGAAAGTTGCATTGAGCGAACACCGAAACTAAATTTTTATTGAGCTCCTTGAAATGACGGGCACATCAAGGAAGCCAAGCTCCTTCCCCACTGTGGAATGCTTAAATTATTTTAAGTGAACACCAAGGAAGCACCCCTCAAGGGAAGAGAAGAGAAGAAGAGGATTTGAAGCGCAGTGGGCAAAATGATAAATCGGCTTCTGGCATTGAACTTTTTCCTAGATTCTGCCCCGACGCTAGTCTTCCTATGCAGGCTGTCTGTCCACACCTGGGGTGATTAATGAGAAGGGGTTCCTAGAAGTCCCCCGGGACAATGGCTTTCTATTCCACTCAAACCACAGAGGGTATTTTAACAAAAATACAGTATCACCCATGCCCACCCTGGACAAGGTGGTTTGTGTGTGTAAGGCTCAGGCTTCAGTGTTGTATTTAAAAGCTTTCCATTTTCAGCTAACTCATGTGCATCCACCGTCAGGTCTGTCCATAGATTCGGAGTGTGTCGTGCTCTCCTCTGGCCTGGAAGGTAATTTACCGGATTCCCAAGAATGACTGTGCTTTGCTGATGTGCAGACATAACTTCCAGGTAGGAACTTGGGTAGCGTAGGGATGCTCTACCTAGTCGTGGATGACCCTGCACTCCCTGATCCTTCTGCCTCCATCTCCCAGGTGTCAAACCATGGCCTCCTGTATGCCAGCGAGCACTTTACCAACTGAGCTACATCGTAAGTTCCAGCACTTCTTTAAAATACCTGCCAGCAACAATGAGTTTTAAGAGGAGGGCTTCCCTCCGGTTGAAAAGAGTCCACTCCTAAGATTGATGCATGAAAGGTTCTTGTTAAAGTCAAACGAAAACCAGGTCTTCAGGGCCTAGGAAGTTCCTTGTGGACCTGTATTCCTTGCTGTATTTGTCAGTAGGAAAATGGGGGGGTGGGCTACAGATTCTGAGGGGAGTTAAGACACCCCGCTAAAAATCAGGGGGAGGCAGTTGCTGGGGAAGAAGTGGGTACTTGACGCAATTTGTTCTTCAGTAGTCCTGCCTGTGGCTTGGCTGATTGCTGTGCCCTGACTGGCTCCTGAATCCAGACAAGAGGAGACAAGTTTGTGAAAAGCAACAACTGCCCACAGTAACTCATCCTGGGGAGCCCTGTTGTCACGGTGATCAATACACCTGAGAACTACCTTGCAAGGATGCGCTAGGAAGGCTGGAGAGAGGCAGCTGGGAAGACTGATCAAGAGGAGGGTCTAAAGACTAGCCAGCTCCCTTAAGAACCTGTGGCACTGGCGGAGTGGGGGTTATGTCCCTGCAAGTATCTAACTGGGCTGAGAGGCAAAGGAGGTGGAGCAGGGAGAGAAAATGAACTTTTCCCTGCCTCCAGGCACTGGCGGCCATTGTGTTAGGAGTATCCTGGGCCCATTAATTGACATTCCTCCTCCTGCCCCCCCCCCCCCCAGTAGCCTGGCTGCAGCCAAGTTTGGGTTAAAACAGCCAACAGACAGGCCTGCTTGTAGCATTGCCCTTGCCAAAAGGCAAGAGGGCCAGCCTTGGGCTTCCCAGCCCCGAGTCAGCTGTCTAAGTGCTCAGTCCTGCTTATGAAAGGGTCCCCTCTTTCTCTCTTTTCAGCCCTGCGCTCTAATTTATCCTTCCCTTTGATAACCAACTCCAAACACATTCCGCAGAGGCCGGGCCATCAGTGCACAAAGGCCTGTGCTCTAGCCGCTGAATGCAGCTCTTCACTCTTGGGGGGAGTTCTATAGAAGGCAAAATCCACCAAACAAGCTATTACACTTAAATCAGACAATGCCCGAGGTGGCGGCGAGGAGACCAGCGTTAATGACTCAGCTAGCAGTGGGCTTCTCCGTTTAGAAGCTCTACCTCAGCAGGAGAGAGCAAGCCCCTGCCCTTCCCAGCCTCGGCCAGATCCCTCCCCTCCTACCTAGACAGGCAGACTATTGGCTCTCAGAATCCTGAGCCTGGATCCCCAGGCTCACTTTACTGACTCCTCCTTCCCTTCTCACCCCCAGAACAAAGAACAGAGGCATTAAGTCCTGTGGGCTCCCTGTTCTCCTCTTCATTCTGAAGACAAGGAAACCATGGCAACTATTAGTCACAGAGTCAGCTGGTGACAGCCAAGACTAGAACCCTGCTCTCTCAACTCGCTCCATCCCCTTCCATTCACGGGAGAAGGAACATCGATGAGATGATTTGCATAACGTACTCTAGATAACGCCTGGCACATAGAGGCCTCCCAATAAATGCCAGGTGTTGTTGCTTATTATAGTAGCCTTGGCATTGCTTTCCTACAGTCCATTCTTGTATCCACGGAGTGTCTGCTGTGAGGCAGGCAGTCTGCAGGTGCTTGGCCTTAGTCAGGGAACAGGAATATGAACATGGCATACCTCTGTCCCCTGAAGCCTATGTGGTATATGGGATCATGGTTAGGCAATAAATAGCTGATGGGAGGGGGGATTATTGGAGACCTTGAGTGGGCTGTCTGTTCCTGACCGCAGGAGGCCATGAAGAGTAACTGGTACCTGAGGGTGAGCCAAAATTAACAAGGGGGAAGGAGCGTGGCCATAAGGAGAAAGGAAGGGTACAGGGTTTTCTAGGCAAAGAGAATGCTCAAAACCACAAATGTGAGTAAGAAAAGACACTGCTAGAGAAAGAATATAATGTTATCATGCTGGATAAGACAGGGTAGCGTCTGGGAAGGTTACCAGGCATGAATTAGGGCAGGACACTCCTCTCATTAGTGACCCACTGGCCATACAAAGGAAACTGTGCTTGATCCTGAGGAGTAGATAATGCACAGACCGGTTGGCTATCACAGGACCTCTGGTGGGAATGGGATCCGACGGGGCGGCAGCAATGGCAGGGTCAGGTGCCTGCTCCAGCATTTGTTCCATTCTGTCACACTCTTAGGCTCTCGTCTTGAGTCACCAATAAGGCCTGCATTAACAGAGCTCATGAAGGAGAAAATAAGATGAAAGGAAGGGGGTTCTAGGGCAGAGGAACTGAAGAATGGTTTTTCCTGACCACTTGGTCATTACCCAAAAAGCTTGCAGGGCCATGTAGTAAGATGAAGGTCTTAACCACCAACCAGATATGTGACCCTGGGCAACCCCCATTTTCCCATCTGTGCAGCAAGAGCATTTACTAAGTAAGGGCAAGGTGCCCTGCAGTGCCCCGTTCAGGCTTCCATTACTTGAAATGCATATCCTCCATTCACGATGTTTTGCTTTGCTTTTAATGTTTATTAAAGCAGGATGGATTGTTCTCTGTTGGCTGAGCAAACACAAACTCACCAGAACCAGGTACCCTGCACAATGACCAAAGATGCCTCTCTTCAGGGGTTCTAGTCAGTCAACCCAAGAAAGAGCCGGCTCTGCTACCAGCAGAGGAACTGAGTTAATAGGCAGCATATGAAAGATGCTGATCTTCAGGAACTTCAGGAACCCCTTCCACGGCCTCTCTGCCCTTGGGATCGCAGAATTAAGCTCACTGGAGAACCGCAGCATGTTGTCTTTATCCAACAGCTCTTGGGGCTGGCTGAGGGACAAGAGGAAGTTCCAGGGGTTGTGGGCAGGTGAGCAAACAAACAAATAAAATAAAATAAAACAAGCTGGGGCGAAAGAAGAGCAAACCTTAAGTCTGAACTGGTTTTGGCTGGAAAATGCTCTCCCAGCCATGGTTTTAGGAAACAGGCCACACAGCATCCAGAGGCACACAGCTGCATGGAACAATTCAAAAATTGCCTTGTTGGATCACAACGTGCCAATTTTTAAAATCTAGAGCCATTTTCACTATTACAGTGTGTGCAGCCTAAGCCTGGAGAATTTTCTTCTGGGAGGGAAAATTGATGCCGGGGTTACCATTAACCCCGATTATCACAGCACTCCCCATTCCAAAACTGTTCTTGGGAATCAAAGGGCCTAGAAGAAGCTTTAGAGGCCCATGGTGAGGTTGGTGCCCAACATCACAGGTGCTAACGGCCCAAGTCCATTAGCCCCAAGTCTCAGAAGGGTAGGAGAGAGTGTGACGGAGAGGGACAAAGAGAAGCAAGATTAACAGGATCCGGGCATGTATTTCACCAGGAATTCCTAGGCTCTGCATGTTGGCCTGCACACTGGACTTCACTAGATCGAGTGGGCACTTGCAGGAACTGAATATCAGGAGCCAAAGATAACCTCTGCAAAAAAAAAAAAAAAAAACCTCTCTGTTTTGACTTGATATTCTCAGTCACATTGCTCTGTCCAACAGGGACAACGGTTCATACAGGAGAGCTCTACAGGACCTGGCCTAGAGGCTACCTATCCCATCTCCAACCCTGTATCTAGTTGATCAGGGCCTATGTCTCTCTCTCCCATCTCAAAGGGACAGCAGTCGGCTCTGTCTGCCCAGGGAATTTCATAAAGTAACGCCAACCACTTATGAACCCAGTGAAGAGTCAGGATAACAGTGGGTGCTGTGACCTCCATACTGCTAAGCCCCCCGCCCAGCCAGAAGGCAGCAATGGCACCAACTTCTGCAAAACAAGAAAAGCACAGCAACCGTAAGGTTAAAGTGGGGGACGAGTGACCACAGAGAGTCACTGTGGTAGCTTCAGGCTGATGCCCCTCAAATTCCCAGACATTTGAATACTTGGTCCCCAGTTGGTGGCACTGTTTAGGGAGGCTTAGAAGGTGTGGCCTTGTTGGAGGAGAGTCACTCAGGGTGGGCTTTGAGTATTTAAAGCTTCCTTTTGTTTCCAGCTCCCTCTCTGCTTCCTGCCTGTGATTCAGAATGTCAGCTTACAGTTTCCCTCTCCGGCTGCTTTGTGTGTGCTCTAGTATCGTGGACACTAACCTTCCAGAACCATAAGTCTAAATAAACTCCCCTTTTCCATAAGTTGCTAGCACAGCAGTAAGAAGGAAACTAATATAGCCACCCATCAGCTGGTCTCATGAGACAGACTCTTCTGTTTTCTGACGACATTAGCAGTAGGTCCTGGTCCTGAATCTAGAAAACCCAAGACTGACTTCTGGCTCTGCTACTTGGACCTTGGGCTTAAGACTGTCCATAAGCTTCAGTTTCTTTTCCTATTGCCTAGAAGCAAAACAACAACAAACGGAATAAACAAACAAAAACAAAAGTTCCACATCTTACACAGTTGTTTGTCTAGGTCAAATGAGGGGATTAGGGATATATAGTGCTCAACACATTACATACATCTGTATATGCCAACCAAAGGGTCCAACCAGCTATGCCCTGATATACAAAGATATTAAAAGAACTGATGAAATGAATTTGATAGTAACCACATATGTTAAAGACTCTCTCTCTCTCTCTAAAATATCTATGGTTGTAGAATGATCCAGCCTCCTTCTGTTTGACCTTAGAGTTTCCTTCAGTTTCAGCATTATTGGCCAGCTCTGCATGTCGTTTAGTTTATAACAGTATCCTATAGCCCCAGCGGGCCTTGAACTACAACTTCTCTGTGCCTTCACTTCCAAAGTTTTGGGGTTATAAGCCTCAGCCACTCTCAGCATCAGCCTGCACTTTTTGTTGTTGTTACTGTTTGGTTTTTTGTTTGTTTGTTTTGTTTTTTGCAACAGGGTTTCTCTGCATAGTCCTGACTGTCTTGAAACTCACTCTGGAGACCAGGCTGGTCTTGAACTCAGAGATCTGCCGGCCTCTGTCTCCTAAGTGCTGGGATTCCTGTGTGACACTACCACCTGGCTATACAGCTGGCACTTTTTAAAAAGGTACACTCTCCCAGACTCCATGGTGGTTCCTTCTCTGGTATCACAAGCATGTCACCATCTGCTACGAGGACCACATCCTCTTGTATAGTTGGCTTCCAGAGGCCACCGGGAGGAAAGCCACTGTATTACTGAAGCGCTGGGACAGGCACATACTCAGGAAAGCGGCTGTTTTGAGCCTAGTTCTGTGCTGGACCCTGGGGTAAAAGATCAATCAGATCTTTGTGAGTCCTGCCTTACTGGGGCTGCCACGAGAGAGGAGGCAAAAGACACCCTAGTGGCAAAGGACAGTCCTACTAGGAGGCAGTCGGACAGATGGGGGTCACTCGGAGGAGGCCCAAGAAGGACCCCCGTGGAGTCGGAACAGTAAGTGCTCCAGAGCCCACACTCATGGCAAAGTTGACCTCTCAGTCACCGAGTGTTTAGTGCCAGAGGGGAGGGGGAAGAGAACGCCGGGCTAAGTGCTGACGGGACGTCCCTGTCAACACAATGTTCCGCCTGGCCGGGCCTTCATATATAAAGATATTTAATGAATTAGTTAATTAATGAGAGGAGTTTGATTGATAGATCATATGGTGCTCACAGCAGGGTGAGTCTGACCCTGCTATCGCCGCCTAGGCTGTAATCCGTCCCCCTCATTGGTCGGGAGAGTGAGGTGGCTCCGGCAATTTGCATGCATTTAATGTAGCTCTTTAATAGGATGTAATGTTAGCGAAAGCCAAAAGCGCAGCAGCTGTAACTTAAAAGACAGCCCCATTACTGCAAGCCTTATAATTAGGGTAAGAGGGAGACTCGGGCTGCCATATGTTAAACTCTTTTGAGGTTAATAGCTCTGTAAGATTTTTGCAATTTAAAAAAATTACACTTGAAGGATGATGACAAGGCTCATCAATGAGGCGACGTTGCACCGGAGGGAAGGGACAGGAAGATCCTATGGCCCCCCAAGCCCCCTGTTTCCTGGGCAGGGCAAGGTGGCCCCTTTTCCCTACACAAATCACCTAGGCTTCCCTCCTTCTGCCTTCTCTGAGCTTTCTCCACAAAGCAGCGCTCTGGCTTCCGAGAGTCGGAGTCGGATCTCTCTCTCCACCAGGCTTCAGAGCACCCTGCTTCCACGGGTCCTCTGCACCCCGCCCGCGGGGGGTGGGGGGGCGTGTAAGGCGCTTGCGCGCACCAGGACAGGAGAAGCGCAGCGCGCGTGCTTACCTCGCAAACTCCCTGGCAACTCCAGAGCAATTACGGGTCCCTGCAGGTTACCTGGCGTTGATTGCACAGCCGGGCCGAATCAGGGAACACGCAGCAGGCAATGCCCCGGGGGAGGGGGTGGGGGACAGGGAATTTGCTTGGTAAGTACTTGGCATAAGGCCTTGAGGGTGTTTGTCCCCTCGGTGCCACAACCTGCAAGACGAGAGGAGTCGGATGTGGGGCTGGATCCAGGACCAGGGGAGCTGAGCAATGCAGTTAAGTCCCCGTACGTGGCTCCCTGCTCCCCAGCTCTCCTACTGGGTTCCCCAAAGAAGTCAGATATCGTACCCTCCCAAGCCTCTGGTGCCTCCCCCCCAAGACTCCCTCTCCAGCCACCCAGGGGAAAGGAGGTGGGGCAGCCTGAGGAGCGGATTTCTCGAGCTGGAGCAGCCTGCTCCCGCACATTCCCCCCTCCCACTGCCAGTGCTAAGCGGAGGAGCCTGGCAAAGCTGTCCACTTGGCAAATCCTCTCCCCCAGGAGTTCTGTCTCCAGCATCCTTCCCTTTCCTCCTCGCCACCACGCGTGGGTGTCCGACCCAAATTTCTTGTGACTCTCCAGACAACACAACAACGTGGGGGAAAACAAATCCCTCTCTCTCTCTCTTTTTAAAGGGAGCTCTTGTGTTGGAAAATTACAGAAGGGATAAAATTACTGCTAATTGCACAATTATCTGATTATCTCTGGTACCAAAAATAAATGAGATCTTTCCCCCTTCCCCGCCACTTATAGAAGTCTCAGGGCGGCTCTTAGACGGGTCTTTCTTGTCAAAACCTGGAGGGACCAGAGATGAGGAACAGAGCTGGGAAGCGCAGGCCAAGATACAAAGCAGACCCCCAGAGAAGCAAAGGTTTAGGTCAGGACGAGATCGACAAGGGCAGCAAGAGTGAGGTGTCGGATGAGAGTTCTTGAGGATTCTGTAACCCAGAGCTAAAAGTGCTTAAGTGATCCATTAATTCAGGCATTAGCCTGGGGTTTACATGGAAGATCTTTAGAGGCAGGACAGATAAGCACAGGCTGGTGATAAGAAGGCTGTTGAGTGCCTGGACAAATCTCCATCCTTTATAAACTCTTACCTTGTCGGGAGGGGTTACTTCTGTTGCCAAGGTTTAAAAAATAAGTTTGAAAAAAATTCGTTTGCTTTGGACATTTTGATCTGAAGTACTACTAATTGAAAGCATCAGAAATCCGGCCCAACAGTGTCACTAAGTTTTGTTAATGCCTCAGGACTCAAAACAGTTTCCACCTGTAATCTCTCTTCATTTTCTTTCCTATCCTGTTCTTTCTCTAGCTCTTCCAATGACTTCAACCAAGATCCAGAAAACAAAATATTAAAGTCTCAGGATTCCTCCCAGGAGCACCTACTGCCCCGGGTTAGCAAGGCAATGATATAAGATTTTCTAGGGGAGAGGAGCCAGGGCCAGAGACACAGAAATGGCCGGGCTGACACTGTGTTTCATGTTTTTCTTTGACTGCAGGATTTGGGTAGGTCACTAGTACAGCCAGGCTTTCTTTCCGCTTGGATGTAGCCCAGTCATCTGGAGCTATTTTCCCACGGGAAGGCACTTCACTTGGTGCCCCACACTGAAATGTCACTCTGAGGTCAGCAATAACACCTCAATTCATTAATGGAAAAGCCATCAGAAGGCCTTGGAAGCTGAGGCCACGGCACTTCCTGTTCTGCCTCATCAACGAATCAGGACTGGGAAAGACTGCGGCCCTTTCTCCTCATCCTCAGGCTCCCTGAGCTGGGAGAGGCAGAGATTTGGAAGTTCTATGTACACTGAGAGGGCCCTGCAAGGCTGAAGACCTCAGCAGCCTCCCAGACACTCCTTGGCAGTCTGAGACACGGCTCCACAGCCACCCTGTCCCCATCATGTGCCCTCCTGCAGAGCGGCGATGGCTGCTTCAGAATTACCATCCACAGATCAATATCTGGGCGATTACTGGCCTTGTGCAGACAGCAGAGCTCGTTCTTGAGGCATGTGCAGACGCGTGCGAGGACATAAGCTCCCTTCATTATAACAGCTAGGACCTAGGCGGGAGCGGCTCAGGGCCCTAGTCTCCCAGGACTGGGAGTCAAAGGCATTTGTGAGCACGCGGCCCAAGAGTCATGGTCAAAAGAGGAGAGGCTTGGCTGGGCCTCTTTACCCCTCTCACCAGCTCCCACCTTCCTCCCTCCCACACTGGAGGAAGCCCACTGGAGGCAAGTTTAGGAAAAGTAAACAAACTGACTTTTTCCCACCGGATTCTCCTTAATGGGAAGTCCCTTGGGCAGAAGAGGTCAAAGCCCAGTCAAGCAGGATGTGTGGGACCAGAGTACAGCCTAGGACTATCTCTTGACAGGCACTTCCTTAATGAGGCCCTAGGCTGGAAGGAACCTCCTTAAGACTCAAGCCCTCACTCATCCCTGTGTTGGAGACCCAATGACAAATGGGTGTAGTCTTTGAGGAGCCTGTCGCCTTGTAGAAATGACATGTAAGTGCCCACTAGACTTGCAGAGTATAGACATCTTTAAGTTCAGCTCTCCGGGACATTATATCGCCAGCTGTCGTGCCTCTCAGTCCATTAGGGCTTCTGTTCCAGAGAGACAAGAGTCCACCTTGGCACGACAGCTATGGGGGTGGTAAGGCACCAGGCAGGAAAAGCCTGGCTACAGAAGCGGAAGTTGGCTGCTCTTGTTTTCCAGCCCCTTGTTCTGTCTTCACCTTGCACTACACATGGTCACATGGGGTTGAGGATGCAGCTTAGTTGTTCATCATGGCTTTGTCTGTATGTGGCATCACTAGTGTACTTTCTAGAAACTGAGTACGTTGTGTGACAACTTGTGTGTCCTCCTCAGTACCTCGAACAACTGTAGCACCCAGCGGATGCCCAAAAACTCTTAGAGAGGTGTCCTAGTTATTTATTTTTAATTGCTGTGGTGAAAAATCATGGCCAAGGCAAACTCATAAAAGAAAACATTAGGTCAAGCATTGGTGGCACATGCCTTTAATTCCAGCACTCAGGAGGCAGAAGCAGGCAGATCATTCTAGGACAGTCAGAACTACATAAAGAGATCCTATCCAAAGGAAAAAAAAAAGAAAAGATAACATTTAATTTGGGGGCCCACTGTTCCAAAGGGCTAGCATCTCATGGTGGGGAGCATGGCAGTGAACAGACAGGCTCTGGAGTAGTAACTGAGAGCTTACCCCTGTTCCAGAAGCACCGGAGAGGAAGAGCACTAACTGAGAATGTCTAATTCCTCCTAGACAGTTCCGCCAACTGGGGACCGAACATTCCAATATACTAACTTGTGGGGGCCATTCTCGTTCAAGCCAGCCCAAGAGGTAAAGACATGAATTAAGTAATGAATTAGGCGTATTAAAACAAAACAGCTTTTTGGGTTGTTTTTTTTTGGGGGGGGGGGCTACATGCTCCTGCTGCTCCCTAGACCCCCCTTGCAGCTCCGGCTCCTCTTCCCATTGGCTCAGCTAATCCAAGCCCCATACTCTGGCTGGTGTGATTCACTGCACCAAGATGGGTCCCTAGGAAAGAGGGCTCGTAAAACCTTACGGCAGTTTTATAATGTATTTTTAGCTTTTACAGGCATGTCGGGCAGCTGAAGCTGCAAACAGCCAAGTGCCTTGGGTGGATGGGTGCCTCCCAGGCTCAGACTCGGTGGGAGCAACTGTGGTAGAGACGTGATCATGTAGCAGCCTTCATGGAGAACTCAAAACAGGAAGTGACAGTTTCTTCAGCCCTTCAGGGTTTGAAAAGCCCCCTTGCCCTTTCCTGATTAACAGGTGGGCTGATAAATTCTCAGTCTCAGACAAGTGCAGTCTCCATAGACAGTGGGGACCAGGCCAGATTTGTATGCTCCTTCCTTAAATGAACATGAGGACACTACTGTTCCTGGATGTGGTTGAAGAAAAAGTTTTTATTGTAGCCACGAGAGAATGAACAGCCCAAGACACATGGGAGAGTCCAAGCTGAACAGGAACATGGGGGGGGGGGGGGATAGAGCAAAAGAGAGAGAGAGAGGCGAGAGAAGAAGTGAACCAAGAGAGGAGCCAGGGACCAAGCAGCCAAGAGGCCAAGAGGCCAAGAGCACATATAGGGATCAGCAGCTGGAGGCAGGGGAATGCAGATCAGTCCCTTCCCTGGAGAGGTTTAGGGTAACAGGCAGGGTGAGGGATGCTGGGAAGAGTCATGGGAACTGAGTAAGTCTTGTCCCAGGTTCCTTCTGGACCTGACATCTCTGAATCCATGTTTAGGCCTCTGCTCCCAGTGCCACTGGCCTGAACCAGCTCTTAGTGCCTTCCTTCAGCTGCATCTGTCACTGAGAAAGCAGGTACAGGTGTGAAAAAGTCCCATGAGGACTTTGCTGGCAGCCTTTGTGGGATTTCAGTTCAGGCTCCACCTCTCATCAGCACATCCGGGACAACCTGGGAGTAAATCCCTGCTATAAAATGCCCAGGAGTAAGGGAAAAGATGTGTGTCCGTGTGTGTGTCCGTGTGTGTGTGTGTGTGTGTGTGTGTGTGTGTGTGTGTGTGTGTCTTAGCTCAGCTCCTTCCCTTTCCCACCCCTCCCACCCTCCAGCTCCCCCTCTTCAAACCACCCCTCCATCACTTCCCACCCACAGCCCATGTCAGCAGTCACCACGCCAGCCTCCTGGCTGTTATAACAGACACTCCCTTCCTTATTGGGATCACTCCTGCGTGCGTTCCTCATCTAAAATAAGCAAAGTGGGTCTCGGCATCTTTATCTTACTGATGTAGAAACGGAATCAGAGAGCTCGAAGAGTTTGAACAATTCGGGGGAGGTGAACTAGCTAGTCACTGACAAAACAGAATGAGGCTCAAACATCGTGACTCAACAATAGGTCTTCCCTTCTTTTAGTAGCAGGCTGCTTCTTGCTGTTCCATTTGACAGTGTTTCAGGGAGTTTCCCAGTTTCTCCCTTCCTGAATCTCTTAGCGACTGTGGCCCTAATTGGCCAGAACTCATGACTTTTTGAGCATGTGAGTGGGTGTCTCTCCTTAGTTATTCAGTGTCTCGCCACGGGCACTCCTCCCCTTGAGAATACCCTCAGCATCTATGAGATCTCACTTGGGCCCAAGCTAACACCAGGTTAGTTCTCTAAAAGCTCTCCTCTTTGCATCACTGGTTTCGGGAGATACCCTGGACACAAGCTAGAGTCATCTGAAAGGAGAGAAATTCAACTGAGAAAATGCCTCTATAAGATCTAGTAGTAGGGTATTTTCTTAATTAGTTATTGATGGAGAAGGGCCCAGCTCATTTTGGGCAGTGCTGTCCCTGGGCTGGTGGTCCTGGCTTCTACAAGAAAGCAGACTGAGCAAGCCAAGTGATCAAGAGAGTGTGAACAGCACTCCTCCAGGGCCTCTGCATCAGCTCCTGCCTCCGGATTCCTGCCTCTTCCTCCAGGTTCCTGTTTGAGTTCCTGTCCTGACTTCTGTCAATAAAGATCAGTGATATGGAAGTGTACGTCAAATAAACCCTTTCCTCCCCAACTTCCTTTTTGGTCATGGCATTTCATCACAGCAATAGAAACCCTGAGACACCTGGGATTATTTTTCTGGGATCTCAACTGCTGAGATAGCAGTAAGGAACATTCCCAGTGTACCTTACACTCATCTTTCCCTGGATATTTCCCTAACAAGGCTTCCTCAGGTGTGGTTCCTCATAGCACCAACTCTCTTGTGTTGAAATAGGAGCGGCTGGGCTGCGTCCCCAGCACCCGGCCGCCCACACGGCTAGCTTAGCTTATGACCCGAAATAATTACACGGAAACTGTATTCTTTTAAACACTGCCTGGCCCCAATAGTTCCAGCCTCTTATTGGCTAGCTCTTATATATTAATCTAACCCATTTCTATTATTTTATGTAGTCCACGAGCCGGCTTACCAGGAATGATCTTAACCTGCATCTGCCTTATTTCCCAGCATCCTGTTCTGTTTTCTCCGCCTACCTAAGGGTTGGCCTATGAAATGGGCCTAGACAGTTTCTTTATTAATAAAAAATCATTCCCACATCACTCTTGTATAGGGACTCTGTTCTAATCTGGACCTCCTGACTTGGATCCTCCTTTCCCAATGTGGATTGAAACTGTCAGTCACCAATCACAACCATCTCCAGGGTACAACTCACCCTTTATCCACATAAGCTGCTTCTCTGCCTGGAAGGGCAATCCTGGGACTGTTGTGTTAACCAAATGTCCCCATATCTGTCAAGGGACAATTCAACTGTTGCCACCTCTGCAAAGCCTTTCCCTATCTTTTCCACCAAAGGAACACAACACTTCTCTATACAGTCCGCTCTGACCCTAATTTACAAATTAGCTGGGGGTTGGAGATGGGCTGGGGAGATAGCTCAAAGGGGAACATGCTTGTCATGCATGCATGGTGACCCAAGTTCAGATGCTCAGCATCCTTGAAAAAGGCAGTAGGGGCTGAGGACATCTAGAATTCAAGTGCTAGAGAAGTGGAGACAGGCAGACACCTGGAGTTCTCTCGCCATTCAATGTAGCCAATCAGTGAGCTCTAGGTGCAGTGAGAGACCTTTTCTCAAAAAAAAGTAAGATAGAGAAGCAACTGAAGAAAACATCTGATGTTGATCTCTGGCCTCCACATACCTACTTGTCCATTTACTCTCACTCTCTCTCTCTCTCTCTCTCTCTCTCTCTCTCTCTCTCTCTCCCCCTCCCTCCCTCCCTCTATTCCTCCATCCCTCCCTTCCTCATACACAGGCATGAACACATACATACATACAAGCACTAAGCATGAGGGCTGATGAGCAACTGGCCGTGTGCACATGAAAAGACAGAAAGTTGCACAACCACCAATCGTAGTGGTTGGCTAGGACATGGTGAGGGCATGCTGCTGTGGTCTGAATGTGAAATGTCCTCCATGAGCTTACGGATTTGAACACTGATGTTGCCATTTTGGAAGGCTGTAGACTCCTTAGGAAGTGGAGCCTTGATTGTGGATGGTGGGCCCAGGAGGGTGAGGTCTTGAGATTTTATTATCTGGCTTCACTTCCTGTCTTCTCTCTGTTTCCTGACTGCAGATGCAAAGTGATCAAGGGCCTCACACTCCTACCACCTTGTCTTCCCTACTATTATGGACCGTATCCCCCTGAACTGAAAGTCAGCTGAGCCCTTCCTCCCTTAAGTTGCTTCTTGTCCCATTATTAATCATAGCAACAAGAACAGTAGGTAATACAATACAAAGGATCACTATTTAGTCTTATAAAACAAAATGCCAGCAGCTGGGATGGACCCAGAGGACATTATACTGAGAGAATAAGCTGGACACAGAAGAATAAACTGTGAAATTCTTCATTTATAAGGTACCTAAAGTAGGCAAATTCAGAGAGACAGGGTAGAAACGTAGTCTCCAGAACTGGAGGTAGAAGTGAAAAGGCTGTGCCTAGTGAGAACACAGCTTGTGTTTGAAGAGATCAAAATTCTGAAGATGAACAGAAGTGATGGCCATCCAACAGTATACATGTCCTAACTGCTGTGGAAAAGGCCACACGAAGGAGTCAGGATGGGACACTGTATGCTGTGTGCATTCTGCCTCAGTATAAACATTGAAAAGTTCATCGTCTTATTGGTCTTCGGAAGGTGTGAGTGTGTACCTTCCCAGGACAGATACTTGACAAGTCACATGACCTCTGTCTCGCAGAACAGTGTCGGAGAGATACACACTTGCACATATTTTTATTTCTTAGCATTCACAAAAGCACAGCTGTGTGTTGACCTGCAAGCTTTGCACTTCTGGACGACCCTGCTCTGTGTACCCCATATCTTTTTATCCCTGAAGATGCTAAAAAAATCAACATAACAGCAGCATTCTTGCCCAGAACCTTGAACTCTTAACAGGACCTCTTTGAATGTATCCTTGGCAGCCCTCCATTGGGAGGTGAAGGAAAGCAGGTGAGCCTCTTGCACACAAAAGAGGGCCACTGGGATGGGTCTCTTTGTCTGGGACAAGCTAAGAAGTGGAAGAATGTCTAGGCTGGACCACAATGCAACTGCTTGTGAGGGATGTTTGTCAGGTGCAGTTTCTTCCAGGTCAGCCCAACTCTGAGAATTCCATACACTCCTGGAGGACCCATTTCGTGAGCATCTAGTATTTGCACTTTCTTCGCAGTAGTGCATGGGATCCTCATCAGTGCCTACAGCCTAGAGGGGCATCTGACAACTAACTGGGACACACGGGGCAAATCAAAGAGCCAAGAGATGCATCCCAAATACTTTAAGAGTGCCACAGGGTCAGCAAGCCGCTCAAACCCTGGCACCCTCTCCAGCCAGCCATCCCATCAGCACTTACAGCCCGGGGACTGCACTTCCAGGAGCATTTGGAGCAGATTGAACCTGTGACAGGAACCATTATTCTTCTGGAATAGACGAGACTGCAGCCACAGACGGACTATTCCTGCCCAGGCAGGCCGCTGGGGTTTGGTAAAGAAAGAAGACACCAATGCCCTAGCCAGTCTGGAAAACATCCACGGCTGGACAGAAACTGTCCAGCAGGAAAAAGATCTGGGTCCAGTCTTGGCTCTTTTTACTTCAGACCTGTGTGACTTGAAGAGAAATATTCAAGCTCGCTCAGCCTTGGGTTTTCCACCTACACATGAGGTGACCATCCTTCCACCAGAAGGTTTGTATAATGACAAAATAAAATGGTGGATTAAAGCCACATGGAGCGATGTGTACCTAATCCCAGCACTGGAGTGGCTGAGGCAAGAGGATCATGAGTTCAAAGCCAGCCTGGTCTATAATCCAGGCCATTTCTGCAAGAATGAAAGACGGGCTGGGAAGAGGGCTCAGTCAATACGGCTCTTACTGTGCAAGCACAAGTACCTGACTTCAATCTTCAGCACTTAGAGAAAGAGCCCAGCATGATGTGTGCTCTTAGAATCCCAGGGCCGGAGAGGCAGAGGCAAGACAATTCCTAGGGCTTGATGGGAAACCATTTTAGACTAATCAGTGAGCCCAGGTCCCGGTGAGAGACCGTGTCTCATAAAATCACAGTACAAAGCACCTGAGGAGCAACACCAGAACTGGACCCCTGCCTCCCCTCCACCCCCTCCCAGGCCTGTGCACACACAAACAGACACAAGGGAGGATAAAAGGAAGGCAGGTAAGAAAAGAAAGGAAAGGAGGAGGTGGGAGGGAGAGCGGGAACGAGGGAGGGAGGGAGGAAGAAAAGACTTTGACAAAGACCTTCTGTGTAGTGAGTGCTCAGCCAATGGCAGCTGGGTGCGGTGGTGTTATTAAGTGTTATTAGTTATTATTTCTCAGACTTATGTGAATGTTCTGCTCGGTCATTGGTTGATTTATTTGGTGTCCAAGAAGATCATATAAATGTAGAAATCTCTGTATGCCGGGCTGGAGAGATGGCTCAGAAGTTAAGAGCACTGATTGTTCTTTTAGAGGTCCTGAGTTCAATTCCCAGCAATCACATGGTGGTTCACAACCATCTATAACAAGATTTGGTGCCCTCTTCTGATGTGTGGACATTTTTGCCAGAACACTGCGTACATAATAAATAAAAACATCTAAAAAAAAAAAGAAGAAAGAAAAGAAAAAAAAGAAGGAAATCTCTGCATGCCTCTGGGAAATGCCTTATTTCCGAGCTTGGCACATTGGTAAGGTAGCCTCATGATCATTGATGCCATTGGCACTGATCCAGGGTTGATATGAGAATTAAATGAGCACCTAACGAAGACTGACATGGAAGAATGAGGATGTGGAATAAAAACAAGGAATAAACTGGGCATAGTGATACATACCTGTGACCTCAGCACTGGGGAGGTGGAAGCAGAAGGATCGAGAATGCAGGATCATCCTTAGCTCTGTAGTGAGTTCAAGGACAGCCTGGACTACATAAGACCCTATCTTAGAAGAAAAGGAAGGGGGAAGTGGCAGGAAGAGAAAGAGAAAAAGGCAGAGGGAAGAGAGAGAGAGAGAGAGAGAGAGAGAGAGAGAGAGAGAGAGAGAGAGAGAGAGCACGTGAAGGAAATAAAGAGTTAAGATTCTGCAGGGATATGTTGATTGGACTCCAGTGCTAACTGCTCTTAACAGTATGACGAAACTCTCTGTGACTTAGTTTCCCCACCTGTGATGGGAGCAGGGCAGGAATATCGCCCTTATCACGGAGTTGTAGGCTCAGGAAACCTGGTCCTCAGCATCTGACCAGGATTGTACGCATGCTCCCAGTCTTGGGTATGAAGTCCTGTACTGGTCGGTGTGTGGCGTAATTGACCCTGAACTAGAGTTAGAAAACCAAAGTGGCAAGAAAAAACATGAGATACTCTGCTTCAAACACACACCAATAATAACAAATTAGATAAAAGAAATTACATTTTAAAAGAACAACGATTAAAGGTGTGGTTTAACAATCTAGTTCCCCTTTAATTTAGGAAAAATATAAAGCAGACATATTCTTCCGTATACAAACAAGGAAATTGGTTTTAGAGAATAGTTAGTAGGACTTCACTAATGAAATAGAGTTGGGCCTTTTTTTTTTCACCTTAAACTTCTCTATACTATTTGATTTTTTTTGCGTTAAATATGGTTTCCTCTCATAACTTAAAACCAAAGCAGTCTTTTTCTAAAAATTATTGAGCCTCGATAAATTGCCTAAGAGCTTCAAGTACTATATTTTGTTTTGTTTTGTTTTTTTCTTTACCTTAAAGTCAAAATGTACAGGCATATGTCACTTTCCTTTGAAAGACCTAGGTGTTACCATCTGGAAAATGGGAAAATCCTTTCCTTCTGCCTTTTAGCTTTACGAGGCTCTAGGTGGTTCTCAACCTATGGGCCTCAGCCCCTTTGGCAAACCTCTATCTCTAATCATGATTCCTAACAGTAGCAAAATTACAGTTCTGAAGGAGCAACAAAAATAATTTCATGGTTGGGGGGTCACCACAACCTGAGGATGTCTATTAAATGGTCATGACATTAGGAAGGCTGAGAGCCACTGTTCTAGGCAGGAAAGTGATACCCATGGAGATAAAAAAAAATGAAGGCAAAGAGAATTGAATCCAACATATCACCTCGGTCATCAGATCAGGAGCCCCGTGCCTGTCTAAGACACTCTGTGGCTCCTGAGGCTCCATCCATGATAATGTTTGAGCATTTGAACTCCTTGGAGACTGCATATGCCAAGCTTCCTCCCCTACCATAAAGACCTTCAGAAGAACCCGATCCGTGACAAGACCTGTGCTCAAGGACTCTGAACCAGGAGCCATCCTCCAAAAGGCCCCTTCTTACCCAACTGACCCTGCTGTCGCCAGCGGAGGGGGGTTGGAAGCCAGGCTTGGAAAGCGCCTTGAGCCGCAGTCCTCCCTCAGCCCTTCACCTCCCTCTCCTCCGCCCAGCGCTCTAGAAGACAGTTGCTCCCTCTCAGCCCGGCTGCCCCGGCTGCCCCGTCCCCTCTGCTTTCCCTTGAGCAGCAGCTGCTTGGTAGTCACACTGTGTCACTTCTGCCTGCCCCCATTAGGAAAAGTCTCCTTTTGACCTCTCTGCGTGCCACTCCGTTCCCTTTTGAGGAGGAGGGAGGGGGAGGGAAGGAAGAGGGAGACGTCTCAGCATTTACCTAATTAGCAGTAATTAGAAGGCAGGGCCCTGGCGCTCTCCTCGCAGCTGCTCGGAAGGACAGAGCCAGAAGCAAGCAGCACACACTGGCGGAGAGACCCCAGGCTGTCCTCCCTCTCTCTGCTGCCATTGTCACTCTCTGGGAAAGTCGTGCGTCTTTGTCCCCAAAGTTGTTTTCCTCAGGTGTTTTTTTCTAGGTGAGAGGCTTTGGGATATTAAATCTCAGCCCCCCCCCCCCAAATAAAACAGTAGCCTTGAAATAAGCCAACCAAACCTCATGGGAGCCATGGCCAGATGACCCTGCCAAATAAAATGCTGGTTCCTGTGGCAACCCAAACCACACCCCCCAAGAGAGGGTGGCTGTCATTAATGGGTCTACATGAAGCCTTCCGAGAGTCCCAAGATCTGCCTCAGAGTGGAGCCTGCATTGAGGGCAGAGTTCTGCAAAGCCACCCAACTGCAGCCCGATGCCTTCCTCTCTCATTTGGGTCACCGTTCCTTTTCAGTAGCTTTGAGGCCAGACCGGAGGGGCTAGGATCACAAGACAACCTGGGATCTGCTGGCAACTCAGATGGTCAGCACATCTAGACCTCCGGGGGCTCTCACCTCAGCAGGTGGAGTGGAATAGAGGCTGTTTTTATTGGGAGCATGGCCTGCCCTGACCCCAACATCAGGCACCAGCTGTTTGGTACTGTCCGTCCTGTTGTTGCTTATTAATGATTCTGATTAACCTCTATGGAGATCCATTATCTCTAAGCCAGGGAAGATACTATTAATTCCCATCTGTGCCGGATTACTTACAGTTAGTGGTTGGTACTTTTCCATGGTCTCACAACACATCTTAATCAGATGGTGAGTGGGTTTAATTAGCCGAAGTATAGGTTTTATTTTTTTTTATTCATATAACTACTTAATCTAATGGAAGCCTATTATCTGTGGCTTTTTCCCATGCATAATTATTGCTGTTTTTAATTGATGGCGCATCAGGGGTTGAGGCTACAATATGGCAGCTGGAATGAGAAGTCGCCTTTCCCCACCCCAGAATGGAGGTCGAGAAAATGAGTTGTCAGGGAAGCATCAGATCTCTTGTTTTCATTGAGACATGGGCTCCCTTGTGGAAGCTGCCCGGCTCCTGCCAAAAGAAAGAAAATGTGGTACTCAGCTGGTCGGCCTCTGGGTTCGCTGACACTAAATGCCCTTCAGGAGCCCTGGGGTTGGAGCCAAATCAGAACAGCTGGGAAAGAGAGCTGTTTGTCAATCCAACCAGATCATAAGCAACCCCAGGGCAGGGACTGGATGTCTCTCTGGTGTGGAAGGAGACTGCTTTTTCGTTCCCGGCTACACTCTTGTTCTAACCTCTCCACGCCACACACACGTCCTTCCTGGATGGAATCTGGCATTCTGGATGTGTTCCCCTCTTGTGCCGTGGAGTAAACCCAGAACCGAGATGGAGGGAGGAGACCAGGAGTCTCTCAAAAGATCCTTTGTCTTCGATGTGAAGATAACTCAGAAACTTTCCCTGCAGAGAGGGCTCCCCTTCTGAACCAGACAGTGGCTTTCTTCTATACTCCAGACTGTCCCCACTGTCCCTACTTACGGGGGAGACCCTGATGTCCAGCGGGAGGAGACCCTCAGGGACAGTGACTATCTAGACAAAGTGAGATCTCTAAGAACAAGGGTTCATCTGCCCAGATTCCCAAGACCAGGAAACAGATGTATGGGATGATATTGGCCAGAAGCACAATGTGTCAATTTTCCAATAATTTTGAAGGCCTGGAACTTGCTTACCCATCAGTGACTTTGAACAAAGCTTCCAGATGGACAAGAATAAAAGGATTTTAGAACTTTTGGTCAAGTTTCAGATCTCATTGACCTAAGCAGGCCAGGGGGCTTTCCCCTCTCCTGGAGAGGCTGAGAGGTCGGAGTGAGGAGAATTCCTCCTGCCCCCCTCTGCCTTTTGCCTCCAGCTCCCTCCAGACCCTGAGCGCCAGTCAGAGGAAATCTGCATAGCTGGGTTCAAAGGCTTAATTCCCCACTCTGTCTTTTCCTGTTAGATAACATGGCACAGAAAGGAGGCCACGAAGGAAGGACGCCAGGGCTTTCTGGTTCAACCGCCTTCTCCCAGACAACCTGAGCTTCTGAGGCAGGAGGAGGGGACCTCTACCTCAACCCACAGCCGTGGTGGACTATTGTTGTCAACAGTGTTGGGTTTACTCCTTCCTTCCCGTTTTTTGCAAAAATATTTGTCCAGAGGCTACTGAGCCTGACCTACAGTCGGCAGTAGACAGGAGCCCCGGATTCCCCTTGCAGCATTTTACAGGGTGACGGATCAGATAATGTACACTTAGCGAGTGCACAAATAATGTGAATCAGGGTTGGCATAGTGCAGTGAGGTGTAAAAAAAGCAATTTGAATTGTTCTAGGGAAACGCTAGAGCCGCTCCGACGCGCTTGCTCACCAGCACGCTGCTGCCCTGGGCCTCTCCAGACGGCTGAGCTCCAGGCTCTGGCTGGAATGGCAACAAGGCTGCCCAATGCTGCTGGCCCCTGAAGCTGCCCCGGGGATGGAGAGATAGGAGAGGACACGGGTCCCTGAATGACACTGGAGCTCTGCTTCCCACTGGAGGGGATGACTCCACCCACTGATCTGTTGAGACTCTCCTGGGAAGAGAGAGGAAAAGATGAGAAAATGAAGCCCTGTCTTTGGACATGACCACACATTAGCAAGGGCAGTAGCTCCATGTTAGTGTCTACTTGGGAAGTGTGCTCTGCTCTCTTTGGACTTTTGAAAGTCATCCAGTCCGTCCCCTGGCCTCCAGACAGCACTCCAGGGCTGCCTCTTGATTTCGGATTTGTTTCAGACTCTCCAAGGGAAGGAGATTTCTCATTCTCTCTTAGTCACGTGTTCCTGTGTCTAGCTCACCACACCCACCATCCGGAAGTTCTTGGCATTCAGCTGAAATGCAATCCTTCAGGCAGCCTTCAGTTCACAGACTGCAAGGAGGGCCTGGAGGCAGAGGATAAGCTCGTAGGTGCACTGAGCTCTTCTGTGCCTAGACCCAGAGCCAAGAGCTGACTCTCCAGCTGAAGGGTGGTGATGCGAGCAAGTGCCAGCCCGTCCCTTAAGTCGGTGTCCCAATCCCTTACCGGCCTCTGTGCAGGATGAGCCACCAGCTTGCTTTGTCTAACTCTCACTGTAACTTAGGACCCAGTGGTGACAGTGACAAGCTCAATAGAGGCCTGGGTCTCAGTAGTTTTCCCTAAGGCAATACCTGGTTGCAAGAAAGACCATAAACTGAGACTATCCAGGCCCCACCCAGAAACAGACCATTCAAAGGAAATTCCTACTTCCAACCATTGTAGATAAAATCACCTGCCAGCACACACCCATTGCTTTTCACCAGGACACCCCTAGACAAATGTCAGCCAATCAGAATTGAACCCGTCCCCCCAAATTTTGCTAATGTAACTTTTCTGGTTTTTGCCTTTAAATAGTGTCCTCTAGAAGGGCAGGGTGCCTCCTCTGGCTGCTGCACTGATAAGGTCCCTGCCAACTTAAAAACATGTACAATAATAAACTTTATTTTTGCATTTTGATGAATCAGTCTCCCTGGTGATCTTTTGGGGTCCTCACAGACTGGGCATAACATCACTACCTGATAACAAACTGCAAAGGGACTTAGCAGACTCTTCCCTGCGCAGGCTCCCTCAGCAGCTGCCCTATTGAACTCCTCTTCTCTCATTGTAGCTTGCATGAGGTTTCTTGTCCAGCTCAGGAGACAGCGCTGTTTATCACTGTGGTACCTGCCCAGCAGGCCTACATTGCAAAGCCAGGAGTTTCTGCACTCCTCCCAGGCCTGGCTCCTCCATCTCCTGCCCTCCTGTCCTCACCAGATCTCCAAGCATCCAAAGGTACCCACATGGAAGATGGTCAATAAAATGGCTTGAATTTCTTTTCCAGAAACCAGAAGCAGACATGGGCACTCTCCTCCACCAAGTCCCTTCATCAAGTCAAGCCCCATTCCCATAGCTCAGCATCTGGGTATTTTCCAGGACCTGGTCATAGGGAAAATGGTAGGAAATCTCTCGATCGTTTCAAATGAAAGCCGATTATGGGGAGAGAAGGAGTTTTCTGTTGGCTTGGGAACCTGAGAGGTTTCGGAGTAATGAATGGCTAGCCTGCTGCCTGTCCACCTGCATTACTGACCTAGTAGTGGTCAGGCAGGGAGCCCAGGGCAGATTAAGAACACAAACAAATGGGAAGACAGGACAGGCCTGGGGACAGGCAGCCTGCTAAGGACTCCAGGTTTTTTTTCCCCATAAAATCTGGGGACACATTTCCATGTTGTCTTTGCATAAATTTGTTTGCTGATTTGCATACATTTGCATTTTTGCTTTCAAAACACCCAAACTCCCAGAATATAAAATAAAATGTAATTAATTAATTAATTGGTATGATGGATGACAGGGATAGCCATATGGGATTGGTAAGGGGCCCTGATCAAGGGACAGATTTTCTGGGTTGTCCCCCTAAGCCATGGTGGATCTAGGGACATGGTGCAACATGTTCTGAAGTTGTCTGTCTCCTCCATTAGACAGTGGGCCCTTGAGAACAGAAACAGACAGAGTTCTTTGATCTCCATATCCCTGGGCTCCAGCACTAGCTCCTCACATGTGAGACTGTTAATAGCTATTTGGAGAATAATAAGTCAATGACTTAGCTGTGCTATAAACTTATGATCCCAGTACAGACCAGACCTTTTAGAAGCCAACACAACAAGGTTGACAGGACAAGGTTTAGACAGTCCCACAGTGGGAAGACCTGCTGAACAAGGGCATGTGTCTATTCATACCTGATAGACTGGAGATCTAGAAAGAAACTGAGGGATTGCCCAACCTAAGGACAAGGGTTCTTGGACTTGAGAAAGCCTGAATTGAGAATAGAACCCCCGCATGGCAGGAGAGAGGAAAGGAGAGGCTATGTAGTTGTCCCTCTATCTGCCCAAACCAGGGCGCTCAATGGCCCTTTGAGCTGGGAATGGATTGAAGAAATGACCTTCACATCCTCTTTCTATGCCTAGAACAGGGTCTTGCACAGAAAGACATATATATCATCAAACTCATGAAAGTATCTTACACACAATACCCAACGAGTATCAACTAACTCTCCCCAGGCTCTACTCCTCACTTAACAACACCACATCTTCCCCATGAAGAGCAGCACCCTTTGCCTGAAGATCCCAAGGAAGCCACTAGGCGGTAGCTGACATCTTTCCTATTTGTACGCTGGGGCTCGCTGTTCATTCTTTGAAACAGCAAGTTCCACTGAACTCGACTTACTACTTCACACCTGCTCTGGCCCCAAACGCGGACTGCATCAAGAACCATGACTCTCTATCTTGCACACATCTCCTCTCTGAACACTCGTGGAGACACGGTGCAATAGCGTGAGAGGATTCAGGTTGGAGTCCTCACGCTACATACGAGATACAAATGGGTGTTACGGGGATTAACTGAGAATATGTACAAAGGATGCTGACAACAGGTCTTGGTGGACAGTGGCTGCTACCCCAACTTGTTCTTTACTTCTTATTACAAAGAAATATTGTATATACAACCCCTCACCTATGCTTCGCAGCAAAAGGCAAAAATCAGGTACCCAGAGTAATGGAGAGCTGGAAGGAACACATAGCAGCTTTCTCTGCACCACACAACTTCCAAATCTAGACTCCAAAGTTAGTGCTTAGATTGAAGTCAGAGAGCTTTTGGGTGGAGAAAGAGGTTCACAGAAGTCACACAAGCATCTTTGGGCAGACTGACACAGGTCTCCTAACCAGGTGTACTGATAGAGCCAGGGATTTAGGGATGTGCCCCCGACTTCAAGGATCAGACGGATGTGAATCTGAGGAGAGACCGACAAGGAAACAGTCTCGCCCCAGGATTAGGACTCAGGTGTCTTCAGGCTGCATATACTCAGGAAGATGAAGGAGAGATGCCTGCCCCAAGAGGAGGCTAGAATGTGCCAGGAAGGGAGTGCCACTACTGCTAACAATGTCCCCCTCCCCCTTCCTTCACTTAAAATGGACACTGGACATGTGACCGAGAAAGTGGGAAGGAAGAGGTGCCGACTCATCCAAAGAAAGCGCCAACAAAGAGCTCAGCAGCACTGCAAGGCTTTCCTGGAATGGTGTAGGAAGCAAGAAAAGAGAATAAGGGGCAAGACAGGGATTATCAGGCTGGGTCCCAACTCTGGGGACAGGGCTTTGGCTGAGTTTAACTTATTCCTTGACATGACTCTGAGACATAGCAGTTGTTCCCATTTTACAGGTGCTGTAAAAGTTTGCAAAGATAAAAAAAAAAAGTGGATAAGGTGGAGAAAGGCACAGGCCTGAGTGAGAACCAGGCTTGGGCTCACTGTGTATCATGAGGAGAAAAAGAAAGGTGCAGGGAGAGGTGCTGGGAAAGGGAGGAGAGAAAAGGGATTGTTGGAGGCTGGGGAGAAACAGGAGCTGAGAAGTTGCGTGTATCTGACATTAAGTGAACACTTTGCAAATGAACATGTGGGTTTTCTAATCACTGGCATAACTCCTTTTCGCACAATTGCAGCACCAGGCAAACCTGTCCAAAGCTAGCTGTGCCCATGCTCCAGGATGACGTCATCTGAGTGGGACATCCCTTTCTCGTTCTTTCTGGGCCTCTTCCCTTCCTCCTGCTGCGCTCAGATTATGCCTGCAGCAGGTTTCCTCCTGAGTCTGAGGCCGTTCAGGCCATCACCTACCACCTAGGTATACCCAGAGAAGAACTGGTCTTCTCTCAGGTTTGGAAGGCATCTTCCAAGCTGTTGTATGATGCACCTGTACTTAGTAGATGGCCTGGTTAACCGCTCTCTCCTCGAAGACGCTGGAAAACCTGGGCTAGCCTTATGAACCGTGGGCGTGGCTTGTCTCTTAAAGAGACAGAACAATCATTATTGTTCCAACTTCTACCCCTTCACATGTGGAACTTCTTGCCAGGGTCAGTTTTAAATCCCTGCTGCTGGGGTGCAGGTCTATCCTACATTTTATGCTTGGTGGGGATGAAGAATCCCTGCTTTAACTTTTCTAAGGAAAAAATAGAGCACAAGAGAAAATAAGCGTGGCCATATAGAGTTCAGACACTTGTAAACAAAATATTGGGTTTTGTCTTTCTCTCATCTGTTTGGGCGCCATAGTGTGTGTGTGTCCAAGGCTCCCATGGTCCTAGAGATCTCCTGGTTCCCAGTACAGGAAAGTAGCGGAATCTGAGAAAAGCACGTGGTTTTCGATGTTTCCTAAAGGTTAGTATTGGAGGAACCATTTGCAGGATGGACTACTGTCCAAGGGGGAATAGGGGCCGTGATAAGGCAGCATCCATTGGACAAAATACCTTAGGAGTTGAATGGTGCACCCAGAGGTTGCACACTTTGAAAGGTCTTGTTCTCCTCTCTTGGGGTCAGGTTCAGATTCAAGCCGCAAGTACTAACCGCATGATATATGCCAACTGCTACCCTTGCCGTCCTGGAGAACACTATCTTTAAACCCTAGCATCGCTGCTGCCTTGAAGATAGGTGGCTTTATCCTAACTTGAGAGGGAAGAAGAGCTCGAAGGTCGTGGCTAAGCTGGTACTCCTTAGTCTCTTTGGACACCCTAGTAATCAGCAAGTCCTACCAGGGCTCTAGTTAAGCTCCTGTAACATGGCTCTCCTCTTGTCTTCTCCAGTCGTGGAAATTCCAAGCTTGCTAAACTTCAACTCCCTTCAGCCGTCCAGAGGTAGAGATGCCTGAAACCTGCCTCTCCCTCCACCACCACCTCACGTGTGCACCCTGCAGATAAAGCAGCCCCCAGAAAAGGTGAGAATTGTCTGGAAGAGCCTCTGGCAGGGTCCTAGGCAGAGGGACAGTCCCCACCCCACTGTCTGCCTTCAGTCTAGAGTGAGTCATGATTTCAACTCCAGGCACTTTCCCTTTCTTTTGATGTCACTGTTCCTGGCATCCTCAGCAAGGAAGCTGGGGTGGCAGGTTGGGCGATTAAATGGACAGACAAAAGCTGGTGGCTGCATTAAACGCTGTAATTCTGGCTCCTGGGTGGGCTGCTGCTTGGATAAACAGCACCTCATTCAAATTCCTCAGCTTACCAGGCTTCTCCTGATCAAGGGCTGCACTGAACCACGCATGAGTCAGCAGTGCAGCCAGGGTTCTGCCCTCCAGGAGCGAAGATCTGATGCCTACTCAAGGAAAGATAGCGCCCATCAGCTGAGCCAGCTCCTCCAGATGCCACATAATTATGAGGCTCCCGAGAAATCATAGAGTGAAGCTAAGCCTGGTGGCACACACCTGTAACCCCAGCAGTCGGTGGGAGGAATTGGGGGAGTTGCAGTCTTGAGGCCAGCCCGGGGTTCATAGTGAGAGAGAAAGAAGGAAGGGGAGAATGGAGGGAAAGATAAGGGGTGGGGGAAATGGGAAGGAAGGATGAGAGGGAAAGATGGAGGAAGGGAAAGAAGGAGGGAGGGAGGAACAGAGGGAGGGAGGAACAGAGGGAGGGAGGGAGGGAAGGAAGGAAGAAGAGAGGAAAAAAATTAATCATGCAATAAATGTGGTAAGGGAAAAGAACACAAAGCTTCAGAGTTTGATTCAGACCACTGGAAGAAATTACTCCTTCCCCCTCATAATCGTCCCACACCCTGCACCAGTTCTCTCTGTGTGAGAACCTCAGGCCCTAGAGCTGAGGGTACAAAATAGGAAATGAGGATGCGCTGGATGGATGGTAAGATAAGCAGATGTTGGATGGCTGAGTAAATAAACTGGATCAGGAGACAGTGCAGAGAAAGACTCTTCTGGTCCCTAAAACCCACTCTATGCAGGCAGTGGAAACGACCTTGTCTCATTGTCTCTCTCCAGCCACGCTCCTCGTGCCTTGGGAGCCCAGATTCACTCAGTTCCATCTGTACTGAAGGTTCAGATACCTCGTCTGTCTGGGGACTCTGCTCTTGAATCCCAGTGAGTTCTTCCTAAGACATCTTAGACAAAGGGGCTGAGCTCCTCAGAAGCCAGGAAGCTTTGTTAAGAAGACAGCTAGTTCAAAGAGTAGACAGTAGTTAGGAGAATAGACAGTAGTCAGGAGAGTAGACAGCTAGTTAGGGGAGAGTAGACAGTAGTCAGGAGAGTAGACAGTAGT
>NC_022012.1:41453636-41455235 GCF_000317375.1 Microtus ochrogaster
TAGTTAGGAGTGTAGACAGTAGTTAGGAGAGTAGACAGTAGTTAGTAGAGTAGAGAGTAGTTTTAAATGCATGAACATGCTGAATAATTAAGGAGAAACTTTTGCTTTCAGTGGGGGGAAATTTTTTTCTCCAAATGCTGTATCAAGCAGGACACTGAATCTGCCACAGGCAGTTGTTGGTGAGATGGCCTGAGTGTGTTTCTTCCAGTGCAGAGAAAGAATTCGGCTCAGGCCTCAACACTGCAGCCTTCAATACACACAGAGCCAGGTTTTCTGATGCGGTGCAATCACTCTGGGCCTATCAGACATGGCTACTGCAAGGCCACTCTGTCTCTCCCCTGCCTCTGTACTGTACTGAATTGCTTACTAGATTTTCACTGGATCAAGACTTTTAGGAGCAGCCAACTCACCTCCTATTTCACACAGCCGAACACTGAGGAGCAGAGAGGCCACGATGTTCATCGAAAGCCACACACCAAGGCAGATGACTGAGCGGATGTTCTCTACAACACCCTTCTCTACCAACTGCTCTCCTCTAAGGATCTCAACCTCTATTGAGGTCTCCCCTTGCTCAGAGTTGGTTTGGGTGTATTACAGCGTTCTTTTTGCTGTTTTATTTTGTTTGAATCTGGTTTAGTTTTGATATGGGTGCTTGTCGTTGAAACTGAGACCTCACAGATGCTAAGCACAGCCCTTACAAGACAGATATGTCTCCAAACCATAATTGTCTGCTGGCTTATTTTTAAATCTACCAGTCTATAAAGGTCTCTTTTTGGTTTTGTTGCTGGTTTATTTGTTTCGGGGCGATTTTTGTGGAGTTTTTGTAGTTGTTTTTATAAGGTTCACACTGTGTAACTCAGGATGGCTTTGAACTCACTATACGGCTTTTTCCGGTCTCAAATGCAAGATCCTCCTGCTCGCCCAGTATTGGGATTACAGGCCTACCCCACAGAACCTTTGTACAAGTTACTTCTGAGTAGATTTACCGTCTGCATCATTCTATCACTGGCCCCAATTAAGTTATATTGTTATTGAAAGAATACATGACAAAATATTCTTGATAACAACAACAGAGTAACAGGTCATGATTGGAGGGAGGCTCTGTTACAACCCTCTGCATATTCTTCAACATCTAAAACATAAGTGATACTTGGTAAGTGTGAATCTATGGACAGATGGATGGATCGGGTGACTGCATGGTGGTGTTTTAAAAGTTCTTAGCAAATTTAAACAAAATAATAAGTTGATTATTTCAAGCAGTTTGAGAGTTTTCTTAAAGATGTAGCTGCAGGTTATATGTAACACACATACAAGCATACCCACGTGCATGTGCACAAGCATGTGTGTGTGCGCCTGTGCACATACACGAACACACAGATACACACACAAACACACACACACACTCTACTCATATATGACAGTCCTCAGACCATTTCACCTCACATTCCTCCTATAGATGGGAAAATTGAAGCATAGACAAAAGAAAAGAAACTCTCTCTTTCTTGGCAAGGAAAAGTGTCATTTGCAGTTCTAGCAGAAACACACTGAATACATTCTCTCTCTCTCTCTCTCTCTCTCTCTCTCTCTCTCTCTCTCTCT
>NC_022012.1:41455335-41463358 GCF_000317375.1 Microtus ochrogaster
TGTGTGTGTGTGTGTGTGTGTGTGTGTGTGTGTGTGTGTCAAGTGCTGGCCATATTGATTTTTGAGACAGGCTAGGCTGTTTGGCCAGTGAGCCCCAGGAATGGGCCTATCTCTACCTCCCCACTGCTGAATTTCAAGCCAATACCAAACAGTCCTTTGTAGAGGGCCTATGGGCTCTGACTCCCGTCCCTATGTTTGTAAGGCAAGCATTTTACTAACCAAGCTATTTTTGTTCCTTTAAGGGCTGAATAGGAAATAAGTCCCCTGAGAATACAGCAAAGCTCTTCAGTGCGTGATCTCAGGCATCAGGAGACGAGGGGGAAATAATTGTAGCATTTAGAAAAAGCAAGAGAAAGACATCGTGAGTGTTTCTTCATACCCAGAATTATAGGCGTGACTCGGGGATATTAATTACAAAGTGGCCTCTTCATTTGCTTATGGAGACATTGTGTTTTGTGAGGGATTTTTTTTTTTAAATATCGCCATTTTAGCATTAAAAATCACTCCAGTCAAAATATTTACCAGCGTGGAAATTCCTTCTGCGACAAGTCCGGAAGTCATTTTCCCTAACCAGTACCTCCAGAAGAGTTAATGGCTGCAATTAACAATGACTTTTTCTCTCCTCTCAGAGCCTGGCTTCAGCATCCAGGGAACAGGCAGATCTTTCCTCTCTCCCAACAGGGACTTCTACAAGTGCTGTCCTCCAGTTAGAGAAAGGAAAGGGAAGGTATTCCCCTGTGGTGGCATCTGTCACCATGTCACAGAGATGGAGGAGGCTGTGACCAGTTGGTCCCTTGCTCCTCCAAAGGTAGCATAAAAGGTAATCGAAGTGAGCACACAGATGAACATAAGGAAATAATGGTTTCGTTCATGCGGCATGCATGAGAAGAGTTGCTTCCAAACCTAGTCCAGGTTTTGTGGGTGGCACCTTCAAAGGGTGGGGTTTAAAAAGCAAACAGTTGGAAGGAAAATCTAACGGAACTGACTGAACAATGTGTGAACAAGTTGGGGTTTGATGAACAGTGGTAGACGTGCAGTCTTGCTTTGCAGTGGGCCCAGAATTCCTCTCTGACAGTTTCCTTAGCACAGCCTTGCACCCTGCCGAAGGCTGCCTCCCTTCCCTCCTGAGCAGCTTCTCTCAGTATTCGTGTTCAGGATTCTTTGGTACCTAGGGATGCACACTGCAGGGCTGTCCTCCTTTCCAAGCTCTTTCCTCCTCCTCCTCCTCCTCCTCCTCCAAGGTCTATACCCAAGCTCTTTCTGCCCGGCATTCTGTCTGTCTCCCACCCGCTGTGGCCTCAGGTCACCCTCCGCTGCCCTTCCTGGGACCGACCTCAGGTCACCTGTGTCCATGAATGATAACATTGCTCCATAACTCTAGCTCACTTCAGAATCCACCACTTGCCCTGTCCCCAGCAGCACCAAACAAACTGCATTTGCCCTGAAGCACCACACTTTTGCAGCACCACGTCTAGCTGTGACTTGTTATCCTTCCCTTTGTCACTGGCTTTTGTCCACCGACACTTCTTAGGGTCAAGAATAGTTCTAAAGGGAGCCTCGCAGGCTAACAAAGGACCAGGAAGACCTCTTATAGCCTTTCAGACCTCAACTAGAGATACTGTCTCAACCCCTAGACTTTGAGTTCCGGTGTCCATTCTGTGAAGCAGTTGTTTTGTGGGCGTTGTTCTGCAAACAGTCCCGGGGCTGTGAAACCTTCCTGTTTGACATCACCTTTTCCTTCTAGCCTGAACTGCACAAGATCTTGTACTATTTATTTAATAAAGCACCCGGGCTTCTATAATATGAAAACTCAAACTCGCACTGCTCCTATAGGCCACGCTCTTTCAGGAAGCCGTGAGAAATCACTGACGGCCAGCCTCATGCACTGACCAAGAACAGACACTTCTCTGAGGGTCAAGGCCTCAGGGACACCTGCCCTTTCAGTTGAGGCACACTGACTGGTTTCAGAGTTTACAGGTCTAAAAGTATGAGTCTCTAGCCCTTCGCCACTCCTCCCCCATTTCTTTTAATTATTGTTTATTATTAGTATTAAATTTTTGCCTTCACTCTTATCTTGACATGGGAGGTTCCACTTCCCAGGTTTCCCTGAGCAGACTCCTCTGGCCCCTGGTTTAACTTCTATATCTCTCTCTCCAGAGGACAAAGCCAAGTTCTGCAGGAACTGTGGGCAAACCAGAGATGCTTAGCTGTTGAGCTAGACAAAGACAAAGGAGGAGGCTGGCCTTCTTCCTAGGCCTCGGCTTCCTTGACTCTAAGATGTAAGGGCCCGATAAAGAGGCATTCCCGGTTCCTCATCTTCTAGTCCTTGACCTGTCTCTAGCACTATGCTCTCCAATTTTCCTCCCTCACTCCTCCCACTCCAGGCCTTACAATTGGATTTTTTACCAGTGAACTTGGAGTCCAGCCTCAATTAGCTTCATACAGGAACTCTTCAGCAAGCCTCCTTGGCCTTGACCAAGCTTTTAAAGCTACAATGACAGGTGTCCTTGCTCTTGGAAGCTTGGGTACTGGAGAAGGAGGAGTATGTAGGAAGAGCCCTGGTTCAAGGTCTGGATGCAACACAGCTCACTGGATCCTGGAAGCAAGGTATTCAGTCTCTGGGAACCCTAGTTTCTCAATTGGCATGATAGGGAAATAATGACACCAATGATACGCAGGTCACAAGGTTCTCATGCGAAGTGACTAGGACCATTGACGTGGCCAGTGTGGAGAGCTTGGCATGTGGTCACTGCTAGATTGGAATAACTTTTGGCTGAGAACAGAACTGTCCCTATAAGTATTCAGCCTGCTCCTGTGAATGGCTGTCCCAAAACCTTGGATTTAAATTATATGTTACTTTATCCAAAAAATAATCAAGGGAGGTGGGTGAAAAAGTCTGGTGTGGGTTTAAATGGTAAGGAACAGACAGGGTCCTAAAGCCTGGGTTCCTGCCTTCAAAGCAGCTAGTTAAACCTGGGATCCTCTTTCCTGTGGCCCACCCTTCCCCCCACTCACATCCCCCCCTTCAATCAAACACTTCAAAGCAGTTCTGGGAGAAGGAGCTGTGAATTCTCTGCTTGCTGGTTTTCTTGAGAGGAAACCAAAGAATTTTTTCTTTTTGAGACTGCTCCTTCAACCAAATTTGCTAGCTGGGAGGGCTTGTGCTCAGAGGCAGGCCAGGACTGGTAGAATGTAAATGCAAGCGTCAATAGGAAGATGAGGGAAGCCCCGCACAGCAGGGGTAAGGCTGGAGTAGCACGAGGGTGTAGGGACTGAGGAAAAGAGGGACATCCAGGAAGAAGGGCAGATGGGGAAAGAGAAATGGCTGACCGTGAAAGAGGAGGAGATGGAGTGGGGGGGATGATGGCTCGGTGAGGAAATTGCTCACAATAGAAGTACGATGATCTGGTTTGGGGTCTCCCACCCACATAAAAAAGGAAAAAAGACCAATATGGCAGAACAGTGTCTATAACCTCAGTTTGTGGGCTGCATGGGAGGGGGTGAGGGCCGAGGGGTGGGTGGGGGATGGGGGACAGAGACAAGAGCATCTCTGGGGCCTGTTGATTAGTCAGTCTGGCCAAACAGAGAGCTCCACTTCAGTAACAGATCTTGTCTCAAAAAACGGGAAAAGTGGTAGAGGGAGACGCCCAATGTCAGTCTCTGCCTCTATGCATTCACCTAGGGGCACACATGCCTGGACACACTACATGTACATGCAGACACACACACACACACACACACACACACACAAAATTTTTTCTCTTAATTAGGAAAAAAACGAGAAAAAAAACAAGTCTCAAACACTCAAACTGCTTCCGCTGACAGGAAATGTTCATCAGCTGAAGGCATTATTAGGACAGGAGATAAGGAAACCACAGAGATAGGAAGTAATTATTTTGTATCTGTCTTTATAAATGAAAATGAAGGGCATTAACTGCAATAGATTTAGATATTCAGGGACAGAAGGGAATGAATCAGGAAGTAATTCTGATAACCTGGGAAATGTTTATTAAAAGGCCTCCTGGGTCAGAGCAAACCTCTGCTGAGCTGAAGAGACCAGAGAGGGCAGGGCGATTGATTGAAAGGGTCAGGAGGCTACCACTTGTCAGAGGTCACTCCTGTCAGGAAAGGATTGAGGAAACCTGTGACTCAGTCCATGGTCTGGCCTGGGAGCTGGTGACCTAACTCAACAGGTGGGAGTAGATTCCAGAGACAGGGGAGGCTGAGTGCCTGGGTGAGCCCAAGCTCCCACAAGAGTCTGGGAAGTCTGATGGTTTTGATGTGCCCTCCCCTAGAAAGGCCTGGTGGGAAGGAAAAGCAAGAAGCCACATCAATGACAAGGACACTTGAGCACTGGGACCTGGGACGAGCCACTGACTGTGATGCTTTTTCAGTGATCTGAACCTGGGCTTTTTGAGATACGAAGTGAAAACTCAGTCACCATACCCCATTTGTAGGGCAGGTGGGGGGTGTTAAATGAGATAATACGAGAAAGTTCTTAGAACAATAAATATAGTAAATAATACAACTAGGTAATTATATGGTGACCAGAAGCACTCTGGTTTAGCTTTAAGTCCTCTGAGCTTTGTCTCTCCTGCTGCCATTGGCTCCTATGATTGGGAAGAATAGTCTCTGGGTGAGCTCTTGGCAGTCATGACTCTTTGCTATCCTCTCGTTCCTAACTCTCTACATCAACACCATCAGCACCCGCCCTGGAAGGCTGAAGGGGGAAGGGAGCTTTTCCACAGTTGAAGGCGGTGTCAACCACTCCTGAGAGGGAAAAGATTCTCCCAGACAGGTTCTGAGGCTCTGGTTGTCACAGTCCCATGGCCTATGCCCCCATCACTATGTGGTCGCACGCATGAAGCTTGGGTAGCATCTCTGAGCCACAGTATTCCACCTTACAGTAAGCACCACCCAAGGGCACAGTTCCCGGATGCTCCTGAGTCTCCCCAGGAGAATGAGGGTAGTTCTTTGGACTCCCTGAAAGCTGATAGGATGGGGTAATCAGCTAAGACCCGACCCTGCTGTGTCCTGAGCCAGGGACAGATGCATAACAATGACGGCAGGCTATCTTCCTAGAGTCTTAGCCAGCCTAGGATCTAGTCTGCCCTCAGCAATTATTCCCAATTCATGCCCACAAGAAGGGCTGAGCAGCTGGAGTCCTGCCACCGTAACTCTGGAGAGATCTCACACTGGCTCCATCAAACGTTCACAGGCTCCACCATACCCTCTCCGTTTGTGTCAGGAGCCATTTTCCCCAAAGAGTATTGCAGGGACCATTGTCCTGGGGATGTTTGCAGAGAGCCCCACACTCCAACTGTATTGAGAACTGTTTGTTGGCAGAGCCCACCCCACACCCAACTATCTTGAGAGCTATCTGTTAGCGGAACCCGCCCCACATTCCAACTATCTAGAGAACTGTTTGTGGTTGGAATCACAAAAGGAACGATTCTGCTTGCATAGAGAACTAGGTGTGTCGACTCGTGACCTCCTGACCTATCGTGACCTCCTGACCCACGACTCGTGACCTCCTGACCTATCGTGACCTCCTGACCCACGACTCGTGACCTCGTGACTGGCTCGGACAGTAGCTGCAAGATCCCTTCCTGCCCTGGCCATGCCCCTGCCCCCATCCCAACCCAAATTCCTCATCCAGGGGCTATATAAGCCGCAACCATGACTCTAATAAACGGAGGTTTTGACAACAGGTCTTGCTGGGCCTTCTTCCTCTTTCCCGCCCATGTCTTTTCAGATAGCACCTCTCCGGGACCCTGGAATAACTGACCTGCCAGGCGGGTTACAACCCCTAGACTAACTGACCCGCTGGGCGGTTACACGTTTGTCCCTCCTGAAATCCTTACGCTGGGTACTGGAGACAGTGGCTTCTTCCTGCCAAGCGCTGTTTCTCTAGGTAAGTTCCAGAGAAAGTGAATCAGGGCAACACTGTGGCTTTGGAAGCAAAAAGGCCAGAGCCAGGCCAAAGGGCTGCAGTGAAGAAGAGTCTCACTGTCCTGAGTCTAGGAACCCCAACTTCTCCCAGCCGTCCTGGCAAGCTGTCATTGCCCCAATCCTTCAGGTGGATGTAGAACTCTTTTTTGGTTTTTGTGTGTCTTTCATTCCGTTCATTCGTTCTCCGCCCCCCCTCCCCCTCCCAGACCGGGTCTTACCTCGTAGCCATGCCTAGAACTGGACTATGTAGACCAAGCTCTCGATTTAAAGTGTACACCACCACCACCATGTCCACAAAGGATGTAGAACTCTTGCCAGCGGAGTAGTAGAGGCCATGGGGTGGTCACCTGCTCCCAGCTGAGGAGTGTCCCCTAGAAGTGAACATTTGAGGGACACTAGCAATCAGCACTTACAACTGTATGTGAAGTCAGCAGCAGAGCATCCCTCTCCCTGGTCTGGGTAGGATCTGCCGAGTAGGAAGGAGGAGACACACCTGGTTTGGGATCCCAGCTGCTTTCTCCAGTCTCTTTCTATGCTTCCGGGATTTCCTCCTTAAATAGCAGCACCTACCTCACTGGGATTTCCCTAAGGATGAAATGAACAAGTGTCCAGAACAAATGGCCAGTGCATGGTGACTGCCCTTGGCCCAGCATCTCTTTGTTGCTTTTTTGTTTTTTGTTTTCCAAGTCAGAATTTCTCTTTATAACAGCCCTGGCTGTCCTGGAACTCACTCTGTAGACCAGGCTGGCCTTGAACTCACTGAGATCCACCTGCCTCTGCCTCCTGGGTGCTGGGATTAATGGCGTGCACTGCTCTCCGCCCTCCCGTCTCTTTGTTGCTTTTTTATGAATGGAAGGAAACTTTTACAGGTTACAAGGCTTTCTGCTGTGGATTAACTAATTCCTTCTTATTGCAGCCAGTGCAGAAGCCTTGATGAACTCTGAGTTGTAGGGATGCCACAGGAAAGCTCAGACAAATCTAATGACTTGCCCAAGGTCAATAATTCATTATTCAAAACCGTGAAAGAGAGGCAATGGCTTGCTTGGGGTTTTAAACATTTGCTTCAGGTGTCGAGGGCACATACCTCCTGAGAATCACTCCTCGCTGTTTGCAGTGTCTTGCAAAAGGAGAGCTGTTGAGGGGTCTCGCTCACCTGGCTTGCCCTGTAGTCCCAGAGCCAGGCCAGAACATGGCCCCGTCTGCCGCGTGCAGGGCTGAGGATCGATCCATGTCACAGTGCAGTGTTTCAAAGCCAGCTGTATTCAGGACTCTGTTGTAGCTCAGTGGAGAGAGCAGAGAAAGGGTGACAGTGTCACCCATGAATAATGCATGGCGGGTCCCGGGCTTCGGCTGCAGCAAGATCCAAATGCCTGTTTCATCTTTGATTTCTCCTTCTGCCCGGGCCATTCCCTATAGCCACTGATCCCAGGGACTTCTGCTAGAGCGGATGGCTGCCTGCTAAATTGGCTGTTCTGGATACTGAATAGAAAGAGGAGGGGGCTGGGGGCAGAGAGGGGAAAAAGATAAGTCGAGGGGAGGGGATTCGGCAAGATGAAAGAGGGACATGAGAGAAGGAAACCCTTTTACTGAACTACTCTAGCTCCGACTGCTGCGGCCCCCAGAACTTGGCTAGGTCTTGTTACAGAGGAACTTTCCTGGGTCTCTCACTGTGAGTTTGGCAGACTGAACTCAGTTTGCCCCAGGAAGAAGGGGTGGCATAAGGCCCACCCTGCCAGAGAGGGTACCAGAGGAGCAGGCCTGATGATTTGCAGGGCAATGGAGAAGCACAGCCCCTTCCAGGAGGCACAGAGGCAGGCGCTGACCACAGACCAGAGAAATGGTTCTGCCCAAGTAGAGTCTGGTGAGCCAATGAGCTTTTGGGAGTTACATTTAGAAGTGTGGGTAAGAGCACTTTACAGGAGCATGGTTGACTCGGGCATCATCATCTACAGGTGCACCCCAGCATGGGTGAGACTATAGGCAGCAGCCTCCTCCCAACTCCAGCCAATTGTTTGTGTGTGTGTTTGTGTGTGTGTGTGTGTGTGTGTGTGTGTGTGTGTGTGTGTGTGTG
>NC_022012.1:41463674-41484264 GCF_000317375.1 Microtus ochrogaster
GTCTGAGCTCACTTCCTCTTCCTCCCAGCATTCTGTTCTGTTTACTCCTCCCACCTATGTTTTAACCTATGAGGGCCAGCCAAGCAGTTTCTGTATTACTTAACCAATGAAATCAACAGATTGATATATGACACTCCCACATCGTGTGTGTGTGTGCACACACGCAAATGTGTTTGATGAGTATATGTATATATGTGTGAATATGTGGCATATGTGCACGTGTGTAGACATGAGTATCCCTGTGTGCACAGTGGGGGTCTTTCTAGGTTGATTTCCACATAATTTCTTTCAGCACTAAGGTTCAAAGGCCGGGCCTTGTGGATGCTAGACAAGCATTTTATTGCTAATCCACATCCCCAGGAAGGCTGGACCTCTCAGCTGAACCCAGAACTCCCTATTCCTGATAGTCTGCTGACCACTTTACTCTGGGGATGCCCTGTCCCTGTCTTCTGAGCACTAGATTGAAAAGCTGGCCAGCACACCCACCTAGCACTTATGTGGGTGCTGGGGATCCAAACCCTGGTCCTCACACTTGTGCAGCGAGGGCTATACCTGCTGAGCGGTCTCCCCAAGCCCTACCCCACCCCCACCTCTGTCAGCGAGAATGTTTTAACCTAGGATAAATAACTACAGTATACTTAGTTATGTGGAACTCAAGGCCCCACCCAGCATGCTGAGTATAAATGGGGAAGCAAACTGCTTTGCTCTGGTTGCAGATGTGGAAAGCAAAGAGAGCTATAAAACCCACCTGTTTGCTTTAGCCAAAGGGTAGATACCAAAGCCACAGAGGTTGCCCTCACCATCACCCCAGGTCATGGAGGGTCTCTGGCTAGGCTGGAGACACAAGGAGGCCTCTGGGGGGTCAGGGGCTGAAGCAACATCAATGGAGAAGGAAGGACTCAGACATTTGCAAATGTCACCCCTAAGCGGAAGGGGACTCTTATGGTGTCGCTCTCAATTCAAACCCAGAGGAAGAGCTTTTACAATCACAGCTAAAGATATTTCCAGTTGTTCCCTTCTTCCAAATCAGTAGGTAGACTGGCTGACTGCAGCAGGAAAACCCGCCAATGCTTTGTTTTCTTTGGGGCAGCCAGCCGAAGCAGCCGCAGCTGATTTTAATGAGACGGAATATATTCTATCTGTTCCGTGAGCTGTAGACTGAGCCCACCGAGGGAACCTGCTCAACCCCCCAAATGATCAGACTTGTCAAAATAGGATCATTTTGTTCCTTATTATATATGAAAAGAAGATATGATTTAAGTGTCATCCTCTGGGTATGAGAGCCGGATTCCCATAAATCAATCATCCCAAATAAACTCTTTGGAGTGATTTCGCTACAAATATGCTGCAAACAATTTCTTTAAACAAAGCATAAAAGTATTACCGCATGTCTCCCGCATCAAAACGGCTTTAGACATGCATTGCTGGTTTGCTGGGGTGTTCTTTGTTTAAAGTGTGTCGTTTACGGTTTTGAGCCTGACAGAGGAAGCCAGTGCTGTCTCTAGGCTGGGCACCTATTCGTTCACAGGTCAGGACGCCACCTCTGAATGGTAGAAGAGGAGGCTGGAGTCTCTAACCTTGGCAGATATGAGGCCATGCTTGCCCAGGGTGACTCTTACTATACCGAAAGCTGGTGAGCATATACTCTTCAAGCAGAGCCCCTGTTCAAATGGGATTCCCGGGAGAATCCAACTCAAACATAGGGAATTGCATCACATCCTCTCCCTCAGTTTTCCGTCTTAAAATTGGATAATTTAGACATAGTGATATGTGTTTAGAATCCTAGAACTCTCCAGTTTAAGACTGGAGGTTCTCAAGTTCAAGGCCAGCCTGGGACACAAAATGAGATACTGTCTAAAAAAAAAAAAAAGACAAACTGATGGAGTAAGGGAGGGTGGTGAGCTCATTGGGTTGCTGGGAAGCAGCAAGGACAGTTTCAAAGTGATTCAGCCACATAACCACAACTGAGATTTGGCTGTTCTTTGTGTTGTTATCATTAAACAGGGAGTTTTCTGTTCCCAAGAAGGCACTGTGGAGACTCTGGAGTCTGTCTTAGCCTTGATGTTTTCAGCTGATTCCCTCCAGAGAAGGAGACTTAGAGAAGAGAGGATGGGCCCCAATTCTTGTGTCTCCAGAGCTTCATGTGCCCCTGAGCTGTCAGCACTTGTAGTCCCTGGGAAGAAGTAGACACTGGAAGAAGGCACTATTATGCCCCATCTTGTCCCCCTCTCTCCACTCATCTCAGAGGACACTTTTTTCCTTGTCACTCTTTTGTAAAGTCTCAATCTGCCCACATTTTAACAACCTGTACCTCTTTCGAGATGGAGTCTGCAAAGTTTAATATCGTGTCAACTGAGAGAGCCAATAAAACTTGACATTATTAATATGATGTCAATGGGTTTTTTTCCCCAACTGCTTAAGGGGGGAAAAACCACTTTGTCCCATTAGGTCCAGCTCCTGGCTCTGAGAAATATTAAATGGCTTTTCAATGACAACCAGCTGGAACTGTTAGTTCTTCTTCATCAGTACGGGAGCTGTGGCTGCTGAGAGGCCAGCGGAGAACCTTTTAGGAGGATGCTGGATGAGGGAGATCAGAAAGCTTTTAAGAGTCTCTGGGATCCTGCAGCAAGTGGGGCTGGGTATGGGAGTGATCACATGAATTATTAAAAAGTTTAAATCCATCGGACCAAATGTGCCTGTGCCGGCACTAGATCCATGAGACCTCAAAGGACTGGGTAGCCTCCCACACTGATTTAGTGTGTCTTACAAAACAAGGCTGAGTTTCAGGAAGAGGCAACAATAGGGCTTCCTATCCCTGCCCACTGGCCCCTTCTTTGGCCTTCAGTGGCATCTCAATGGGCACACAAGCTGCTCCTGCTACACATTCCATTGTTCTGGGCACAAGCGAAGGGTAGAAGGACCCACAGCTGCTCCTGGCTCTGTCGGGGTGTTGGAGGAGGTTGTCAGCAAGCTGGAGGGAGCCTCTGTTGCTCTTGGCGTGGGTCCAGGGCTGCTTCACAGCGCGTGGCTTTCCCTGTCAGATTCCCCTCCCAGGAAGAGTTTGAGACTTAAAATAAGCTGGCGGAACTCGTGTCTGAGTTGGGAGAGGCCTCACCAAAGTGGCGGCTTTTCAGGAATGCGCAGCTGGGGCAGCTGAAAGAATGCTGTAGTCTCAGGCCAGAGCTTCCAGAGAACCAGGGGGCCAGTGAAGAGCAAAGATGGTGTCCCCTGGTCCCAACTGTACTGCCACCTAGAAGCCAGCATCTCCACCTAGGCTACTGATCCCATGGGAAAAACTTTAGGAAGCATGTTCCCCTGTTCCCTACCCTATCCTAATACCACGTGACTGTTCACCCCAGTGTCACAACACCTCTCTCTCTCTGTGTGTGTGTGTGTATGTGCATGCATATGAACATGCATGTTCACTCCTGTGTACAGATGCACATGAATTTGTGTGTGTTCATGGACACAAGGCATGGTATTGTTCTTCAGGCACAACCCCCCCCCCCTTTTTTTTTCTTTTCTTTTTTTTTTTTTAATGATAGGACCTCTCACTGGCTTGGAGCTAAATAGGCTAGGCTGGCTGCACAGGGAGTCCCAGGAATCCATCCCCTCCCCCCTCCATTGCTGGAATTACAGGTATGTGCTTCTGTTCCTGGTTTTTTTTTTGTTTGTTTGTTTGTTTTAGATAGGTGCTGCAGATCGAACTCAGATCCTTGTGCTTGGAAAACAAACACTTTGCCTCCTGGGCTACCACTTAGCCCTGGATATTCTTTGTAGTTCCTAGGCAAGACCCCCTTAAAGGAACACATCTGCATTTCCCATGTCAACAAGTCAGGGCAAGAGAGCCCTGTAGAGCCTGGTGCTTATTTACATAAGGCTGGGTATTTATGGGCGGATTGTGTGCCTATGGGGAGATCTAAAGACAGCCAGGCAAGGCTTGCGCAGCGAGCACCATGGTGCTCATCTGGAGTCCTCTGATGTTCTAGTCGCCATCCTGCCCTCTTGCCCTTTGCCCTCACCCATCTTGCACCATCTGTGAGCTCACGACCTCTGGGGCCAGCAGATGGAGAACAGCTTGTTCCTCCTAAGTTTCATCCATCTCTTGGGGACTCCTGGGGACAAGGCTCTTGCCCTTAAGCTGGCTCTAGCTGGGCACCTGGAGCTTCTCTACTCTGCAGAATCTCCAGATTGGGAGGTTAAGCAAGCGGCAAAGGAGGGTTCACATCACGTTTGTCTTCTTCAGGTGTCACGTAGGCAACTGTAGCTGTTCTACGCTCCCTCTACCTTCGGGACAAGAGGGATGACAATTATTATTAAGATGGCTCAGTAGACTTGGTTTTATGTGCAACTGAAGATCCCTTGGTTGCCAAGGAGGTAGCCCTGAAGGTGTGAGCTTTTCTCTAGCGTAGCTGATTGCTTACTTGGAACTCTGGCCTCACCCACCCCTCCCCCCTTCCCCACCCCATCCTCCCATCCGCCACCCCTACCTCTCACCTCCCCACCCCCCCTCCCCACCCTTATCCTCCCATCCCCCACTCCTCACCTCCCCACCCCAAACCCCCACTCCTGTCCCCCCACCCCGACCCCCAGCTCAGCTCTGACATTATCTACCTAGCACATCCAGCACTTTTGCTTTTCCAGAACATGATGCAGAAGATTCACACAGCTGACTTGGGGTTCAAAGCTGTAAATCCAAATAAACAGGAACTATGGAGCAAGCCTTGGATAAGGAATCAGACATAAGCAGGTCTGTTCTACACCTAAGCTACAGCCCAGATGTGGGGCAGACTGGACCAGGAGAGCGAGGACAAGAGGCTCCCTGGTATTGCTCAGGAGCTGTTTTTCTCTACACTTGGGGCTTCACTGACCTTAACTGAAGTGGAGGAAATGAGACTTGCTGCATCTAGATTAGAATTACTGTTAAGATCAAATGAAACAGCACACACAACAACATGTCGGGAGGATATATACTTCCCTTTTAACTGTGGAGGACAACTGCTCTCTCATTGGACCGCTCCCACTCAGAGGTGGAGTGTGATGTCCTCTGAATAGGGCGAATCATCTGTTTAAGATGCTCTCCACCTCTTCATGGTAAGAGTCCCAGGGTGTGTTCTGCACCCCGCCCCCCACAGATTTCACCTAACAGGCTCTGTGTAGACAGGGCAAGGAACCAGAGTGTATGAGCTGGAGATTCTCCACTTATCTAGTATAAAAACAACCATCAAAGACACATGTTATAACATGAACTTCAAAAGGCATATGAGGTGAAAGAAGCTAAACACTGAAGTCAGGAGTAATGACATACACCTGTAACCCCAGCACTGGAGATAGACACAGAAAGATCAAGAGTTCAAGGTCGTCCTTAGCTACAAAGTAAGTTCAAGGCTAGCCTGGGGAACTCTGTGACAAAATACACACACACACACACACACACACACACACACACACAATGATTCCCCATATGTGAGGTCCCTAGGGTAGTGTAATTCATAGAGACAAAAACTAGCTTGGTAGTGGTCAGGAGGGAACGGGGGAGAGAAACTGGCCTAAAAAGACGCAGAGCCAGTTCAGGTAACTAGAAAGCATCCAGGAGACGGGTGGTAGTGACGGCTACCTAACACTGTGGATGGACTTAACGGCACTGAAGTGTGTGCTTAAAAATTATTAAGGTGGTAATTTTATGCTATATGTATTTACCCACAGTACAAATTTAAATCAAGTCGCACTGCTATTAAGTAATTCATCTCAGCAGACAAGGACTAAGGACTAAAATAAACTCTCTTGTGCCAGCAAGATGGCTCTGTGGGTAAAGGTACCTGCACAGAAGCCTGGTTTGATTATCAGATCCTACATAAAAGTAAACAGAGAGAATCACTCCACACAGTTGTTACCTGACCTCTGCATGTGCCCATGGACCCACATACATCATACAATCGTGCACAAGAATAATAATCAGCCGTTGGTGGCACACACCTTTAATCCCAGCACTCAGGAGGCAGACGCAGGCAGATCAGAACGAGGGCAGCCTGGTTTACAGGACAAGTTCCAGGATAGCCGTCACTACACAGAGAAACCCTGTCTCAGAAAAATCAAAGTAAAATAAAATAAAAAGGAAGGAAGGAATAATAATAATATGCATTAAATTTAAATAAAACATGCTATCTTGCTTGCGAGTTGAGGAGACTTCTTATTTATTGTTGTATTGGTCAGGGCAGCAAAATGATTCCCATCTTAGTGAAAGCCTCTCATCAATACCCCAAGATACCCAGGCTGTACGGTCTACAAAATCGGGAATTCTGAGAAAGCATTAAGCGTGTGCTATCCCCGTCAGGAGAGTCCAAAACCATCCCAAGGTGCAGCGACCAGAGAGTCTCTCCAAAGTGCACAGAGAAGGATTGCTCCTCACCCCCTCTCGCCGCAGCTCAACCTTCTTTCACCTTCCAGCTTTAATGTCTTAATCAAGTGGCAGATGAGAGGAACTGATCCATGCAAAGGACAGAAGGTTCGACCAGATATGTGGAACCCACAGCCGCTCTCATCCCCCGCCCTGGAGTCACTGCCCTACCAAAGAGAAAGACAGAGGAGGTAGCAAAAAAGAGAGAAAAAGTCGAGAGATTTTGTACCCTTAAGCTTCCACTGCCGCAGTTCAAAAGACCAATCTTTACTGAAAATAAATTTAAAGGAGAATTTTTGATGTATATTATGGTCTCTGGTGGTAGACAAGAGCGCTGCCGGCAGTATATGGAGTTATGCAAAGCCAAAGTGGGATTACTTAAAAGTGTCTGTAGTGCTTTGATTAACTGGTGTGTATTTTATTTTTTATATGACACAATCTCAGGCTACATTGATAATATCTTGCCATTATTCTTCAACACTCCAATCATCCTTTTTCCTATCACTTGGAAGCAGGCTTTGTTCAGTTCGGGGGCAAAGGACAAAAAGTCAAGATGATCCCCAAAGGGTTAAAGAAGATGTGCCCCAAACCCTCCCAGATTTAAAGAGAGGGCATAAGGTATGAAAGCCCTAGGACCTGAAAAGTTAAGAACTGGCAGATCACACTTGTGATTCCAGGAGCCAGCAAAGTGCCTGAAGTGCCTGGGGGTTACAGAGCAAACTGCCTCCCAGGGCTCCTTCTGTCTGTCTGGAAACGGTCTCCCACCTCCCACCTGCCATCAAAGCACCCTCCAAGAGTTAAAGCTCAGTGCTGGCTATTAAACTCCACACCCCTTTCTGGTCCTGCCTTGTGATGCTGAACGCTGCCTGTTGCGTTTCTCCGTTGCCAGATGGTGGCACCTGTTCGGTCCTGCAGCTAGGGGAGAGACACGGAAAATCACTTGCTTCTTCAGGCAGTGTCATGCCAGCCCAGAATTTCTGTTCCCCAGTAGCAGTTTCTAACATCCAACTTCCTTTGTTTTCGGTGTCAGCCTCACCACAGCCCCCTCAAATGTCCCAGCTCCCAGCAGCAGGCAGCAGGCGCTTCCTCCTTGTGGTCTAGGTCCCAACTCTGAAGGGTGTTCTTGGATGCTTATAGGTCTGAATAATCACACACTCTCCCCTTCCTTTGCTCAGGCCCAAGCAATAAACTTCTGTTTAAACAGTGCCCAGAATGAAGTCATTCCCGCTGAAATGCCTGGAGTGATTTCTGATGTCTTGACAATTCTGTGAGAAATACGGTTCCTTGAAGCACGATGAGTACTTAGGACCAAGCAGGGAGGCATCAGCGGTCTCAAAGCAAAGACTATGAGAATTTGAAATTGAAACTGGCTAAATTCCTGAGATTCACAAAGCCTCTATCATCACCTCACAGGCCAGGAAGCATTCTACTAGGGGTGAGGGCAACAACTTGAGTGGCTGAGAGACTTACAGAATCCTCTGGACCATGCTGAGAAGGAAACAAGAAAATCCACTCAATCTTTTACATTTAGAGCCCTTTCTGGCAAAGACAGAACCACGAAGGAGTTCCCTCTTTGTCTGCAGAAGGCTGGAGAAGGTGTTTTTCTGGCTGGCTGCCTGCACCCCTCCCCCAACAGCTCATGGGGCTCCAGGACAATCTGAGATTCTTTCTAAATTCAAGCACCAAGGTGACTCTCCCTAAGCCTTAGATCTTCATAGAATCTGTCATGACCCCACCCACACACTGAACAATGAGAAGGTCTGGTCTAAAACTTTTGCAGAGAAGTCCAGGGTTGACCCATCATTCTACCTGAGTCTACTAAGAGAAGCCAGATGGTGTGTTTGAAGCACAAGCATATACCCTATGGGCCAAAGCCCTGGCCCTACCTGACTGCTGCCCTGGGAATAGCCAAGGGCTCTCAAGAGTGCCTACACTTCTCTCCTAGCCAGATTCTCTGTCTGAACTTCCTCTAAACACCGTCAAGAGTCTTCTACTTTTTGGCCACAACTGTGAATCCCCTTAGCCTTTGACACCATGTGTCTCCACTCGTCTTAGTATACTGAAGTCAGAACACTTGGCTTCTTATCAGCTAGATGACTTTTTAAAGTCAGTTCATCTCTCCGAGGTCCAACTCTCTCCCGTGAGAATCTAGGTAAAGACCTGGGTCTGTTGTGAGGGTCAGATACGGTCATATATGCGAGAGCCTTTTGTGCACAGTAGAGTTCTGTGCAAATGGAAAATATTATTGCAACTGTTGCTGTGCAAGCCACTCACTTCATTATTATTATCTAAGTTGCCTTCTGGTGCTTTAAACTCATTTCTTTGTGCTCTGTCTGGTTGGGTAATGGCCGGAGATTTCTCCCTAGGGTTTCCACTGCACAGATGAGAGAGGGCTCAGGCAGCCATGTGTCTCCAGGCCTGATTCTAAGATCCCCTTCTAGACTTCTGCCCTACCAGACTCTCCAGCACATGGCCCCAGCTGTCCCTGTGCAGCTCCAACTGTGGAGCCTCTTCAGATCAGGCTGTCAGTAGCCCAGCCAGCATCTGCATGAATCATAACTGCCTGTGCCCCATTATGCAGGTCAAGGGGGTGACCAGAGCAGGCCAGGGTCTGACTTCAGAGGTCTCTGGGTAATTGATTGCCTTTGGCTTCATGGGCTAATTTGGGCTTTTGCCGAGCCCTGGGGAAATGGCTTCATCCCCCTTTTTCCCCCCAAGGGAGAGGTAAATTCAACACCCGTCACTTTTTTACCTCATAGAAATGAGAGGAGCCAGAGAGGGAAAATGAAAGCATCCCAGTGCACAATATTTTGTAGTAATATGTATGTATGCCCTACCCCAGATGGGGGTTGGGGGCATAAAACCCTGAGATTTGTAAAGAGTTTCATATGAAGTGCCCATTATATGGCTTAAAAGTCATCAACCATCACTGGGGCAGTACATATATTAACATATATAATTCTACCCACAAAACACACACACACACACACACACACACACACACACACACACACCTTCTGTGGATACAGTATGAGACCCTCACAGTAAGTAACACAGGTACTAAGCAGTCAGTGGGACCCTTGGATCTAAGGATGAAGGAAGGAAGGAATTGGGCAAAAACTACTCCTTAGGAAACATCCATCTTCCTCTCTTTTCAAAGAAGTGTTTTGCTGAAAATTAGAAAATTAATAAACAAAAGGAAGAAAATAAAAATCACCTACAATCCCCAACTGAAGATAACTGCTAGCTACAGTTTGATATATGTCCTTTTGGACATTTTTCGATGCATGTATTTATATTCATACAGTTTTAATAAAAATCAAATTATTCTGGGTGTACTATTTTATAACCTACTTATTTCACTTAATTTCTTATGTCAATAGCTATATATCTTCATTATTGGTAATGACTACCAGGTTTCCTATTGTGTGAGCATAGAAGGAAATGTGTATTTATAGATTCAGGGATTTCCACTTGGGTGCAGAGGCAAGTGTCTGGTATGTCCCTCTCTCTTCACATATATGTTTACTTCTTAAGATAGGCCCCTACCACTAAACATGTGATGTCAAAGGTTTTCATTATGTCCTGCCAAGTCTTCCCCTAAGTTTTTCATCAAGGTACATGTATAATAATAAGAGAAAAATAAGATTTAAATTAGGCTTTGAAAGTGAGGGAAGAGGTGAATTAAAAGGCAACAGCAGAGACAATTTAGGACTGGAAGGGCCAGGTTTAAAACATCAAGATGGGAATCTAAACAAACTACTTCTTTATCCAGGGTTTATTTCAAGCTCACCCCAAGCCAGGCACTGTGTTCAGCTCTGAGGTGTGCCCCTGGCATGCCCCCATAACCCTGATGTTCTCCTCCTCCCTCCTCTGTAAACTGGGAACAATGATGAGCCTTGCCTCTGTCCACTGCTATGACCACTGAACAGGTTATATGTGTAAGGATTAAAACATCAGATGATACCAGGCCTACCAGGAGTGGTATGGAGGCATTTAATGTTGCTGAGAAGAAAGAAACTAGAATAGAAAGTGGAAGGAATGTGGACTGGAGGCCAGGGGTCAAGAAGAGGGCTCCAGGCCTTGGAACGTGGTCCTGAGGAGAGTGCTTGCCTAGCATGCATGAAGCCCTGAGTTCAGTCCCCAACCGTGCACACACCAGGTAGAGTGCATGCTCCTCATCCCTTCGTGGGGTACAGGCAGGAGGGTCAAGGCCATCCTGTGGCATTCAGCCACTGGGGATAGACAACCGTTAACCTGAGTACATAATTTGACCTTCGGAGGCTCATTTCTTCAGCTATACTAAGGGATTAAAATCACTACTCCATCTGGAGTGGCTAGGGCTTCACCTGAAGTATCCTTCACACAGCTCAATAACCACCAACCATCCTTACTTGTTGACAGGAGGTGGGGACTGGTGCGAGCCTGAGGAAGTATCGTGCCCCCCTCACACTTGACACAGTGACAAGTTGGCTAGTGGCCAGCCCAGACCATAATAATTTGGGGACTTCTTTCATAAGGACTCCGAGGGTTGGTGGAGAGTGACCCAGTTGGCTCTTTGAGAAAATAAAAAGGCAGAAGGAAATACATCTGATCCCAGTCCTGACACCAGTAGCCGTAAGATCCTAAGGCAGGGTCTCAGCAGCCGCCCCCCCCCCCACCTGCTGCCACCGCCTTCTCTGAGTACTCCTATGTTGATCTATTGCAATGGTCTTCACGCCAGACTGGTGAGGACCTCACCAGAGGCTTGACAGGGAGTCTCACACAATGGGTACCACTGGGCGTCTCTGTGAGCCTGCGATCCATTTGTCCAGTGACGGCCTGTCAATCTTTTTCAGTGTCACTTCCGATAAACAACTCAGGACTACACCTTGATACATCAATTCCATCTGAGATTGCCTTGACAGGCTGCCCAGCTCCTGAATCATTGGTTTGATTCATGGCCCAGCAGAAGCACTGACAAGACCTTTCCTAACATGTTAGGTGGTGCCTGCCCACACCTGTCAAAGCAGCCAAGCTTTACTGCGCCCTTCTACATCCTGAAGAGAAAGGAAACAAGCAAACATACACACACGCCTACACACATGTGTACATGTACATACATTCAGCAAACATGTCTGAGTCAAATCAAGGGCTCCAGGCTCAAGGTGAAAGGAAGAAGAAGATTGATATGAAACCATACCATGAGGTCTGGGTTCTGAAACTGCCCCTGTCCCCTGGGTTCCTTCAGATCTGAAGATGCAACTGAACTCCTATTAGACAGGAGGGCTGCAACTTTCCCTGCTCCACAGGTAAGGCCAGGCATCAGACAACCAGGATGTGAACCTCAAGGGAAGATGCTCAGGACCACCAGGATTCACTCTCTTTATTTCCATCTGTTGAAAAAAAAATGTATGCAAAAGCCATGGTATACCAAGGACTACCCTGGTGTTGGCAATAATCCAGCTGACAAACAGACCCCCCCCAAAAAAATCCCTCATCTCTGTGGCTTATATTCTCATGGGAAGTCATAGAAAGCCACCTAACCAAGTAAGTAAAATATCCAGTATATGAGATGCTGATAAGCTGTTGGAAGAGAAATACTTGAGAATGAATGAGGTATAGATTTTCCTGGTTTCATTTCAAACAGAAGAGTCATGTAAGACCTGGCCAAGGGGGTCATGCTCACTCTGGGGCTATATCCAGGAAAATAATACTACCAGTAACAGTGGATGCCTTCATAGCCCCTCCTATGTGACAAGGACATCAAATTATTAAAGCATATTAAGCATATTAACTCATTAATCCTCACAACAGGCTCTGGAGTCTATTACTGTCACCATTTTATAGATGAAGATGATACCGAGGTGTGATGACGTAGCAGGGTCACACAGCTGAAAAACAGCAGAGTAGGGTTTTGAGTTAAGACAGTTTGGCTCCAAGTTCTGGGATTTCTCCCACCTTGCACTGCTGTGGTATGAGGGTCAGGGTAAAAGCAGTGGAGGGAAATGACAATACCTGGGACTGGGCACGTAAATACGGTTCGTGGGAGTGGAGAGTTGGGTTGTACGTACAGATACAGCCAATAGGTTTTACCCCCAGACCAGGAATGGCAAGAAAGAGTCAAGCTGGATTTCACCAGAGCAACCAAACAGGTAGAGTTGCTTCTCTGAGGTAGAGAAGGGGAAATGGAGGAGAGGGCTCTGTTGGAGACACACTGAAGTATCCCCAGAGTGTTTATACTGTAGGAAAGGAGGTCAAAGGTAATGCTGAGATGCTGAGGGTCACAGAGGTGGGCAAGTGGGACATAATTCAAATTGAGCAGTGCCTCTTTTTTGAGCATTCTCTAAGAATGGGGGTAAACCTACTGTTCTACATCCTCTGGCCACCAAAGAGGAAGACATGCTCGTGCCAGAGTGAGTAGCCATTTTTCTTTCTGTCTGTGCAGGGAGATGGAATACCCACTCCAGAGTCAGCAGTGGGAAGCAGTCTAGAAGGGGGGCCGGCAGCCTAGACAACTGTCCTCCCCCTCCATGAGAGAAAGGCAGTTTTGTTATTTTTCTCAGATAGAAGGGAGGGCCCCCAAGACCTGTTGGAGCTTGGGTGATGGCTGAATTCACAGTGAGATGGTCAATTGCTTGGGGTACCCAGGCAGCCTCTACGGGGAGCTGGAGGGAGCTGCTGGTGTTTATTTGGACGGTGAGATGCTATTTAAAATCAGGCTTTGTTTCTGAAAATGAGACAGCTGGGGCTACATTTGGTGGATAAAGACATTTTGTTGAACTTTCAAAATGGGGTATTATTTTCCATTTACACTTATTTCACGGAGAATTGTAAGAAGATGGAATTGTAGATGTGTCTGCGATATGCCGTAATGAGTGATGGATCTTTGAAGGTAAAAATATCTCTAGAATATTTCTTTTTTTTTTTTCTTTTTCGTTTTCACTCCTCTCTCCCTCCTCTGAGCCTCAGGTTGAGTGGGTTTAGGTTTTGTTTTGTTTTGTTTTTTAATATCGAAGTGGAAGAGTGTCTCTACTGGGAGTGTAGCTTGTGCTCTGTTCAATGTTTGTCTTAATAAAGGTTAAAAGAAATGAAATCATATTAAAAAGGATCCCGAGGGACCAGAGCGCCAGATGTCTCTGACTCCCGGTGATGCTGGGGAGAGAGGGTAAACCGGGGGAGCCTGTGGGCCAAACGGAACTACAGACCCTTCCGGGCCATTCACCCTAAGGCCGAAAAACTCAGAACAAAGGAGTGAGGGAAGATGACAGGGGAACCGAGAACCATGGCGGCTCCAAGGAGGTGCCCCACCTTTCTCTCTGCGGAAGGCCACTGGGAGGGTGCGCATCCCAGAGAGGTCACATTCAACACCTTTCTGTTGAAGCACCTTTCCTTCTCCATATTTCTTTGGAAGAACCAAAAAAAGAGATTCCAGGAAGAAAAACACTCCCCTTGATTTTCTTGAATAAGAACTTGCGTAAGGAGGCCTGATAGAATTTATTTATTAAGTAAATACATAATTTAATCATTAACCTATCAGTCACTGTATCAAAGAATCAATATATAGTAATCAGAGGGTGAATTGGGGGCCCTGATTTTCTTATAAACTCTCAGCTGTCTTAACCCTCTGCTGCAGAAGGCAGATGTTGACAGTCTTTTGTGTACCTGTAAAGTCAGTAACCTCTACTTAAAAAAAAAAAAAAACTCAGATTGTGAGACTTTGATGATAGCTCAGTTCTTTCACTGCTTGCTGCCCACCTTGTCTGATCCCGTATGGAGGAATGCAGGCGACAGTGTCGCGTAGCACATATTTGTGAACCCAGGGTTGGATTCTTGAGAACTACAGGCTCGCTTAGCCACACTGGTGACCTCAAGCCAATGGAAGACGCAAATAAAAATAAATAATAAGTATCAAGGCAAGTGACTCCTGAGGAACAACACCCAAAATTGACCTCTGTCTTCCACATGTACCCATACACACTGCACACACAGGTGTACCTGTGCACACACAAACACCTATGCATGCATGTATATGCACACACACACACACACACACACACACACACACAAGTGTGCGCATGCACCATCGACTTCACCATTCCCAAGCCCTCCATCCAACTATGTGCAAACAAAAACATGGAAAATACCCCTGCCCCACAGGGGCCTTTGTGCATAAGGACTAATTAGTAGAAGCTTTCCTAAAGAAAGAAATAGACCAATTCCTAATATAAAAATGCAGGGCAAACCCTGGACTTTAGTACCCTAACCCAGCCACAGATTTAAGATTTTGAGTTATAACTTTTTTTTTCATGAATTAACTTTCTTTTTTTTTTTATTGAGAAAAAAAAAATTTCCGCCTCCTCCCAGCCTCCCACTCCTCCCACCTTCCCCCCACTCCTCTCCCCCTCCCTCTCGAGTCTGAAGAGAGTCAGGGTTCCCTGCCCTGTGGAAAGTCCAAAGTTCTCCCCCCTCCATCCTGGTCTAGGAAGGTGAACATCCAAACTGGCTAGGCCCCCACAAAGCCAGAACAAGAAGTAGGATCAAAACCCAGTGCCATTGTCCTTGGCTTCTCAGCAACCCTCATTGTCCGCCATATTCAGAGAGTCTGGGTTTATCCCCTGCTTTTTCAGTCACAATCCAGCTGGCCTTGGTGAGCTCCCAATAGATCAGCCCCACTGTCTCCGTGGGTGGGTGCACCCCTCTTGGTCCTGACTTCCTTGCTCATCTTTTGAGTTATAACTTTTAAAGGCCATTTTGATGGTGCTTTGAACTCTTCACAAGATTTCAGGTACAACTGTTCTCCAACCTGCTGTTCCTATAGCAGGGTGGTGGACACCCTTACCGAACACCTCTAGGGAGAAGCCTGTTTCTGCCTTTGTTGGTTTCTCCCTGCATTCCTAGCTGCCTGAACCACAATGGGAACATAGTGGCCATCAGTCGATGCCCCTTAAATTGAGCCCAGAGCAGTCATGTTGGGCATGCAAGTTTTTCTCCCAAAGACCATGTGTGAAGAATGGAGAGCTGATGTCAATCTCCGGTCAGTTGCAAATAGCAACTCTATTATTTAAGGCTCAAAACACCAGAGTCATCCTTGACCTCTCCCCGGGACATAACTCATAAATTCCACTAGTGTTGGAGCTGGGGAAGCAGCCTAAAAGACACACAGTGATTTGTCAATTAACTCTTACTAATCCCTTGATGTTGCTGTGAACCCGGACACAGAGGACTCCATTGACAGACAGTGCCCTGCATTCAGAGCTGAGGGCAGTGAGATCACAAGGAGCAAGAAGGGAAGAAATGTTTGTCTGTGAGGGCGTAATTTATATTCTATAAATTGAAAGGAGCCACCTGCAGATCAGACACTCAAGAACGGAGGAGGGTGCCAAAATAAACTCTCTGGCTTGGAGAGGAAAAAACTTACACGAACAACAGAAAAGATACCCGACACCCCAAACGGCGCAGAACAGAAGAGTTGGGTCTCTAACACGGTGGAGGATGGAGGGCAATCTACACCCACAGCCAGTTTTGGTGGTCTGAGAGATGGACAGGCTTTAGAGAGCCGAGAAGCTAAAGACAGATGCCTACGAAACAAAGTAGTTACGGGCTCTGTTGTGAATGACGTTTAGGCTGAGCTGACACCCTAAAAGGGTGTCCTTTTTGCCTTTCCTTCACACTGGCCCACAGGTAGGTTTAAATGGTGTCTTGCAGATGGAGAATATCAGAATGTCAGAAAAGAGAGGGGGCTTGGAGTCCCCCTTGCCCAGCACCCCGGTGTCCAGTGAGGATGACTATACTGGAATCTGCCTGCAGAGTTCTGAATTCCTCATGCTTACCTAGCCTCACCAGGAAAGCCAGCTGGTGACAAGGAAGAACTGCCACCTTCGGGACCAATTTGTTCTTTCTCTCTATTGCCTGGATTTTGTTAAAACCACTTCCAAGCCCGAAAAAGCTGACAATTCCAAGACATGCAGGTCACTGGGATGAAGAGGCCTGCACGAGGAGTTTGTCTCCAGCTGGGAAGGCAAGAATAACAACAGAGCCGTGGCAGAGGTTCCCAAATGCGTTTGTTCCTTTAATGCCACCTAAGAAGCCTGCTAAGTAACCTGCCATCCCTGCAACTTCGGGTTACATATCTACAATGTGGGAATCTCTGTTGCCCAAGTTCCTTTGGTGATTTCTAACCCTGAAGTAGATACAACCAAGGGAAGTGTGACCTCTGACCTGACACATAGTTGTCTGTATAGGGTGGGTTCCATTTGTTCATCCACAAGATGGAAGGGCAAGCACCCACTCAATCCTCTGACCTCCATGTTGTGGGTAAAGACAAACAGGACCTAGGAAATAAGGACAACACTGGGCTTTTCCGGAGCAGTTCTACCTACTGTATTATGAGTTCAGGTTTTGCTTAGTCTTTGTTCTTTCACTGAGCCCTTTGGGGAGAGATTGGTCTGAAACTATCCTTGCGCTCCCCAGAGTAACTTTCCATCCTCCTGTCCCTCCTTTGACAGCCTAGTCAATACATAAATCTCAACATTTCAGCCCCATGCTGGACCAGCCCTTGAGTTAGAGCCATTCAGGAAATCATTATCAGTAATTGAGGATACATCTCCTAGATGAAGATGCATTGCCACCAAGAGGAAATAAATCATCTGCTCCATCCTCCCTGCCCTCACTCAAACCAGTATCCAGTTCAGATCAAACTGGACCTGCTTGGTACTGCACAGGTAGGCTTCCTGTTCCCAGATAATCCTCGCCATGATTGGCGTTCTTCACTTCATCATACCTGGAGGGTAACCATATGCTGCCCTTTGGGGGGGGGGAGGGTGTGTGTGTGTGTGTGTGTGTGTGTGTGTGTGTGTGTGTGTGTGTGTCTACCAGCATGCATGTGGTGGAGCTGTAGGACAACCTCTGCTGTCTTCCTCCCTTTCCACCTTGTTTGTAACAGGGTCTCTCTGTTGTTTACTGCTACACAGGCCAGCCTAGCTGGTCTGAGTGCCTCCCAGGGATTCTCCTCTTTCTACCTCCCATCTTGCCTGATGAGGGTTGGGTCACACACACTTCTATGCTGGGCTCTACATGGGTTCTAAGATTTTGAACTCAGGTTTCCATGCTTGCATGGCAAGCTTTTTACCTATTAAACCATCTCCTTAGATCCTTTCTTGACTTTTTAATGAAACACTATTCATTCATTCAGTGGCATAGGGTTCAAACCCAGGGCCTTGTGCATTCCAGGAAAGTGTTCTACCACGGAACTATACCCACAACTGTCATCATCCTCATCACCACCACCACCATTATCATCATTATTATGGATTTTGAGACTGGATCTTCCTAAATTGTCCAGGCTGGCCGTGAACTCACTCAGTACCCTAGGCAGGTCTTCCATGAATTTGGAATCAGCCTGACTCAGTTTCCCGAGTGTCTGGGATCACAGGCATGTGCTGTTTTGCCTGATTCTAACACTTTTTATGTGCGTCGAAGGCAGCCTAGCCCCTGACAATGTCTCCTGACCATTTTATTTCCTAAAATCCACCATGGAACATTCCAGAAAAGATAAAGAGCAAAGCTCCCCAGTTGGTAAATATCAACCATGGAGGTTTTCTGCAGCAGCACAGGGTTTTACATGCCCCACACCATTCTCAACTGATAACACAGATAACCCATCTGGTCATGACCTGCTTTCCCTCCCAGGGTGGGCAGGGGATTAGAGCTGTTTTAGCGCTGGGAGACTCCGAGGTTGTAAAAAGCCTTGTGTTCTGAACAGAGGGACAGTTACATAAGTCCACCGAGCTCCTGCACTACAGGACAGCAGGCTCCAAGTGGCATCTAATTACAGGGAGGCTGATGGTCGCTGTTGAAGATCCTGTCACAGGACCCAGGTCTCAGCCCACTGATGTCCTGCCAGCAGTTGCACTAAAACGGAAATTAAGCTCAGTGTCACGGCCATTTAGGACATTAGGAACGGAAGGCGCCCGGGAGCTGCTTCCTGGCCCCTTGCCCATGTTATTAACAAGGTGCAAACGACGACCTAGGCTGGGAGAGAAAACAGCTGGAGAAAAGAGACCTTCACTGCAGGTGGAGATATGAGGAGAGGTAGGGGATGCAGAGAGGCTGTGTCCCAAATCACCTTGGCTGAGAAGAAAATTGGCTTGATAAATGAAGAAAAGTTACCATTTCTTCATGCAACCCCTTTTGGAACATTTTGTAGGTTGCAAAGTTTCTCCTGAATTTCTGTGCTGGCTTCTAATATAACACACCAACATACACATTGCACGCACACACACACACACTCCCCTGGGGGGGGTGTCTAAAGGCTAGGGACAGGTGACATCCACATCCTTTGACACCACTGTTTGTCATTTGTAATTTGTTTGAAACCTTCAGGCTAGTGGCTCTCTGTAGAGTGGCACCAGACTGCCAAATTCTCTCGTTTAGAATCTGGGGAAATCCTGGCCTTGGCCTGGGTCCAGCTATGGCCAATGCCAGGGCCATTTGCTAAATAAAGAGCACAAGCCCCAGGGCTGGAGGATGGTCTGAGAGTTCATTGTTTTGCAGCTCATTCACCCCTGACTCTACCCACACCCGGCATAGACACAGACATACAGACACACAGCCGAACAGACACATGCACACACAGTTACACACACACACACACACACACACAGTTAGACACACACACACACACACACCACATACACGTGCATGCATGCATAGTGACTAGGCTGACACACTTGAGTAGCTCAGCAAAGGAATGAAGCACCATGGGACTCTGTCCTGCTCTTCACCTACTCCCACTGAAAAGTGCACACAAGGGGAGCTTTTCCCATCCCAGGCACAAAGAAGGTGGAGCTGGAGGATTCCTGGAGTCCACACAGTCATCCAGAACCTTCCCTCTCCTGCAGGGCTCTGCTGTCTTGTGTCTGTAGTGGAGGTGAAGTGGAACATGGGAAACGCCAGCTCCCTTTGCATGGAGGGGGTGAATTAAAAAGCCCGTTTTTCTGTCCTGTCAGGTCTATTTAAGTATTTAATGAGGTGAGATAGCACCAATAAATTTCACATGGCACAATAACTCTGATGATGTGGGCCATGGACTAATAAGCTTCCATCCCGGGGATAGAAGAGTGTTCTTGCCTTTGCTAGATCTTATCGGGTTTGATTGCTTTGTTCAGATATTAAAAAGGTTGAACAAGGACTTTCGGGCACTGCCACAAATCTGCCCGTATCCTCCCGGCCAAGATAGATTGAAACCAGGCTGTGGAATGCAAGGCTGTTTATTTTAATTGACAATCAAGAGGAGTGGAATTGGTAGTGAGCGGAGGGTGGGCAAAGAGGCCATGGGGCCTATGATTGGGTGGCTTCTGAGGCCACCTTCATCTCTTCAGCATCCACAGCAAGGCAAGGGGCTTTCTGCTAGAGTGTCAGCTCCTCAGGCTTTGAAGAGTCTCTTCTTTTCTGTGCTTGTCCTGAGCAGAGAAACAGGCCATTGACCCATGTGTCACCTGCAATTTTTGTCTTGGTTTTCCATGGAATGAGGCTGGCGACAGACATTTCTCTGGCACTTGTGTCCAAGCCGGGTTGCTGCTGCTGCTGCCATTTGCACACCCTGTGTGTTCTGTCCACTGGAGCTTTAGGGGACAGTCCCCAGAGCTCATTGAAGCCAGGAGCCACACAATCTGTAGGGACCCTTCACCCCACATATGCAACAGGAAGCAGTGACTCAATTTTACCGAGTGCATATGGGCAGATGTGGGGGCAAGGAATGTAACTTCACATGCCACGCAAGTAAGCATTTTCCAGTTGATTTGTAGGTTTATATTAATATGTATTGTACTATTAAATGTAATTTATATGTCACACATGATTTCAGAAGCATTATTTCTCAGGACAAAACCAGGGTAGACCAAAGGTTCTTAACACAAGTGAAGTTCAGGTAGATTATTATTTCAGTCTGTCGATAATGACAGAGAGGGTAGCCAGAAAGAAACTTTAGGGACTGCTGTGTCAGCTGGCTTGCTGATTGGCTGGTCGGCCCGTGAGTTATTAGCCTTTTCATGGATGGATTTATTTTCCCAACATTTTATTGTCATTTTTTCAAATGACAGAGAAGCAGAGAAGTGGGAAGACTGCACTGAGAGCGTCCAGAGGCCTGTGCCCCAGGCTGGACGGTCAACACCCTGTTGTGTCTAGCCCCCGTCTCTGTGCCCCAGGCTGGAC
>NC_022012.1:41484389-41502976 GCF_000317375.1 Microtus ochrogaster
TAGCCCCCGTCTCTGTGCCCCAGGCTGGACAGTCAACACCCTGTTGTGTTTAGCCCCCGTCTCTGTGTCCCCAGGCTGGATGGTCAACACCCCACTGGGTTTAGGCCTTGTCTCTGTGGCCCAGGCTGGACAGTCAACACCCTGTTGTGGTATTTAGTACCAATCTCTGTGCCCCAGGCTGGATGGTCAGCACCCTGTTGTGTTTAGGCCCCATCTCTCTGCATGGCTGTCTCGTGAAACTTTGCTCTGTCTCACTTACACATTTAGATTCGTTTCAAGATGGAAAGCAGTTGCCAGTGCACTGTATTTGTAGACACACATCGTTAGAGTTCAACATTTGCTCATGGTTTGGGGAAGTATAACATATATACCACACAATGCCCAAATCTTAATTCTATCGTCCAAAGAGCTTCAATAAATACACACACTTGTGTAACCTTATGGGTTTATAGATTATGACCACCACCCCAGAAAAGGCTCTCATACCACCTCCTAGTCCAACCCCACTTTTGTCAATATAGACCACCACAGATAGGATTTTTGTCAAAATATATTAGTTTTCCTTTCCATGGAAGTTCATGTAGATGGCCTAATGCAGTAGGCAATCTTTGGAGGAGCCACCTGTATTGATGTATGGATCACTAGTTCATTCTTTTTAAACACTGAGTAGAGTTTCTCTGTTTGAATCCGCTCTTCTGTGGGGGGACACGTGGGGTGTTCTGGATCTAATCAGTAAAGCTGCTAAGAAATGTCCACAAGGTTCTTGTCAGCGTGGGCTTTCTTCTGGGTGAGTTGCTAAGAGTTGTATGGAAGGTTCATAGGCTAGGCATGGGTTTAGTTTTCACAAGCCCACCAGGCCCTTCTTCAAACACAGCTCTGTGCTTGAACACTGCTAGCTGTGACATCTGAGAATTACAATGGCAGTGGCTGGGAAGGGCCGAGTCAGTAAAACACCTACTGTACAAGCATCAGGACCTGAGGTGAGGAGCTGACAGACGAGTGCACAGCTAACTGCATTAGAAGGTATTAACGTAATAAAATAATGTGATAAAAACAGAACCAGAAATCTATTCAGGGTTATCAGGGAAAGCTCCATGAGGAATAAGTCATTTAAATTGGACCAAAGAAATGGGGAGGAAGGACACTCCTTTCTGAGGTATTCCAGAGCGAACAACACCTCTGGGTTAGAAAAGACCAAATTCCTCAAAGTAAAAGTCTAGATCCACAGTACCCATAGCAGCTAGAGTAGGCGCTGTCCTTTCTGCATTCAAGAGGTAGAAATGGGAGTGACCTTGATGCTTGCTGCCAGGTAGTCTTGCCTAATGGGTGAGCTACAGGTTCAGTGAGATGGTGACTCTCAGAATAAGGAACGGAGTGGCTAGGGAAGACACTCCTCAACATCAACCTCTGACCTCAACATGCGTGTGTGCACAAACGCATGCATACATCTCCATATACATAACACGTGGCCTTCTCACACATACACAAAGAGTGGCAATGTCCTCCTCTGTGCCATCTTTTTCGTTTAAGCCATTGCTATACACATTTAATAGTATCTCACTGTGAAACATTTTTATGTGTTTATTGTTCATAAACTATTCCCTAGAGAAGTATCTATTGAAATCATTTGCCTTTTTTTTAATTACATTGGCTCTCTTTTCATTGTTGAGTGGTACCATTTATTTGTGTGGCCTCGATTTCAATTCTTTATCAGACATGTTCTTTTAAAACATTCACTCATTACTTGTGACGTGTTTGTTTCCTTAATTATGGCTCTTGGTGAGAAAACATGTCTTATTTTGATAAAACCTACTCCCTGTGTTTGTTTGCTTTCTTTTTTCTATCTTTTGTTTATTGTTTTCATTCTCTCCCAAGATGGCATTCACTACATCCAAGTCTCAAGGGCTTCCTAAAGGCTCCCTCTAGAAGATTTGACATTTCACTTGGGGCTTTGATATATGATCTGTCTCAAAAATCATTTTTTGTATATAGTATTTGATAAAGACCAGGGTACTTTTTCCCATATAAATATCCAGTTGTTTCCATGAAAATTAAGAGACTTTTCTCTTCCTCATAATAACTTATGCAATTTTGTCAAGAATCAAATAATAGCATCAGTGCAGGCCTATTTCTGGCATCCTGTTCTGCCCCATTGATTGGTAAATCTTTTTTTTAATGGATTCTTACAATGTTAGCACTAAAAGCAAACTTAGAAATTTTTTAATCTAAGGGTTTATAAACTTTCCTGGATGACAGCCCTTTTTAAGTATCTGATAAATATTTTGGAAAGAAATTGCAGAGAGATACAAAGGCTTGTATATCATTTAAGATATAAAGGCTTGCATATCATTTAAGAGGGAACCTGACCCTTCAAGAGTTTATTCTGATCCAGGTGTTTTATAGATGACAAAAACAGAAGTTCAGAGAATCTGTGAGATTTCTCAAAGGCTGCAGCTTTAGCTGGTGACAGATCTAGAACCCAGGGCCTTCTACTTTCCTCTACCAACCCCTCCAAACAGGAGCTGACATCACAATGTTTTCATGACTAACTTCCTTAGTGGGTTTTAATGTAATAAAAACCAAACCAGAATATTCCAGGTTATCAGCAAAGTCTTCACAGAGAAGGAATCATTCAAATTGGACTAAAGAGATGGGGAGGAAGGCCGTGTTCCAGAATGAGCAACACCTCTTGGGTAGAAAAGACCAAGCCTCTCAAAGCTAAAGGCTGGGTCTAAGAATGTATGAACCAAAGGTACTGTACATGTGTGAAAATACATTAATTGTTTTAGCAATATTCTCAATAGATCAAATAGCTAGGAAGAAACTCTGTGTCTTGGTATGATTTTCCACTACCCCCTTTCCTTGAAGCTATTACTATTGTAAGTGCGAGACTGTTTGTGGGTGTATTTGGAAAGGCTGTCTGAACCACCCTCTGGTCAAGAAAAGGAAGGAAGAAGGGAGCTGGGCAGAAAAGAATTTACAAGTTGGCATCAGTAGACCCTGAGTGGCAACCTGTCTCTAAATTTTACTAATTGTATGATCTTGCACAAACTCAGAAACCTTTCTGACCTTTTGTTTTCTCATTTGTAAAATGGGACTAATCATAATACTGACCTCGATGGCTGTTGGGAGGTGTCAAAGAAATAAAATATGTGGAGACCCATCACCCTAGGCAAAGTGCTGTGCAAAGGGCAGAGTTGTCGTTATTTGAAAGGATCACTATGGATTCTGGAACATAGGACCCCACCCCGCTGGTACCAGGCTATGTATCTGAAGCAGTTGATGCTGGGAAAACCAAGGGAGCTATGCTTGCAGCCAACCTGTGTATAACACGTTCCTTCCCCAAAGGTAAAGGGTTGGGAGGAAACTCCAGTGGTATACACACTGACAGGCATCGTTTATAACATGTGCTTTCTAGACTGTCTTTCAAATGCACTGGAATCGACCTGTGTTATAGGGGAGTCTTAGAAGAAGAGGGGGAGAGAGAGATTACACATTACTATTTCCATAGACTACACTGACTTTATGAGTCAGAATAAGGTAGCTTATGGTGCCGTAACAATGTTTGAGCCATACTGATGTGTAATACCAAATGTGAGCCATATAATAATATACAATGGACTGGAACTGGGGATCCTCACTCCAGCTCATGTCAAATGAAGTAACTACTGTCTCATCATACCACTGAATATAATGAGGAAAAAAAAGAATAAAAGATACTATGTTGACAAAATGCTTGGGTATGTAAAACTTTTGCTCATACCACATTGTCATAAAGCCATACACACAAACCCAATCTGAGGCCAAAAGATACAGATCAATCCCCTTATGTTTAGGAAATGTAAAGCTGGAAGTACTATAAAGAACTCTCTTTCTGTTTATTTTATTTTTTAATTTAGTGTGTTGTGGGCAGGCGGTCCGAAGACTTTAAGGAGTTGGTTCTCCCATTCCGCCTTATGCAGGCAGAGACTTTCTTGTCTCTGCTTCTGTATACTTCAGGCTAGCTGGCCCCCGAATGTCTGGCTGATTCTCCTGCCACCCCTTTCCACCTTACTGTAGAGGCTCCAGGGTTACAGCTGCATATTACTACATGCGACTTTTTAAAAAACAAAACAAAAAAACATTGCTTTGAGGACTGAACCTGGGTCATTGGTTTATGCTTGTACATCCTGATCCATTTTGCTGACTACAGATAAGAACTTTCATTGAAGGCTGGGGAGATGGCTCAGTCGGTAAAGCTTTTGCCATGTACCTTAGTTTCTTTCTCTGTTACTATGATAAAACTCAAGAAATACACTTGAGAAAAGGCGGTTTATTTGGCTTATAGTTCCATGTCACAATCCATCACTCTAGGGAAGTGACAGGAGCCTGAGAGAGTTGATCACATTGCACCCACAGTCAGGAGCAGAGAGCGATGAATCAACGTCTGCTTCTGCTCAGTTTGCCCTCTTAATTTACTACTATCCAAGACACCCCACCCCCTGCCCAGCCCAGGGAGTGGTTCTGCCTACAATCAAGATAGATGGGCCAGTCCACATCAATTTGCATAATGACTAGAATCCCTCACAGGCATTTCCAGTAGCCAATCTTCATCTAGACAATCCATCAAGTGTACCTAGAGGGTCACCTCCTAGGTATTAAGTCAACAATACTAGTCATTATTCCCTGCAAGCTTGAGGACCTGAATTTGCATTCCCCAGAGCCATATAAAAATAGGTGTGGTGGTCCAGGTCTTTAATCCCCATTCCCCTACAGTGACAGTGGGAAAAGCTAGGAGAGTCCCTGGACACACTCATGGGCCTAATAGACTGACATACCCAACGAGGAACAACAAAGAGATCGCCTCAAACAAAGATGAAGGGAAGGACTAGCGCCTAAGGTTCTCTGACACCCATATCTACATGAATACTCACACATTCGTGTGTGTACATCACACACACACATACATACACACACTCATACCCACATGCACACAAGAACTCTTATTAAGACATCCCTCTTAATACTGCTTGGATCTGCCCTATTCTTTCACATTTGGCTTTGTGTGTTTCGTTGCGTTTGTTTAGAGTGCTATTATCTCTTCCTGGAAAGTACCTATTCATCTTCTAAGACTCATTCAAATGTCTCCTCCTCTTGAAGCCACTCCAGAACCCCTTATCTCGCATAGACCAGTACAAGCCTGAGTTTATCTGTTTATTTCCTTACTGCACCGAGGACTCCTTTCGGCAACAAAATAAATGTTCATGAGATAAATGAATGAATTATCACATTCCTTATACACAAAAGACTGACCTGAGTCCCTCACCCCAGCCTGCCTCCTGAATTGCCCGGACTATAATAGACAGAAACAAATTTTGTCACATCCAGCTCCAAGGTCTTCATAAGAACATAGATGGCCCCAGATTGAATTTACAGCTCATGGATTAAGAACTGATTTTACCCACATGAAAGCCATATGCATTCAGTAGGAATGGTACTTTGAATTGAATCTCTTGCCAGGCTAACAATTAGTCACTTGCGAAGGCTGACAGACATCACAAGGATAAAGGACCAGCGCTCTACAGTGCAGTATGTTGCTAATAGTCTGCTTGCTTGGTGGGTCAGGTGTATCACATGCATTTCACATTTTGGATGTTTCCTATTTATAATGGGTCTATCGGGATGCAAGCTGAGGAGCATCTATCTGTCGTTAACACTCAGCAAATACTTTCTAAGGACCAGGCACAATGAAGGGTGCTTTTCATATCATTTAATCTAATCCTCACAACAGCGGTAGTAAAATCTCTGTGGGGGCGATTATAGACTCAGGGTCAGAGAGTTTCTATGATCTGCCCAAAATTGAAGAAAAGATTCCTGGGTCTAGGTTTGTTGGAGGCTAAAATCGGTCCTTCTGGGGCAGAGGAATTGGTTCAGTGGGTAAAGCAATTGCCAAATAAGTCAGATGACTTGAGTTTGGAGAGCGAAAGCCCACATAAAGGCTAGAAACAGTAGCACACATATCTGTAATCTCAATAAGGTTCCACTGGGAGATGGGGAGTAGGTACCAGAGGATCAGTAGAAACTCACAAGTCAGATACCCTTGCAAATATAGCAGTGAACAATAGACCCTGCCTCAAACAAAGAGGGAGGCAAGAGTAGTCTGCAAAGGTGGTCCTCTGACCTCTAGATGTGGTAAGCACATATCCACACACTCTCTTACACACACACACACACACACACACAAATGCGACACACAAGCCATGCTCTTAACTTCTCCAAAGGCTATAGAAATTGGCCATCAAAGCACTGTTTGACTCAGAAGGTTCAGTTGTCTCCAAACACAAAGCTGACAACACAGATGGGGAATCCCTCTGTCCACGGTCCCTAAACGAACCGCAGAGAGGTTCAGGAGATAGAATTAGAAGCCCTTCCCCACTGCAGTTCCTTTGGGTCAAGGGGTCCAAAGCAAAACTCACTGTGCAAAGCAGTCTGCTCAGAGCAAGGCAAAGAGAAATCAGATGCAAATGGTCCTTTGGATGGAATTATTTAGGTTGAGGAAACGTGGGAGTCACTTCAGAGATGCTGGTTGGTGACAAGATGTTCACTAAACCCACTGAGGATAAAAAAGACGTCGCTTAAGATTCAGCTTTGGGGATTTCAATTAGGCAGTCAGAAGACTTCCGCAACAGTGAGGAATATTAAGTATCTTTGACTAATGAGTGTTGATGGAGTTTTTCTTTGAGCCTAGGGTCCCTACTCAGTTATTTATACCGCTGTGTATTTAGCCACCAACTCGTTCTCTCTTTTCGGCAGTCACTTGTTCCCCATGCTCTATAGTAGGTACTAAACACGAGTAAAATATAATCCTCTCCCCAGGAGACTCTCTTCCTAGAATCATATTTTCAAGATGTAAATTTCCTTGAAAGATATGGTAACTCATAACACTTCAATGTAAGCAATTTTCCATTTCCCAGGGAGACTCTGTATTGCCTGGCTGTCCCTGGGGAGACATGACCAAATATCTGTTTATACCAGATAGGGTACTGATGACAGACCAAAGAAATAATCCAGACCAAGTCAAAGCTTGGGAATCAATAAGTTCTGAGGATTGCTTACAGAAGCATGAGTGAGGGTGGTTTTTATTTTTAAGGGGAGCACGGATGACTTGAGCAACTGTATTCCTCCGAAGTGATGGATTTTTAGCGGAGCATGGCTGATGACTTATAGAGCTGTAATGACTGGCACTCCTTGTCCAACCTGAGACAGCTCCACTGAAGAGTATCTTCTCTCCCGCCAAATGTCTCTTGTTCTTATAACCTAGAGGAAGGGCTCCGAGACTCTTAGATCTTTTCTGCACTTAGGTCTTGTGAACCTCCTGTGAGTTCAGAAGGGGATGTTTCAATGCAGAGAAAAGAGTTCCGCAGCATCCAGATTCTCAGGTTTGTTGTGTGTCAAGATGACATAGCAGAAGGGAAGAGACAGGCAGGCTGGAGAGCTTAGAATGTCACGGGTTTTCTATTAGTGCTACAACAACGTAAGTTTGTGGCTAAAGACAACACCCACTCTCTCTTATGCTCCCAGGGCAGAGGTTTGCAGTCTCTTTATCAGATGGTCTCAAACTCTCCACAAGTCTAACCAACTCTGGAGGCCCTGATGGTAACGTCTCTAACATCTTCAAATTCCAGCAGACCTCTCCAGTCTTTGGCTTGAGACTCCTTTATCCATCTCCAAACCTCAGCTTTTCTGATCCCTACTTTGTCATCATTTGTCCCCTTGGCTCTGATTCTGACCTCTCTCTCCTGTTTCCTTGTTAAGAGGACTGTTGTGATCTCATCAAGTTCATCAAGGTAACCCAAGACATTTTCCTAGCGCCTTGAACTTAGTCACATTCAAGAGTCATATAAGGAAGAGTCACAAGTCCTGGGACTGAGACTTGGACATACTTGGGAGACCACTATCCACCTTTCTGCAAGGCCAGAAAGATCATTCCGGTATTCTCCCCTATTTAAAACTATTCCCAGAGCTGGCACTGGCATCCTATATGGCTCAGGCCATTGCAGACTGAGGAAGAGTAGAAAGTCAATATCATACATGGCATAAGCCATCACAGACTGTGGAAGACTGGCACACCAATGTCATGTATCTGGTTAAGATTGACGGAGTCCTGGGAATACTCTGCGGTACTGCCAGACCTGGGAGATAGCAGAAGAGCAGGCAGGCTGTAAGTGTTGTTCCTGCCAAGGGCAGGAGAATGGACAAACATTTGCACTCATACTCAGAGTTAGCAAAGCCAATTAGTGTGCCAAACATCTTACTAAGCATATTACATAGACTCTTTTCAATTAGTTTTTGTTCCTACCCACATAATCTAAGTATATGGTCTTGAAAATATGAAATCATAACAAAGGCTCACAGCAAAGAGCTTCATGCCTCCTTACCTCCCCAGCCACACAGCACTGGCCTCTCTCAACTCTTAGAGGTTTCTGCTGGCATTTGCTTCTGATCTTTGACATGGCATGTTCAGGCTGCTATTTGTCAAGTTATCCATTTTAAACATGTCGCTCATTCTATTGAATTTCTTACACTGCTAATGCAGATATTTGAAGCAGAGGGGGCCTCGCTCATGCCAGATCAGCTTGACCCAGAGACTAAGGTGCTAGGTGGTCAACCGTCACTTGAGTGTCCCTGCCTTAACCTGAGACAGTGGTTCTGGAGCACTTTAGCTCAGACCAAAGAGGAATAAAGATGTGGACACAGGATGAATGAGCAAAACAAATGCAGACTTTATAAGAAAAAGTGAAAGACTATGAAAAAGTAGGAGATACTAAGAGTAGAAGGGCTCCTAAGAGAGGAAAACTCACCGAACTGCTTGCTGGTCTAGGGGCATTTTTTTGTGTTTTTTTTTGTTTGTTTTTTTTTGTTTGTTTGTTTATTAAAACTGGTTAATTCTTTGGGCCTATCACAGGCCAAGCCAAAATCAGAGCCTATATTCTCTGAGCATGTTCCCCTGGCCCAAGCATGGCAATGACCATACACTGCTCATGCACCGCTCACCCAATGCAGGGGTGCAGCAATGCACTGAAGTCCACCTCAGTCCACCGTTGACTTGGGCTTTGGAAGCTGCTGACCTTGGCTCATCTGCAGGCTGCTGCCAATACTGGCTGGTGTTGCCAGTCCCTGACCTTGCAAGCACTGCTGGTCTTTGACCTTGGTTAGTGTCTTGCTGGCTGTTAATTAAACTATGTTTTCTTTGTTCTCCTCTTTGTGTGGTCAGCTTGTAGTTTCTACCAAGGGCCTTTCCCTATACTGTAGACAGGGAGCTAACCTCCACTCAATTTCCCTCTAATGCACTGCCACCTCTTCCTACTCTTTCCTTTATTCTTTGCATATGGCTACACCATAGTTTGAGTCAGTGGTCTTGTTTAGAGCATTATGGCTATAGACATGCTACTCCTGGATGAGCCAGATTAAGTTTACTATGGTTTAGTTTCATTTCTTGCAGTTTGTTTTTCTTGGAGCTTATAATTTCCTGTTTTTTTACTTTCTGTTTTATGTGAATCAATTTCTTTCTACCACCATCATCACCATCAAAATCTTCAACTGATTAATCACTGAGCACTAACTGTCCAAATGGTGATATTAAATAATCTATTCATTAATTTTTACCTTACAGTCATTATTTCCAATTCCAATCTAAGCTCAAGTTTAGATGCCCGCTATTATCCTTAGGTTTTGTTGTTGATATCTTTCTGCACTGAATGACCCAAGAATCCATGACGGCTAATTTTTAATTCTTGGCTTTGAACCCAAATTTGGCTACATCAAAGCTTATATTCTTAACCACTATAATACATGGCTTCTAGAAACTAAGCCTTGTAAAAATTCACTATAAAGTCTGAGTGAGATACAATTAGCCCTTGGAGGTCATTATTGCTATTGTTGGTATCACGTTTGAGCTGTACATTGATACACACTTTCAAAACAGAAAGCAACTCTCAAACTTGGGGATTTGTCCTTAACATCTGGAAAACAAACAGTTTAAATAGTGACATGAATCTCATATGCATTTCGATGAGTCTGTTATCATTTGAGGGGGGCTTTCCTACTGTAAAGCTTTGTTCAGAAGCCTCTCCTAGCTGTGGGGCTTTCGTTTTGCTGTGCTTCCATTCATCCTGCTTTCTTTATTTTCTCTAATTTTCCTGAAGTCTGGGAAGGCCGACAGTAGGCAAATAGCCTATCTACCCAACCACAGGGGCAGTGCGGAATAATTTCTACCCATCACCCCCCAGTTAGCGCCCTCCCCCGCCCTCATACTGAGTCTTAACCTACTGTAAAGGAGAGAATCTGGTCATTGTGATGGAGGTGAGTTTCGTAACTGCTTCGGACGGGAATTATGAGGATGTGAGAGCGGGAGGATAAAGGTGAGATAATTATTTTAGAGCTCCTCCAAACAGGGACAGGGAAATGGCTCGGTGACTAGAAGCACTTGCCACAAACCCGTGAAGACCTGCATTCAGATCCCCAGCACCCAAGTAAATGCTGGACTCCAGAGGCCTGATTATAATCCCATTGTACAGAAGGCAGAGACAGGGTCTCACAAGAGCAAGCTGGCTGTCTAGACAAAGGAAATCCACAGCTCTGATTACAACTGAAAGACCCTTGCTCAATATATAAGGTTGAGAGAGATCAAAGAAGGCACCTGATTCACAAGCCTGGAACTTCTGTACTTATGTGCACACATATGCACATGTACCACACACATGTGAACACACACACCAGTATATTTTTAAGAATTGAAACAGAAGGCTTGAGGGATAGCATAATGGTTAAGATCACTGGATGCTCCTCCAGAGGTCCTGAGTTCAATTCCCAGCACCTCCATGGTGGCTCTCAACCATCTATAACTAATCCCATGGGATCTGATGCCCTCTTCTGATGTGCAAATGTACATGCAGACAAAACATCTACTTATGTAACTATATAGATAAATTAATCTTTAAAAATTAACATAAATACAGTTATTTTCAAGATGCTTCTTTGCATCTTCTCCCATTCAATCCTCCAACTCCTCACAAATCCTAACATAGTCAGAACTTCTGATCAGATTTTAACACACACCCATGTGAAAGCAGGGACTCCCCCAAAGCTCTAATCTCACACCACTAAAGAAATCCCACTGATGGGATGCAGCTCCACAGCTCTCCTACTTTCTCCTTTCCACTTTTTCTTCTACTGTTTTTCCTCATTCTTTCTATCCTGTTTTTCTCTGATGCTTCTTTAAAAAAAAACCCACAACACTGCCACCCTATTGTTTATTTGCTTGTGCTCTGTGCAGGGAGCTCGGGGATGTCCCCAGAATAGTGTATTATGGCGTTTCTGTTTGGCTCAACTGCAGCACAGCAGTGGTAATACACTGGTGTCTCAGCTCCGTATGGTCTCAGAGGCTGACAGGCAGAACAACCTCTGCTTTGTTTGTTTTTCACTCATGGTGTTCTGAGAGCCACGTGGGGCTGCCGTGCTAGGTTCCTCCCACAGGACAGATGAGAGAAGCCAGCTTGTGCTGTCTGTCTCCACCACACACACACACACACACACACACACACACGCACACAGGCAGGCACACATACAAATGCACATAAACACACAGACATGTACACATGCACACACACATATGCACACCCACAGACAGGAACACACACATACACACACCTTTGCACACAATGAAGCTAAGGAGACATGATCAGTTCCAGATGACATTAAGGCCATAGAGAAAGTGCAGTGCTCTAGGAAGTACGGAGGAAAGGCTGGGAAGCAAAGTGATGTTTACGACTTGCCTACATATCTTAATGTAGACATACATGTAATTCCATACAGCTATTTAGGTGCACTGTTGCTCCTTTTTTTCTCTTTAGGAAGACTCAGGCCCTAAGTAGCAGAGTCAGAGCTGAATTCCCATCTGCTCAGTTCCTGAACTTATTCAGAGTTTATTACAATGCCCATGTTTCTATTGAGGTACAAGTCATTCTTTGTGCTGACAGCAATGATGACGAACAACCAACCAACCTTCCAATCTTCTAGCACTGTGAGGTGAAGCCGCAGGCCATCAGCATCTTTTTCAGCCACAAAAGAACACTCATAGATGTCAGCACAAATGAGGCTCTAAGTTCTTGAAAACATGAGAATTCAATGAGAAGGAAACATGGAAGGAAAGAATCAGGAGTGTGATGGTGATGGGGCAAAGAACAATTCACCCCCAAACAATACATGAGCAGCTGTGCTTTTTAAAAAAGTAATAAAGCTGGAGCCACCAAGATGACTCAGCAGGTCACCGGGTCATTTTGCCATGCAAGCCTGGCGCCCTAAGTTCAATCTCCAAAACTCATGGTGAAAAGAGAGGGTTGATGTCTAAATGTGTCCTCTGACCTCCATATGAGCACTGTGGCATGTGTGACCCAGCCACATACACATTATACATGTGAACATACATATAATGCACATATGCTAATAATAATAGAATATACTAAAAATCCTTTAATAAGCTAAACAAACGAATAAAGAAGATGGGATGGTCAGATTCAACGATTAGATAGATAGATGGTAGATAGATAGATAGATAGATAGATAGATAGATAGATAGATAGATAGATAGATAAATCTTAGCTTTTTCTAGACAATTTCCATCCAAAATACTTTAGCAGCAGAGAATTAACAACAAGTTCTAGAACTTTCAAAGTCATGACATCTGCTCCACAGGAAAGTCACAACAGTGAAGCAAACATGTGCGCCCCACTCTGGCTATGTGTAATCATTCGCTTTCACCCAGCTCTTGAACCAACTCATTGCTCTCTGTGCTGTTGTAAACAGTCTCTGGCATGCAGAGGCCATCAGTAAATATTTGTTGAATGAATCAGCACACATTCCCAGCCCTGTGAGGTTTCAGGGTGTCCAGGGCACATGCCAGAGAAGCACTGAGAGAGCATGGAGATCCAGGAAGCCCACCCACCCTTACCTCTTGCTCACAGACCATTGCCCACAGCCTAATTGGTCATGGCCTCCCTCTACCACCTCCCACCAAAGGCTCCCTCCTGACTTTCCCACCCCAAACCATGGAATTCAAAGTACAATTTGACCCCAGGACTGGAGGGATGGCTTAACTAGTCAAGGATGTGCCAGACAAGCATGGGGGCCTGAATTTGGATTGACAGCACCTGTGAAGTCAGGCACGAAAGTAACCCTAGCCATGGGAAGGACAGGATGAGACCGGGGGTTTCTTAGAACTTGAAAGTTAGACATGTAGGCTTAATTGGTGATTGCTGTGTTCAGTGAGACTGTCTCAAAAATAAGGTAAAGAGAAACTCAGGAAGGTGCTTGACATTGAACTCTGGCCTCCACAGGCACACACACACACGTGTGCACACACACATGCATATATGAGCATGTGCACATACACACGCACACACACATGCACACACATATGCACACATGTGCATACACACATGCATACACAGATATACACCAACATGCACACACATATGTCATATATATAAATATATATATAATGAAATACATGACTATGATACATATAAGACACAATGGAGAGGTAGAGTGGGACACTGTAAGAGAAGACTGCAGAGGACACAGCAAGTGCTGGGGTGAAGGTGTGAGACCTCCATCTAAGGGAGAGGTAAGAGATGTCATTAAGAACACTGGAAACAATCCAGGCTGTGGGCATCATCGCCGTGGGGGCGCTAAGAGCGTCTCCTGTGGGGTTTGTGCGTTGTGAGGTAATCAATGACGAAGTTCTCTGCTACCGGAAAGATGCCAGCCTTGCTAAGGACATGTCATGGGGGACTGGAGAGATGGCTTGGGAATGAAGAGCACTTGTAGCGCTTGCACAAAACCCAGGTTCGGTTTCCAGCACCCACACGCCAAATTACAACCCATCTTAACTCCAGTCGGATCTCAACTTCAATGTATCTGATGCCCTTTTCTTGCCTCCGTGAGCACTGAGCTCACACCGTGCACATGAATACATGCAGGAATACACATACACACACACGTAAAATTTAAAAAGTTATTTTTTTAAAAGAAATATCATGGCTCCCATCAGGATGCAATGTCCCTTCCCTTCCTCTTCTCACCATAGATCTGATGACAACAGACAACTTGGCATGCCTGTCTAGAAGCAGCGGTGGGTTTCAGAGGTTTCAGCTCTGGCTGTGGTGATGGTCATAGTGGTGGTAGCATGTACAAAGCAGCACCAAGGGGCTCATAACTTCTTCTGTGTCGACTCTTTCATTGATCTACTTGATCAACTATATGAACCTGATGCTGCAGAATGAGAAAGCTGATGTGTTAGAGTCCAAGGTTATATAGACAGTTCCCAGTTAGGGAAAAATGTGTGTGTGTGTGTGTGTGTGTGTGTGTGTGTGTGTGTGTGTGTGCATGTGTGCTCCTGTGTGTATATGTGCACTCAAGTGTGTGTGAATGTGTTGTATTGATAGGGGTGTATAGAGTATATTCATGTGCATGGTATACATGGTATGGTATATATGTGTGTGTGTGTGAGAGAGAGAGATTTGGCATGGGGTATGTATATGTATCTCTATGTATGTATGTGTATTTATGTGTCTGTGTTTTGTCATTTAGAAGAAAAGTTTGCTTTTTAAAAAATCATGCTAAGAGTTTGAACACAGGAGACTATAAGGAGGGAGGGCCCGTTTCTTCCCTCGGTAACAGGGAGAGTACAGGGTGGGAGCTGTGGATATGAGCATCTGTATTTTTCAGTACAAGCTAATTGCACCACCTGATTCTCCTCCACCATCTGTCTCTCACTCACTGTCAGCCTCCCCACTCCCCTCAGCAGCCAGTCACTATAGCAGCCTGAGCTCAGAATCCTCCTCAAGTTCCTCCAAGCCAAGATAGTGGCTCTGAAGAGGAGGGTGCCTGCCACCTCGTCTGACCACTCTGTGTGTGTGTGTGTGGTCTGTGTGTGTCTGTGTTTGTGTGTGACATAGTGTGCGTGTGTGTGTTCTGTGATGTAGTGTGTGTGGGGTGTTTGTTGTCTCTCTCTCTCTCTCTCTCTCTCTCTCTCTCTCTCTCTCTGTTATACATTCTCATGGGTAAGTACACATGCACACAGGTGCAGAGATTGATGTCAAGTGTCTTCCTCAGTCAATCGCCACCTCATTTTTCTGAGACCAGGTCTCTCTTTAACCCTGGGGCTCATCCAATCAGTAAGGCTGACTACCCAGTGAGCTCCAGGGATCTGCCTGCCTCCACCTCCCCAGATAGGAGCTTACAGAAGCACACCTCCATGCCTGGCTTTTTGTGTGTATGGATCCGAACTCGGGTCTTCATACTTACATGGTAAGCCTTCATCAAATAAGCCATCTCCTCATCTCTCGGTTGATCTATTCTAACTACTTTAAGAACTACTGGGTACTAGGTACTTTGAAACTGTCTGAGCAATGTAGAGAAAAAACACGTATGCATGTATGTGTGCACACACACACACACACCTATGAGTGCACCCACAAGAAAATTCCATGTGCAACAGAACCTGGAAATAGACATCTTCTAGTCCCCTCAAAAGGCCCTGTGATCCTGTCCTGCCAGCTCTTGCCCTTCCCTCCTCTCCTTCATTACAACAGCGGGAACCACAGAGTAGCCACTCGCCAGAAGTGCCTCCCCTCTGCAGCTCTGGCTCACGCTACCCTTACTCCTGCATTGGTGTACATCATAAATGTGTAATGCCAGCCTAAAAAAACCACCCAGCCCAGCCCGCTCTGCCTTGCATCCCTAACAACCTTATCAAAGGGTTCCTTTCTGAGCGTGGAGAACAGAGAGCCCTCCAGGTTTTGATTCCTAACAGGTGAAGGCTGTGTGTGCTGCGAACTGATTGAAATCAGAGAGGTCAGAAAACATAGCCGAGAGTGCCCAATAATTAGGAGAGCAGCATCGCTTCCTGGTTGTCCTGTGATTCCCTGGTACCTCCAGGCTCCCACTTCTAAAGGGAAGTCTTTGTCTTACACACATTTTCTTGCATTGGCGTGTGCTCCGGTTTTATAAACTTGAGATTTTGCTGACCCATCTGCCCTCTCCCTTTGTCCTGTAAACTGGCTGGACATGGTTGGGAGGGCGGGGGTAGCGAATGGAGATTGAAGGGAAGGTGTTTCAGAAAGTCTGTCTGGTTTTTTGTTTTTGTTTGTTTGTTTTGCTTTAATGTCTGGTGGCAGCACCCCGCCTCCACAGGATCGTGCACACATACCACACATGCATGCACCCTTCCATTTTGTTGCAGGAAAGGAGAACCTGCCCTCTAGCCCCACAGCCCTTTGATGAGGGTAGGAGCACTGTTGTGCAGAAGAATTCTATCAAGTTCAAAGGAAATGGCTGCTTTCTAACCAAACTCTTGAGTTCTCACCTTCACCCTCTCTCCCGCACTCCCCTCACCCCTCCTTTTCCTCCTTCATTCCCTCTTCCTCCCTCTTCCTCCCTCTCCCCCTTCCTCTGCCCCCCCCTCTCTCCTACTCATTTCCTTCTCCTCCTTCCCTCTCCCCCCCCCCCCGTTCTCCCTCCCGTTAAGGAGGTTCTAGGCTGAAAGTTCTTGGAAAAGGACGCGTGGGGCTTCTATTTCATGCACCCAAAGGACTTGGCACAGACAAGCGCTTGGCTGGAAGCTGGCCCAGTGCCGTGACTGGAAAGGATGTTTAGCTGAGAGGAGAGGGAGCTGAGCAACTGTCCTCTCTGGGTGGACAGGAAGCCATCATGAGGACACTTGGAAGAGGAGAAACCCGGCCTTGGGTCAGAACAGTGGTGAAGGACACCCGGCCTGACCTGGAGCCTTGGGGTCAGAATGCTGGTGAAGGAGCAGGGAGAGCCTCATTAGTTGAGCTCTGGAACTGTCTGCTGTGTGGGGCTGAAGTCTCTGCTCAGATGACCTTGAGATGGCTGGGCTTCATTGCAACAGTCTTACTTTCTCTTGTTCCTGATCTCAGGCAGCTCACAGTCTACTCAAAGAGGTAAGTTGTTTGAGTCTTGCCCTGGGGGGCGGAGAGGGGGAGTGTAACTCCCTAATCCCTGTCACACAGGGAAGCTAAGGGAGTCAGCGCCACTCTCCAAGCCCCGTAATACTACCTGTAATCACCAAAAATGCAGTTCTTGGATTGAGTTTTTTTCTTTTTCTTTCTGATGGCTTCAAAGAGTCTCTAAAGCACATGCTGCCACCCATGAGCACTAAGAGGGGACCTTGTCACAATAAGGTACTCACCTCCATGTGCAAATTCAGAAGTTCATCGTCATTAATACCATCAGCGAGGTTAGCAGCTCTGCCTGCCCTACTGCAGCTCACTACAAGAGCCCCCTCTAGGAATCAAACCATGCCTGCTTACCCTTCAGTCTGCCGCCACAGGAGCCTCCTGAATAAACAAATAAGAAAGACAAGAACCCGGTTCTAACAGAGACGTACAGCGATGGGAACCTGTGTGCGTTACTGGGGGGAATATAAAACAGTATAGCCACTTTGGAAGTTTCTGACGAAACCAAGCAGACTATCTGATCCTATGCTTCCATCTTCCAGACCGACACCCACCACAAATGCAACCCCATCCTTATAAAGCATGAATGATCACAGCAGCACTCTTCGACATAGCCAAACGGAGCAAACAAACCGGATGTTTGCCAACTGCTGAAGGGATCAGCGCATTGGGCCTGCCCATGGTTGGCCAGAGGATGTCACTCAGCAGCGGAAAGGAATGCAGCATCGGTGAAGGCCACAGCACAGAGAGACACGAAAATTGCTTTGGTGAGAGAAGACAGTCCCAGAAGGTCACGTGGTGTGTGACGCCAATTATATGAACTATCCCAAATAGGGACAGCTATAGAGAAAGGGGGCGCTTGTGGTTCCCCAGAGCTGAGGAGAGCTGGGGGAGAAGTAGGGCGCTGCTTCTCAGCAGCTATGGCGATGGGCGCGGGCACAGTGATGGCGATGGGCGCGAGCATATCAGCAAATCCACCACGACAGAGTCCTGTGTGCTCAATCGGCGTGATGTGAACATGTAGGTTAGCTCTCCTCTGCAGCGGTACCTATGCTCCCAAAGAGAGAAGTCATACCGGTCTGGTCCCCTGCCTACAGACTTCTGCTGCTTTCCACCATACTCCTGAAACAAAGCCGAAGATCCTCGGGCCCCTGACAACTTGGCCTCTGTTCACCCCCTCTCCTTGACGGTTATACTAAGCTTCAGAGAGTCTTCTGGAACTCCTATGCTGAGACTGCTGAGGGACGCAGCCTTTGCAATGCATGCTGGGACTTGGAGCAACCTCATCATCCTGATGTCTACGTGCTGAGTATCCATTCATTCTTCATAGGAAAACATAATTCCCCCCCCCCCCAACCAACACTATCATGTTCTGTTTATACTCTATTCTTGTTCTTGTCATACTTAATTTCAATTGCCCATCTACACAGTAAGTTTCACAGTAGCCTGAAACATGTATCTATGCTTTCTTTATGTTGGTGCCCTCTCCTGCCATTCCCACCATATGTTAATAACCACATGAGAAATGGGGGGGGGGGAGACAGGTGCACACACACACACACACACGTG
>NC_022012.1:41503076-41506433 GCF_000317375.1 Microtus ochrogaster
AGGGAGGGAGGGAGGGAGGGAGGGAGGGAGGGAGAGAGAGAGAGAGAGAGCGAGCTATGGGCTCACCCCTGCTCTACTCTCTCCCCTCACTTCTCTTGCTGGTCCTTCCTCTCCATCGAGCTCCCTTATAGAGCTCCCTTCCACTTTCATGGACTTTTTCTTAGTTTATGCTCCACTTACGGGAGGGAACGGATGATGTTTCTCTTTCAAAGTCTGACTGATATTACTCAACACAATGAACTCCAGCTCCACCTATTTTTCTGAAAAAAAAATGACAAAATTTGCATCTACTTTACAGATCTCTCTTTTTTATTGTTTTCATTGAGCTATATGTTTTTCTCCGCTCCCCTTCCTTCCTCCCTCTCCCTTACTACACTCTCCCGTGACCCCCACACCCCCAGTTTACTCAGGAGATCTTGACTTTTTCTCCTTTCTATGTAGATCCATGTATGTCTCTCTTAGGGTCCTCTTTGTTGTCTAGGTTCTCTGGGGTTGTGGACTGTAGACTGTTTTTTCTTTGTTTTATGCCCAAAAGCCACTTATGAGTGAATACATATTATATTTGTCTTTCTGGGTCTGGGTCACCTCACTCAATATGTTTTTTTTTTTCTAGATCCATCCATTTGTCTGCAAATTTCAAGATGTCATTTGTAGTACTCCATTGTATAAATGTACCACGTTTTCTTTATCTATTCTTTGGTTGAGGGGCATCTAGGTTGTTTCCGGGTTCTGGCTATTATGAATAATGTTGTTATGAACATAGTTGAGTGCATGTCTTTGTGGTATAAATGAGCTTCTTTGGGTATATACCCAAAAGTGGTATTGCTGGATCTTGAGGTAGATTGTTTCATAATTTTCTGAGAAATTGCCATACTGATTTCCAAAGTGGCTGTACAAATTTGCATTCTCCCCAGCAATGGAGGAGTGTTCACCTTACCCCACATCCTCTCCAACAGAAGCTGTCATCAGTGTTTTTACCTTAGTCATTCTGACAGGTGTAAGATGGAAGCTCAGAGCTGTTTTGATTTGCATTTCTCTGATGGCTAAGGATGTTGAACATTTCCTTAAGTGTCTTTTAGCCATTTTAGATTCCTCTTTTGAGAGTTCTCTGTTTAGGTCTGTACTCACTTTTTTATTGGATTATTTGTTCTTTTGATGTGAACTTCTTGAGTTCTTTGTATATTTTGGAGATCAGTCCTCTGTTCGATGTGGAGTTGGTGAAGATCCTTTCCCATTCTGTAGACTATCGTTTTGTCTTGTTGACCATGTCCTTTGCTTTACAGAAGCTTCTCAGTTTCAGGAGGTCCCATAATTAATCAGTGTCTATACTACTGGGTTTATAATTAAGAAGTGGTCTCCTGTGCCAATGTGTTCAAATGTACTTCCCACTTTCTCTTCTATGAGGTTCAGTGTGGTTGGCTTTATGTTGAGGTCTTTGATCCATTTGGACTTGAGTTTTGTGCATGGTGATAGATATGGATCTATTTTCATTCTTCTACATGTTGATATCCAGTTATGCCACCACCATTTGTTGAATATGCTTTCTTTTTTCCATTTTATATTTTTATCTTCTTTGTCAAAAATCAGGTGTTCACAGGTGTAGATTGATATCCGGGTCTTTGATTCGATTCTGCTGGTCCTCCTGTCTGTTTTTATGCCAGTACCAGGCTGTTTTCATTACTGTAGCTCTATAGTAGAATTTGAAGCCAGGAACTGTGATGCCTTCAGAAGTTCCTTTATTGTGCAGGATTGTTTTGGCTATCCTAGGTGTGCTATAGATGTATGTGATGTATATGTTATGGATGTGTGTGTGACTTATATGCATGTATGTAGTGCATTATGTGATGTGATACATATATTTGGTGTGATATGTGTTTGACTATGTTTTATGATAGATGTGATAAATATATGTGAGATATATGTATATGTGTAATGTATCATGTGATATGTGTATATATGATGTATATGTATAAGATGTGTAGATTATATGATAGATGCCCATGCTTGATACATATGTGTGTCATATGTGTACATGTAATGTGTGGATAATATATGTATATGATGTACGTTGTGGTGTATGATGTATATGATGTATTCTGTGATGCATGAGTGGCTATGATGTATTCATATTTTCCACAGGGATCAGTTAATTAGGTCCCATCTTTTGTGTTCACTCAGTGTTTTAGGGAATAAAACTGTGCATAAACAAACACAAAATTTGCATTATATTTAAATTTCTCAATAAGATGTCAATTACATTAGAGCAAATATAATTTAATACATCTGTACACACATATGCACACACAGTATACAAGAAGAACAAGGTATAAAGACAGAGGGGTAGATTAGCACTTAGATAATGACAAGCCAAGACAGTCTGGGTCTCGCCGTTTATCACATGAACACTGCAGAACTCTAAACTGACTCTTGCTGGGTTATTTACCTCCAGCCCTAGAAGACACTCAGCAACAACTCTAGAGATTCTGGGTTGTCACAAGTGTGGAGAATGCTGTAGCATCTATAGCCAGGCGCTGTGCTAAATGTTCCTCAGCACTCTCTGTATTCCCAGAATAAAGACCATGCCGGCCCAAATATCAATCCTGAGGGAAACCTTCAATTACTTTCTCCTCCTGGCCTACCCAGAAAGGAATCCTGCATGGTTGAGGCCAGTCATAGCCCTGGGAAGCCACCTGCTGAAAGATGGTAGGTCCCCAGGGGACCTGGCCATTGGTTTGTGGGGTGACCTCCTGTCCAGGTCTTGACTTCCATGCCCTAGGCAAGGGGACTGAAATAATTAAGTCCAAAAAGCTAGGCTGTTTGCTGCATATCAGTAACGATCTCAGCCGAGTGCTCCCAGGCTATCAGTGAGGGTGGAGGCAGGGGAAGACAAATAAACTCTAGATCTGAGGCAGAAAGTGACTCACACAAGTCGGTGCCCGGGAAGTATGAAAAGTGGGGGCTCTCCTCCTAGCAAGCAAGTAGAGATCTCAACTTTCCCCCAGCAAATGAGAAAAACCACTCTCATTACAGTTTAGGAAAATCTCCTCTACTTTAATCCTACCAGCCAATCAGCCCCAGGCAGGTGGCCAGTGTGACTGGAGAAGCAGAAGTCACAGCAGAGGGACTCAAGTCACAGGAGCGTGACTCAGTTCAAATTCTTTAGATTAAAAGAGATGGAAGGAGCAAGAGCAAGGGAGGCTAAGGGGCTGGGGAGCTCAGAGTAGAGAGCCCTTGCTCAAAGCCCTTGGGTTCTAACTCCAGTCCAGCCAGAAAAAAGGAAAAAAGGAAGAAGGGAGTGAGGGAAGGAAGGAAGGAAGGAAGGAAGGAAGGAAGGAAGGAAGGAAGGAAGGAAGGAAG
>NC_022012.1:41506533-41559313 GCF_000317375.1 Microtus ochrogaster
AAGGAAGGAAGGAAGGAAGGAAGGAAGGAAGGAAGGAAGGAAGAGGGAGAGGACTGGGAGCAGAAGGAAGAGGAGGAAGAAAAAGAGGAAGCAAATGAAGTGTGGGAGGGGAAGCCAGAGGACAAATAGAAAATCTTCAAGATCAACAAATGTCCTGTAAACATCTGTTCATGGTGGGGAGGTGAGGACAATACTTCCCGAGGTGTCTTTCTGCAGAAGGAATGCGCTCCCGTCCCAGCCTCTTTCCTGTGATTGACAAGTTGACAGAAGATGCTCTTCCCTTTCTCTTTAGGATGTCACAAGAGTGGGAGCCGGCTGCTGTGGACCGAGAAGGAGGTTTAACAGTGACAGTTCTACCCTGTGCGGGGGCGACTCATGACTGATCATTACTTCTTAAGATTAGATATGCAACTCTTCCTAATTTCAGGGTTCAGCCTGGAGAACTCTTGTTGCTGAGTCATATCCTCCAGTCTAGCTTTGATTAGCCATTAAGCTGGCATTTGGAGCTCTGAGTTGTGACTCATTGCCTGTCTCTCCTGGAGCTGAAAGGAGAGCTGGGGGCAGGTATGTCCCTTAGTGGGCTCCAGCAACCTACGATGTTTACCTTGTCCTGGCATCATCACCCTCTGCTTCTTGTGACTCACTTGTTTAGACATCTCCTGCCTGCCCCCATAAACACATCACCCACTCCCTGCCAGTCCCTACAGACTGCAAACTACTTGAGACCAGAGATTAACTACTTTGTTCATAAACTTTATGTCTCCAGCACTATTGAGCTAAGATTTAGCTATTGAGTAGATATCCAAAAAGGTATTCATTGAACTAATACGAGACCTTCTAATGCCTTGGTACTACATAAAGACCCCAGGACCTTTGTACAACCTTAGCAGAAGGAATCTCCTTCCCCATAAGTCAACTTCCCACATTCTCAGAAGTATGGGTGTTGTTCCTTTGGAAACTACAACTCCCAGACTCCTCCTGGACTATGGATACCTGTGCGCACACCTGCGCACAGGTATGGGACATCCTTCCCAGACACCCTTGCGCTCCCCGTTAAAAAGGCAGGGCCACACGAGGCTTGCTCTCTCGTTCGCGTTTCCTTGTGTGTCCTGCACCCCTCCCTGCCCTTCTGTGTTCCCCTCCCCCATTAAAGTGGACCCACGTGGGAGCCGCCGTGCGGTGTCTGTGTTTGTTCCGCCGTGTGTGTCTGTCTAAGTCTGTCCTGTGTTTTAAGAAGAACAAAAATGGGAAATGAAATATTTGATTTGGGATGACTTAAAGACATTTTCTTGTGTGCTGGATTGTAGATGAAGTTCATGTTCATGGAATTTGATTTAAGATGGAGAAACTGAGGCATACCAAGGTTAAAACTTTTTCTGAGGATTCCAAATCTTTGGCTTGCTCTCGTTTCTTCTATAGTCTTCTTTTCCGCCTACAGAGACGACTTGGTCCCCAGCATTCAGTGACACCACTGAGGAATGTCCTCTCTCTGGCTCTATCGGTCCCCACAGTGTGAGGTTCCACTCACTCAGTAGCCTTGAGGCCCTTTAGTCGGCAAGCTCACGCCCTCTGTGGGCTTTAGTCTTGGCTCTGGAATGCATCTACAAACTGCTGCAGAGCTAAGTGGCTGGGCACACCCGTGAGGGATTTTCTTGATTCAGTTGTTCAAAGTGGGAATATCCGCCCCAGATTAGGCGGCATCTTCCTGCGCCAGCCGGAAGGAGACACTAGCAGGACAGCAGCCCTTATCTTCATGTATCGCTAGCAAGCTAATTGACCCCACTGGCGAGTTCGCCTTCCCTGCCGCTGCCAATGCCTTAGCAGGCGTGTGCTGCCCGAACACCCAGCCATCGTCCTCAACTGCTCTCACCTTCCTTCTTATAAACTTCATATGGGAAACAAATATTTCCTACTAATTCCCAAGAAGGAGAGAACAGAAATCACTCATCTGCTCTCCCTCCTGAAAGGGAATAAAGCAAAAATAGGAAAGTATAGTTGGCTGGGGAGGTGGCTCAGTGGGTAAAGAGCTTGCAGCTCAAGACTGAGGACCCGAGATTGGATCTTCAGTACTCAGGTAAAAACAGCTGGGTAGACCAGCGGTGAAGACACATGGCATAAACCTCTGGCTTCCACAAACAAACCAATAAACAATAGGGAAAACATAAAGAAAAACAAAAGGATGTATTTGGAGAGCAATCTGTGACGGCGCTGTTATCTTGAGTCTTTTCCTAAGGCTGACCTTGCTTTGGAAGCTCAGGTAATAGATGAGCGTAGGCTGGAATGAGGGACCACTGAAAGCTTTGTTGATACAAAAATAAAAGACTTTGTTAACTTTCCCATCTCCTGGCATGAATGAAGGGAAAAAGCCAGATCCCTGAGCATCTTAACTACCGTCTTCCAGCCCCACCTCTCCCCCATCCTTCTCCCAACTCCCTGGTCCCTTGGCTAATAAGTAGTCTGGAGGCTTATGCTCTTTGCTTATTGTATTTGGCTTGGAAACACATTTTCTTTCTCTCTCCAACCTCAGGCAAGCGCTCTGATATCCATTTGTTTGCCTGAACACCGCCGCCTTTGCACCCAATGTCATTTTCTAGCGAGCTGCAGACGGGTCACTAGGCACAGCAAGAATGCCACTTCTTGGGGGACCTAGTGCTTACAGCCTGGTCAGCTTCTGTCTCGGCTCAGCAGTCTTGTCCCAGCTGCAGTGACAGGCCTCAGGGACACCTAAGCAGTCCTGTGGTTTCATTATGCTCTTTTCTGGAGTAACTCTGGAATCCACAGAGACTCGACTCTATTGCAGGGAATTTGCATCCAGAAAGGCAATTGCTTTGCATGTCAGTGGACCAGAAGAAGGGACTCAGAAATTACTTGTGTCTTGTTTATCTCAACAACAGGCTCAACACAAATAAACAAAAGGCATTTCCTTCCTCCCTGGCACCTCCTTTTGTCTGTTTCCCAGACTTTTGTGCCTTTAAGTTCTCCTTGTCTTCACTGGGTTAATAACAACCCATTGCACATTCAGGAGCCATTATTTTTGTTAAAACACAGGGACAGTCGGGAGATTACATAGAATTGTTCAAGCAGGAGAGAGACTTTAGGATTCAGGGTCTGGGAAGGAAAGGGAGGCCTGCCTTGGACCCTGGAGAGACTGACAGGAAAAGGAAGGATCTGCACTTCCCAGAGAGGCAGACAGTGCCTGAAGCCATCCTGTTAGAGAAACAGAGACCTGGGTACCTGGAGAGCTGCCTGGGAGCCAGGAGGACAAGGCACCCCATACCGAGGCCTTGATTGAAGGTCTCCTAAGGCAAGCTCTCACACAGTGCCAGCCCAAGATGACTGAGGACTGCCATCAACTGAGGGACAGACCACCAGACAACTCGCTACGTGAGAGCTGAGTGGGCTCAGTACATTTAGACTAAAAACATGTAGACACTAGGCACTATGTTGTTAACTGGTTTTGTTTTCTGGTTTTCATTGCTTACGAGTGGTGCTAGGAACCACACCCAAAGCCTTACGTATGTTAGATAAGGGATCTTCCACTGAACTATACCTCAACTCCCAAACCACTTGCAATTTGGCTTAAGCGAAGAAATGTCCTGGATATATTTCTAATACAAGTTTGCCACCTGTGTTGGTTAATTTTCTCGTTGCTATAGTAATGGATGTGACAAGAACGACTTAAGGGAAGAGAGGGCTTCTTTTGACTCAGTCCATCGTGGCAGGGACATCAGGACAGCAGAGCGAAGGGCTACTCTTACTGTGGATAGTCAAGAATCGGCGAGGTGAATGTTAAAATGTTGGTGCTCGGCACACCTCCTTTTTATTCAGCCCAGGGCCCCACCCACATCTAGGGTGGGTCATTCAACACCAACCTAATCTAGACACTCTCATGGCCATGCCAAGAGATTTGGTGATTCAGGCTGACAATATTAACCATCACACCACATTGGGGGGTGGAGAGGTAGAGGCTGCTAGTCTTTGGAAAGCCTGGAAGTAGGGAAGGATCCTGGGGGCAAAGATAAGCATTTGGCCATTGTCCCTAGCTCTCAGAGGGGTTGAAGGATGTCTGCAGTCAGAGCTCCTGGCATTTTGCTGGCCTACCCTTTAACCTGACGAATCTCACCAAGTACTGGGCATCTCCACACCTAGTCCAGAGCCATCGCTTTCCTTCCTTTGATCTTTGGCTCCCATTTGTGTCTGTGATCCTATTATTTCCCAATTAGGTGTTGTTGTTCTTCTTTGTCCCTGGCCTTCAGGAAGGAGTGCAAGCTTATGCTTTTGATCCTGCCTCTGTTAGATTTTAGCTACTCTCATTTTCAGGCCTCTGGAGCCACGCTTCAGGCTGGAACCAGCAGCTTCCCTTCTTGAGGCTTTTGAGATTCCACACCTAAAGGCAACTCCCACCTGACCACAACCACTTGCTAACATCAGCCATCCCCACAGATCCCTCTGGTCTTTTGCTCCCGCTCACAGGTCATTCCACCAGATCTTTGTCGCCATCGCCCAAACCTCTAGTCTTCCGGAGGACTCCTCATTTGATAATGGAAACTCTCAGGTCTTGCTTTCCTTGGTTTCAACCCATTTCACTTCCATCCCATGATCCACTTCTGTCCTTCTGACGGGCCCTTCTGCTTAAAAAGCTCAGGGTCTTGTTAGCTCATGTATGGCTTCTTCATAGCTTTCATTCTCTCAACTCTGCCCGTCTCCTGTTATCCTTACTGTACATTCTCCTTTACCTGTAGAGTCAACTGTCTTAGTTAGGGTTTTATTGCTGTTGAGAGACACCATGACCAGAGCAAGTCTTATAAAGAAAAACAGTCAACTGGGGCTGGTTTACAGTTCATTATCATCATGATGGGAAGGACGGCAGCACACAGGCAAGCAGATATGGCTGCTGGTGTGGTAGCTGAGAGTTCTACATCCAGATCAGCAGACAGCAAGAAGAGAAAGTACCACCGGGCCTGGCCTGGGTTTCTGAAACCTCAATGCCCACCCCCAAGAACATAGTTCCTCCAACAAGGCCACACTTATTCCAACAAGGCCAGACCTCCCAAATGTGTCACTCCCTAAAAGTTTTTTGGGGACATTTTCACTCAAACCACCATATCAACCATGTGGCCATTTCTTCAGTAACAGAGGAAACACGTGGGACCACATTATTTTTCTCAAAGTATATGAATGTCTGTCATCTTTTCAGCCTGTACAGGTGAGACTGAGAAAGTTAAGTTGTCTAAAGCTTCCAACAAAAGGCAATGATTTAGCCAGGAACAATGGTATAATTAGTGGAGCCCTCCCCCGACCAGGGGGGCAGTGAATCACAGTTCCTTATCCAAAAACCAAGAAAATCAACCCTTGTTGGCAGAGGCTGCTCATTTGTTCCCAACTGCTCAGACCCGAAATAATCACACAAAAACCATATTATTTGTAGTACTGTTTGGCCACTAGCTTAACCGTATTTCTAGATAGCTCTTGTATCCTAAACTAACTGATCTCCATTAGTCTGTGTACCACCACTAGGTCGTGACCTACTAGCAAAGTTTCCTCAGGTTTCAGCAGAGGTGTCTGTTTCCTGTGGTGGCTACATGGCTTCTCCTTGACTCTGCCTACTCTCTCTCTACATCTCTGTTTGGATTTCCCACCTGGATTTACTCTGTTAAGTCGTTGGCCAAAAGCATCTTTATTCCTTAACCAATAAAAGCAACACATATACAGAAGGACTTCCCACAGCAAACTCTAAAATATTGATATGTAGAACTTCATTTTAAAAAATGATTATTTCTTCTTTATATGTATGTATGAGTGCCTGTGTGTATATATGTATATATGCCTGGTGCCCGAAAGAGGTATCAGAATCCCTTAAACTGGAGTGACAGGCTGTTGTAAGCTGCCATGTCAGTTCTGGGAATGGAACGTGGGTCCTCTGCAGGAGCAGCAAATGCCCCTCACTGCTGAGCCTTCTCTCTGGTCCCCAAAATGTCTTTAAGTTTTTATTTGTTTGTTTATTTGTTTTAGAGAGAACTGGAGAGATGTTAGTGTACAAGCATGAAGACTTGGGTTTGGATCACTGGCACACACACGAAGAGCCAGGTGCAGGGCACACATCTATAGTCCTAGTGCTGGGGACATGAGGACAGATGGATCCCTGAGGCTTACTAGCCATCCATTCTAGACAGATCAGTAAACTCTAGATTTGGCGAGTGACCCTGTCTCAAAGCATTAAAGTAGAGAATGACTGAGAAGGCACAATGTGCACACATATCATACACACAAATAAAACAATAAAAGCTAGCCAGGTGTAGTGCCCTATGCCTTTAATTACAAGACTCAGGGGGCAGAGGCAGGTGGATCTCTGAGACTGAGGCTAGCCTGGTCTACAACACATGCTTCAGAACAGCCAGAGCTACAGAGAAACCCCATCTCAAAATAAATAAACAGATAAATGGTAAATAAAATACTATATTACTTAAAAGACAAATAACAGAAGTAAATATTGTTCTAAGGTTTAAATTAAAAATTGCTATTATATATTTTACTTTCATCTTTATGCAGCACAATGCTAGTTCTAAAGGCATATATAAACACATTGCCATACACACAGAATCACAGATAGTGGACAGCTTGTGCATACGTTTGTGTATGTTCTTACAGAGCAGAGAGGCTTGGCACAACACGGTTTTCTTTGACTTTTTGTGGTGCCTGCATCCCATCCCGCACTCCTTTGCTTCAGCTCAGTGTTGAGTAAGGACCAAAAGGAAAGGGAACGATGCACACCCTGGTTTTCCCTTCCCTCTGCTTCGTTATATGCATTCTAAGTGCTTTACTGGAGCAGGAAAGTGATGGGAACAGAAAGGCTACGGTTGGGTTCTTTGTACTTCCTACACTGCTGAGCCCCTTTTCTGCACAGGAAGCGTGTTCTGGCCTTGTTCAGTTGTGAGCACCTTGCTCCTTCAGTGATCTGACAAATGTGCACAGAAGTGGGCCCGTGATGTCTGAGAGCTCAGCTCTATCACAATAAACATAAATTAAGTGTGGATAGGGGTTGTATGCTGACTATATTCTGTACCCCAAGCAAGACCATCGGGTTCAAGGACACACACATTCTCTATTACACCTGATGGTGTGCCTGCCGCATGGTACAATTAGATACAGTAGAAGTCAAGTTCAAAAACAAGACTTTCCAGACAATGCCAATAAGGTTCTTAGACAAACACAGGACCCTTGTGAAAGCAAGATGTCAGCTGCCACAGAGAGGTCTGTGACCTTGCTTGCTATAACTCTTTTCAACTGGGGTCATTCTTAAAGAAGAGGGATACACCCACCAGCTGGCCATTAAGTCCTGAGGTCAGAAGAAAGCAGCTTAGGCCCACATTCAAAACACCTTCACTCCTTCACTTTGAGTCATAGGGGATGCTCTCTGCTTTGGGGACAAAGCCACGCATCTCCCTTACATTCCTTCCTCTCCTTCTCCCCTTAACTCTCAAGCAATTTATTATCCCCATTTTCCTTCACCTCTTCAGTTTCTTTCCTGATGACAGCTGCTTTAGCTCAGCCTAAGAGGTGTTCCAGAATCCTATGAAAATGGTCCCATTGTTCACGACTGCTTCTACTGAAAGCGCCAGACTTGCCTTCCTAATCACCGAGATCCGTCCAAGAGCAATCTCCAGGTTCTCCCACGAGCATTCTTCTCCCGGCCCAGGCATCTATACACTGCTCCTACAACCCCACCTGATGAGGGCTTCCTGACCTGCTCATGACTTATGTCCAGTAACTGCCCTTTACCCTTCTACCTACAGACCCCAACACTATGAACCATTTCTTTATGATATCCTCAATTTTGGTCTTGGTGAGAGAACACTACTTGATATTGACCACTGTCATTTTTCCCATCATTCCTTGTTGGATGGCATCCCTGGACACCCTTTAATCAGTTCCATTTTTTTATCCATGGGCCTGGCTAGCCCCTGCTTTCTGTCTCTACCCGCTCCCGTTGATGTCATCTCCTGTCACCTGTAAGTCACTGATTCCCAATCCTTCAACTTCAGTCCTCATCAACTCCTTTCATTTTGTAAAAGTAATCTTGATCACCCAATACTTAAATTTTAAATTACTTTTTAAAATTATGCAAGTAACACATGGGTTTTTTTTTTACAGAAAATCACAGATAACAAGATAACAAACAAAAATCTAAAAGGCAAAACTCTGAAATTCCAAGTTCCAGAGGGATAATCATTTGCAATGGTTTGATGTGCATTGAACCTTCCTGAATTTGCCTGTGAAAATATACCGAGTTTTGGACACCAAAAAATTCATTTCTTTTCACTAAAATTTTGATCTTACATTACATTATAGATTGCTTGCTAATTCTTTTTTTTTTTTTTTTTTTTGCTGTGGTCTTCCCAAATCACTAAAGATAATCCTATATTATCTCAATGGCTTCACAAAATTTCATTTCTTCTTATTTTTATTTATTAACCTTATTCCTATATTTTGTCTTGTCATAAACACATAGCCATGAGCATACTTGGGACTACACTGTTCAGTTCAGGTGTGCAAACATTTTTAAAGAAAAACTGCCAAATTACCTTCAGGAATTATTCTTCTCACCTATATGTTGGCCAGCGATGAATGGAAATACCGATTTTCCCAAGCCCTTATGAGAACAAACAGGTAGTAGTTGGGTGAGGGCATAGCTCAGCGGGTAGAGTGAGTGCTGGGCACAGTGAAGTCCAGGGATTGATGCCCAGCATGGCAGAAACCAGGTATAATCCTTGCACTTTGTGGGTAGAGGAACCAGGGAGATGTCCCAGAGGGTAAGAGCGTAGAATGGCATTGTTAGAGGACCTGAGTTCAGTTTCCGGAACCTAAATCGGGTGGCTTACTACTGCCTGTAACTAACCTCGGGCAAGTGCACTCGTGCACACAACACACACAACACACACATGTACATAATTTAAAAATTAAAATAAATCTTTTAAATGATAAAAATATTGATTTTTGGTTTATTATGTACTTCTTTGTCGTTTTTCTTTTTTTAAATATTTTTTTATTTATTATGTATGCAATATTCTGTCTGTGTGTATGCCTGCAGGCCAGCAGAGGGCACCAGACCCTATTACAGATGGTTGTGAGCCATCATGTGGTTGCTGGGAATTGAACTCTGGACCTTTGGAAGAGCAGGCAATGCTCTTAACCTCTGAGCCATCTCTCCAGCCCCCTGTTTAATTTGTTTTGTTGTTTTTCTTTTTTTTTAAATATTATGTACTTCTTTGTTATAATTTATATTTCTTCTATTTTTTTCTTTTTCAGTTTTTCGAGACAGGGTTTCTCTGTGGCTTTGGAGCCTGTCCTGGAACTAGCTCTTGTAGACCAGGCTGGCCTCGAACTCACAGAGATCCGCCTGCCCCTGCCTTCCGAGTGCTATTTCTCCTTTTTTAAATGGCTTTTGTTTAGGAACTGTAGATGTTTATTATAAATGGTTAAACAAAAGAACATTTTTAGAGGATAAAATAAATAAAACAAAAAGCTATTTCTTCTTTTTTAAATGGCTTTTGTTTTATTTATTTTATCCTCTAAAGATGTTCTTTTGTTTAACCATTTATAATAAACATCTACAATTCCTAAGTACTTATAACTAGGTTTCTCCTGGAACACTTCAAGACAAAAATTTACAAATTCAACACAGTTATCATCCCAATGAAACACCCTAACCCATGCTTCCGTTGTTATTCGCATCCCCTTCTCCCAAGTTCACCAAGGCAAATGCTTGAGGAATCAGGGGGTCTCCTCTCTCCTGATCGATTACAATGTCTCCTCCGTTGACTCTCAGAAAACCCTCAAATCCATCTCCTCCTCTCCTTCTCCAGGCCACTGCGACTCTCTCTTCTTGATCTCGTTGTCGTTTGTCTGAAAAAGTTCCTAAAGGTAGTTGGACCCCTTTCCCTCTGTTTCACACTCATCCTAACCAAGAATGGTCTTCCCAAAGATCACAAAGCCCGTAAGGCCAATCCTCACCCACTGGGCGACTTTCAGTGCTGAATGATCGCATTCGCCGCCATTGTATAAGAAGCCCCGCCCAGTGTGGCTCCACATCGCTTGCCTTGTTCCTCAGTGCTACTCCAGCCTCCTCACCACAGCCTGTCCTGCTGAAAATGGTTACCCCAAAGACTAAACTGTGTGCAGAATGGTTTTTCCTTTTGGCCTGGAGCTGCTTGGTCACCACAAGACTCCTGTAGCATGTCTTCTGGAAACGAGTAAGAAACAAGTCAGGTCATGCAAGCTTTGGGGTTTTAGTCAGCTGGAAATGAGATTTCACCTAGTTCTGAAGAGATGCTTCAGTCGTTAAAGGCTCAGGTTCATAAATAAAAGGACAAGAGTTTAGTTTCTGGCTCTCTCTCGCACGCGCATGCTCTCTCTCCCTCTCTCTCAATTCCCTTTCTTGCCTCCATGGCACTTGCACACAGGTTACACATCAATAAAAAGAAAAATAAAATTTCTAAAAAGTTGACGCACACACCCCACTGCTGCCAGGGCCTTGAAAAGATGGCCATTGGCCAAGAGCATTTGCTCCTCTTGCAGAGGGCTTGGGTTCAGTTCAGTTACCAGCACCCACACAACAACTTAAAACTAATAACTTTAATTAAATTCCCAGGGCATCTGATGCCCTCTTCTGTCTTTTGCCAGTACTTGCATGCACATGGTACACATACATGCACGCAGGCAAAACACCCCACGCAAAACAAAAAAAAAGTAAATCTTTAAAAAATAAGTTGATCCCTCATAACTAGGAAACCTCACCGAAATCCAGCTGAAGGAATCTCCTCCATAAAAGAAAAGATCCACAAGACAGCTGTCTGGTTCAAATCCTATCTTGACATTCTACAGTTCTATAATTCAGGACAAGTTAGTTAGCCCTTCCGTGTCTCAGTTTTCTTATCTTTAAAATGGTGATCATAATGATGACTCTGTATAGGTTCTCATGAATTAATATATGTAAATCAGTTAGAAAAATGTCTGCCATGAATGTGTTATTTAAATAGATGACGTATTTGGGGTGACTAATGTGGGTACCATCTGACTGTATCTAAGTGTTTAAGTGGATGAAATGCTATAATGCGTGTACAAGCTCTTTGGAAAATTCAGCCCACTATAGCTTCACTATTGCTCTTGTAATTTCAAACAAGATAAGCCTCAACACTTACAAGAAAATAGATACTATCCCTCAATTCTTACAATTGCTATAAAATTTAAAGGAGACTTTAAAAATAATTGTATACACTTCATCTCATTCCAAAGTGGTTTTGAGTAAATTCAATCCAAAACTTATACAGAAGCAAGACAGTGTAGCCGTAAGAATACACAGGCTAGCCATGGATGAGAGCAAATGCAGGTTCTCCCATTTACTAATACAGTTATTTCTCCGAGGCCCGAGATCTATAAGCATCTCTCTCTAAGAGAGGCTGATAAAGTACCGGACGTTTGGAAATGATCATTATTGTCATTTGGTTGAATGAAGAACACATCAAGGCCGTCTTGGCAGGAGGAATAAGGCAGACATTTGGGGGAGAGATTAAAGGTTGAGCTGTATTGAGTTAGTTCAGAAGAACCGGAGGACAAAAGACATCCTTCTCGGGTAGCCAGCAGCCCAGCCTGGACTCAGCCAGCCACAGATTGAATCTCCAGGCAGAAGTCATTTCAAATGCTGCTATTTAGCCCTTATTCCATTCAGCCTTCTATCATAGTTAATTATTTCTGTCTGTCTCCTGCATTAAACTGTATCTTCCTTGCCGTCTGTGACCTCATCTTCAGAAACCAGATACCTGAACAGTACTTGGCATTCAGAGTCAGGCCTAGATAGTTGTGAATGAACGTAAGAACAGATTCCATCTACCCAGTGAACTCTTGAGACACGTGAAGGCCCAGTTCCAATGTCGTTTTTCATCAGAAATGAGCTCAATTGAAAAAAGAATATAGATTTTTTTTTTTTTGAGAAAGAGAGAGAGAGAAGTAACAAGGAACCTGGGTGGAGAATCTCAATCTCAGAGAAAGTTTTCCAGAATAACGGAGATGTAGGAAAATCATCAAAGTAGACCCTGTCTCTGTATCCAGAGTAGGGCTTGTGTGCTGTGTTGCTCACACCCATCCTCACAGAGACTGGCCCTTGGAAGGAGCTGGACTTGTGAGAGAGCCACTGTGGAAAGCTTCTCTGGGTAGAACATGGCTGTCAGATCAAGATGCCACCCCAAATGCTAAGATAAGCACAGAGACAGGCCAAGGATCATCATTACAGTTGGGAGAAGCTTGGGGGCCCACTGGGGTCCAGCAGGGCCTGAAAAGGAGCTCTCCTAACCCTTCTTGTTTCTCTACCACAAGTTCTTTGTGCTGAGATCTACAGTCTCATGTCCCTAAGATGGGTTTCTGTTTCAGGAACCGGGAAAGGAGGGAGGTTCCTGTCACTAGGTCATTTCTTCACTGTACTCGGTTCCCCTGCGGATGGATGTGGGTAGGTGTAAGGGCCAGAAAACAACCCATGTGTTCCTTTAGAGATAGGATCTCTCTCTGGTTTGGAGTCTGCCACAGGGCCTGGCTGATTGGTCAGCAATCCCCAGGGGCCTGCCTGTTTCCATCTTCCCAACACTAGGATTACAAGGGCTGGTGGCCAGGCTCAGAATTTAATTATTAGAGTTCTGGTCTTAAACTCCAGTCCTTGTATTTGCAAGGTAAAACAGAGGGGCTACATCCCCCAGCCCCTGTGTGTTTTCTTCCAACCCTATCCAGCCAGAAGCCAACCTGTCCAAGACTTGGTCAGTGCTCAGAAGCAATACTCTCAAACAACAGCTGGTGACTGGGCACAGACTTTAAGCATTCAGGAAGGGGAAGGAGATTCCCTCTTGCCTTGAGCCACTAAAGCAGGGATCAGGCTGCTTTAAACAGGAGTGGGATAACTTTAAGGCCTCAGATGGGTCTCCAGTGCCAGAAGACATGTCTCCTTTGGAGGCTGTGTAGGTGAGGGCATACACTTCCAGAATGGTGGATGCCCTCAAAACTTGCCTGGACCAGTGAGAGTAGAAACCCAAACCCATAAATCCACGTATGGGGCATTGTTGCCCCTCTCTTCTTTGTTCCTTTCTGTGAATATTTGCTTTCTTGGAGGAGTGAAAGAAAGCCAGCAAACTGTTATTTCCTCCAGTACAGTGGTGACTTGTGCTCAGATTAGCCCTGCTGGCTTTAATCAGAGCCATTTGCAATTCCTGAAGCCTCTGGGTCCTTGGGATGCCAACTCCAGATCTCATCTCTGTGGTCGGCTGGTCTCTGCCTAGCTTGTATCAGGGTTGGGTGGGGGCAGGGAGCGGCACCCGAGGGTGAGCTGGAGGAGGGAGCCACACACAGAGGACGTTTGTCCTGGGTTGTGTGTTAAAGCAGGTACGATGTGAAATCAAAGCGCAGATAGAAAGGGGAGGCTGCGCTATGTCCCAGTGTGAACAAAACAGCCTGCTCTGAAGTTATCGCTGCCCCGGAGACAATGTAATTTCTTCTCGGGCCGTGCTCTGATAGCCTGACCAGCAGGAAGGGCAGGAAGCTTCGTGCACAGGCCAGCCAAAGGAGGGGGCGGGGTGAGCGCGATGCCAGGGCGCAGGCTTCAGTTTCTAGTCCTCATTTGTAGCACGCGTGCCACACTGGCGCCTTCACGCTGGGGTGATCTCAACTTCCAGCTAAACCTATACCACACCGGGTTTGTACATCCCTCACCCTCATCCTCCCGTGACATCCCAAAGACTTTTCCTCCTTGTCAGGACTGCAAAGACTTCCCTAAGCCCACAAGCCAACACCTGACATTACAAATTTCTGCAAATTTCCCTGAGTTCTGCCGGTGGGGGAGTTACTAAGACAGTTCTGTCCTGGGAAAAACCCATCTCCCTCTGCCGCGCCCTCCCCAATCTGGTTTCCCCTCAGTTATGAAAGCCTCAAGGGAAAGCCTCATAAACATCCAGCTGTCCCCCATTCTGATATCCACTGACCCCACTATCATTCTTCCGATATCATCCCACCACTGAGCTGCGGGGGCCCAACTGCCTCTTTGAAGACTCTCTGAATTAATCGCACACACCTTTCCACTGCCCGGGAATCTAGAGGATTCAGAAGAAACTAGCTACCAATTTGTGCAGCATGGGACTGGGTTGTTTAGGGAAACTTGAACTAGACTCAATGGATCTTTTAGGCTCAGAAAGGCTTATTTTGGGTATCTAGGTCATGATGTCCAAGCAGCTACGAGAAGTGACCTTTCTGTCCCTGCCAAAAGCATGAGGGAGAAAACACGGTGCTGGCCGTGTGTCCAGGTATCTGAATGGGGACAAAGCGAAGGATGCAGATGTCCTGTCGGGGCCTGAGACTTAGAAGAGGGGTCCAGTTATGACTCCCCACATAGCTCTACAGGAAGTGGGTTATGGAACTTAGGGACAAAAGGAGAGGGAGGTGCCCATTGTCCCTTGTCACCTGTTCCCTGAAAGCTCTCTGTGGGGGAAATGGCTGCAATGTGGGGTGAAGGACTATGGGGCTGAATAGACAAGGAAGGACGGATTGGCAGCAGGCAGTCCACAATTTTTCTTAATTAGCCATGGCATCTTGCCCATCATCGAAATAAATAACAGGTGTCCCCTAAGGACATCACATGAGAGGTGCCATTTATCGCAGTTCTAAGAGGAAACTGACAACATGACGGGTGACACAGCAGAAATAATGAAGAAAAATGGCGACAGGCAAGAAGAGGCCCCCTCGAGGTAGCCTTGCAATCAGTCCCCAAAGGGAAGTACTGTGCCCCACCCTCCTTGGGAGAGCAGCACCTCCCACGTGGCCCTGTTTGCCAGGCACGATTTACCTCTTCCATTAGCACTCGGCAGGTTCCATGTGGTACCATTTTAGGGTCACTGATTACCATGGTCGCTTCTGTCCCATCGTGGGTCACTGTGAATGTGTGTCAGAGCCCCTGAAATGCCACTTTCAGAGTTTCATTATTTTAGACATTTCAAGTTCAGGCCACCCTAATTTGTCTTTGTGGATTGTCTTTGCCAAATGTTAGGTGGTAGGCTTCTGATCTGCCATCCCGCATCCTTCGGGTCCTTCTCATTGCCTAATAATTGGTTGCTACATCTAGTTTAAAGGCAAAAAGAGGTCCGTCTCCTGTCAAAGGCTGGTCTTCTCACTGGTACTCATGCCCCACTGCCTCATGGGAGTTTCTCCCATCAGTGATCCCTTTGCTAACCTCCCTCTGTGTATTTTCTCTGTAGGCACACACATTCTCAAGTCTCTTCCATGAAAAATAAAACAAACCGACTGTGACGGTTAATCCCATAATTCCATGTCATTTTTGACCAGGTTGAGGGATGTCCAGACAACTCATAAAATATTGTCTAGGTGTGTCTGTGAGGACCTTTCTGGAGGTCAGCGTTTAACCCGGTAGAATAATAAAGATGTGCTCTCCACAACATTAACGGGCAGAATCCAATCCACTGCGAGTCCAAACAAACAGAAGAAAAGACCAAGGAAGGTTGAATTCAATTCCTTTTCTTACGGTGGAACACTCTTCTCAAAACTCAAATATCGGAGACCAAGTTCTCTACTCTAGTCTTTAGACTGTTAGAATTACATCGACAGCACCCCAGCTTCTCAACTCTTTGGTTTGTGAGTTACAGCATTGGTTCCCCTGACTCCAATCTTCATTCCAGACGGCAGCACACCACTGACTTTCCCATGCGTCCAGCTTGCACAAACCTATTATGGACTTTCTTAGCTTCCATGAATCAAGTAAAAACAAAACAGAACACTCCCCTCAAGTCGACTGTACATGTACACGCTATTGGCTCGAGTTCTCTGGGGGACCCTGACTAGCACGCCTGCTCTCCTTGAGCCCTACGTTCCCTTTTGTTAGCACACTTACACACCGATCCTTTTCATGACAGCTCCCCTCCTCCCTCAGTGTAGTGGTTTCAATGAAAAATGTCCTGATAGACTGAGGCATTGGAACACTTGGTGCCCAGCTGGTGGTGCTGTGTGATGGGGTGGGGGCAGGGTAACCTTGCTCGAGGAAGTACTCTGAGAGTTTAAATTCACGAACAACTCCCAGCACTCTCTCTTTGTTCTGTGTCTGTGGCTCAGGATGTGATCTTCCTTCGGCTTCCTGCTCTGGCTGCCATGCCTGCCTGCTGCCTAGACCTTCCCCACCTAGAACAGCACACCAAAATAAAGTCCTTATATGAGTAGCTTAGTCATGGTGGCTTTCTGTTATTGTTTTGTTGTTGTTGTTGTTGTTGTTGTTGTTGGTGGTGGTGGTGGTGGTGGTGGTGGTGGTGGTTTGGTTTGGTTTTCAAGACAGGGTTTCTCTGTGTAACAGCCCTAGATATCCTGGAACTAGCGCTGTAGACCTGGCTGGCTTCAAAACTCACAGCCATCCACCTGCCTCTGACTCCCTAGCGCTGGGACTAAAGGCGTGCGCCACATCCCAGTTGGCCAGGGGGCTTTATGACAGCAACAGAACAGCAACTAACATCAGATATCCTCACCTCCTCACCCTCCCCTGTGTTGTGGTTTAAAGGTAAAACATCTGTGTTTAAAAGGTTCATGGGTTTAAACCTTTGGTCCACAGTTGGTAGCAATGCTTTGGAATATTATAAAACAGGAAGTGGTGCCTGGATGGAGGAAGTGCATCGCTGGAGGGGATCTTGATATGGCCTCAATTTTGACCTGCCTCCTAGTCAGTATCATGTGAAAGAGAAGTTGCTGCCACCACCAGCTCCTGCTCACCTGACTTGTCTGCCATGATGGACTAAATCTCCTGTAGCACAGCTAAAATAAATCTTTCCATCCCTGACTCTGTCAGGCTTCGGGTCACAGTGATGAGAAAGGCCATTAACACAAATTCCAGTGACTCCAGGGACAGCACCTATGGGGCCTTTCTGTTCATTTCAGAGCCACCAGTAGTGCTTTGTAACTAAAGCTGACAGTTTTTAGCTCTCACCTTATTGACTGCTTTTTTTTATTGGGGTGCTTCCCCCACTTGGCTTTGAAGAGGCTGCCCTTCTCAGGTGCTCTTTCTCCTTCCCTCAACATTTCTCCTCAAAGTCTGTCGCAATCTGGATCTGAAGCACCCTCTCCCCCCAAAAAACAATCATGTATTGAAGGTCTAATCTCAAGTCGGTAGATCACTGAGTAGTAACTAGAATGTGAGCACTGGGCTAACCCACAGATTCACAAATTTCTGAATTTGTAATATGGTGACATTATTCAGAGATGGTGGAAAGCAGATGAGCTGGGTGCCCCGGAAGGACAAACTCTGTCTCTAGCCTTTTTCTGCTTCCTCGGCTTCTGAAACATGAGGAGGTGAGTAAACCCACTCCACCAGGTCCTTCTGCTGTGATATTCTTTCTCAGAACAAGACCGAAGCAATAAAGCCACCCTATGACAAGATGGAGCTCTCAGAAAGAGCGAGCCAAAATTAGTCCTCCTTCCTTTGAAACAGTTTCTCTCATGTGTTTTGGTGAGTGGTGTGAACTGGCAAACATAAGCATCAGCTTTGTCCTTGCTTTGGTTTGCTTTTATTACACCCCCTCCTTTTTCAGGCCAGGAGGTGGCCCCCACGTGTGGAGGTCAGAAAACAATTGTGGAAATGGGTTCTCTTCTCTCCGCACGTGAGTCTCAGGGATTGATCTCAGGTTGTCAGTCTTGGCGGCAAGCTCCTTTCCCTGCTGAGTCATTTCAACAGTCCTGTGGCAGCCTTTTCAGCTGCCCCTGGCTAAACACTGAGAGTCTTCCAGGACCAAAACTTGGCTCTTACTTATTCTGCAAGGCTTTACTAGGTAGATTCATGGACTTAAGAACATTGCACGACTTGGTGGTGCCTACGTCTATGCTTGTCACTTGGCTAAGTCTCTGGAGTGTCACCAATGAGTCTCTAGTCATCTTCGGGAAAGCTCTCTGGCTAGGTGTTATTAGTGCCTCATCTTTGGATCATCTAAAACTGAATTCTCTTTTGTGTCTATAAGGTTCAGCAGGAGACGGACCCTGGTGGGTCCCATGGCAGGTAAGGAACTTGGGCAGGAAACAGAATATACCATGCAAAGAGAGCTTGGGGAGTTATTTATTTAGGAAGAGGGTATTGGAGACAGAGAGAGACAGAGAAAGAGAGGGGAGAGAGAGAGAGAGAGAGAGAGAGAGAGAGAGAGAGAGAGAGAGAGAGAGAGAGGAAGAGGGAGACACAAAGAGCTGCTTCTTCAAAAGAACTCCAGCCTGCAGCAGGAAGAGAGAGAAGATAAAGAGCCCAAGATGAGCTTGCCTCCCGGGGAAGAGAGAGACTGGGCATGGGCGGAGCTTGTCTCTTAAAGGGTCAGGGTGCTCTCTGTATTCATCCTGCCAGGATACAAGGAAGGCCAGCAGAGTTCAACCGTGTCTTTCTCATACTCACATGCATTCACACTTGTTTACCCCAGCAAAATCTTAGCACTTGAGCATGGAGTAAAGGGAAGTGAGGCCAGCCATAAAACTTTTATGCTTTTCTGGTTCCCGGTGCTCTGAGAGCAACTGGGAAAATCCGTCTGTCTGATACCTCAGAGAGAGTCCCAAGACTAGTGTGGAGATGCCTGCCCACCCCAAATGGAGGAAGGAAACAAAGACCTGAGAAGTTCTAGAGCTCGGGGGTCAGATGAGGCCAAAGGCAAGGGAGAGCACACTGATGGTCTAGTCATATACACCAAGATGCTCGCAACAGGCATAGGGAGAGACAAGTAGAATCAGTTCTAGGAAAGAAGACAAATGCACCTCACTGGTGAGATTAAGATCACAGTCCGTACTGCAGAAGGCATGCTCATGCCAGGCATGATGTCCCCAAAATTATACAGTGGGGAAAAATTCGAGTGGTAGAAGCCTTGGCCTAACGAGTGAATGATAGAAGCAAAAGAAATGCTCTAAGAAGATTTTTTAGATGCCTGGGATTCGTGCAAACATACTAAATCCTGCATCATAGGAAGCACAGCTTACTTCGAATTCTCACCAGAAAGTAGGAGGGAAGTCCTCACGTCAGGCATAACAGCCTTAGAAACAGGAGTGGGCCTCAGCCTCCAGTTTAGGCTCTGCTTTGAGCTCTGTGGAAGGACACACGGGGAAAATAATGAATGAGGGGGGCTGAGAGCCTGGTTTCTACACAATGGCATATCTGTATGCGGTAGGGGTCAGTTCTCTGGGGAGCTGGTCTTTTCTCTCTTTGGGCCCAGTTTCGCCTGGTGTTGCATGTTTTGGGGAAAGGGTAGCCAAAGGCACATTCTATGGAACAACAACAGTAGGGTATTGTCCTACCAGAATTTTAGGCCTTGGACGCACTGATGAACCAGAAGATATTTCCTAGTGTTTCAACCGAGTCTATTGAAGACAACAGTGGGGGGAAATAGCCTTAGTGATGTAATAAATAGATGCTGAATGCCTGCTAAGTATAGCTACAGAGTGGACCTTAATGAATAGACTAAGAATTTCTGTTTCTTAATTTTTTTAATGGAGACGGGGGTGTGTGCTGGCTTTCGGGCTTTTGTGCTGATGGTAATTGTGAAGGAGAGAATGGAGAGGGTACGGTGGAACAGAAGAAAGAAGGAATGCTGTTTACTAAACAGCGGCGGAGTCAAGCTGCTAGGGAAAAGGTCTGCACTCGGGAGTTCACAGATCAGTGGGAGCAAACAGAGTGAGCTACTCAAACATTACCATGGTGCAGACACAAGGTAGGAGTAATAGTGATCCGTGGTGACATGGACTGGTCACTTACTACGGACCAAGTACCATATAATCCTCTATGGCATTATATTGTGAACTATAAGCCCTAGCTGGACATGGGGGCACAAGCCTTTAATCACAACAATCAGAAGGCAGAGGCAGGCAGATTTCTGTGTTCTAGGCCTAGCTGGTCTATAGAATGAGTTCCAGGACAGCCAGGTTACACAGAGAAACCCTGCCTCGGAAAAACAAACCAACAAACATACAAGCACACACTATAAACCTTATGAACAAGACACCATTATCTCCGTATTACAGACAAGGAAGCTAGGGCTCCTAAAGGTTAGTTAGATCAGCTGTACATTGGAGAACCAAAACTGTAACCTATACAGATCCCATACACTCAGGCCCTCTACTTGCTGCTTGCCTAGTGACTGACTGCAAAGGCAGGGGAAGGCAGAAGAAGGGATGATCAACTCTTCCCAAAGAGCTCAGGGAAGGATTCAAAGAAGCTACGTAACAACTCCCAGTCAATGAATAGGTAGCCCAGAGAATAGGGAAGGTGAAAAGGATAGTCAAGGCAGGAAGAAAAGTGTGAACAAAGGCAAAGTGTATGTGGAAAACTAGTTAATATGTGTATTCCAACAGAAAGACACACACTTGCAGATAAACAAACACATTCTCATATACTCTTATTCATATATGCATTCCCATATACACAAAGCCAACCCCCCATACTCATAATGTAAGCACATATACGCTGTCTGGCCTGTGGGATATCTTCCTGAAAGGCACCTTCGTTCTGTTACCCCTCATCTTTAACTCCAATGATGCGATCACAGTCAGGGTCTCCCACACTGAGCGCCTCCAGGCTCCAGTCACTGTGCTGTTTGCTTGTCATACCTGATCCCTAATGTTCACAAGAAGCCAGAAAGACGGTACGGTGAATTCATTTCACAGGTGTGTTTCCAAAGCCCAATCCAGGCCCACAGTCTGCTTCAAGCCCAATTCCCTCTCTTTCCAGAGCTTGAGCTCTTGAACCTGTGAAAATGTTTCGCAAATTATAAAGATTCCTAGAGCAGGATTCGACCTAGAAGAGGCTGACCAAACTAGTGTACACTGGATTCCAGCAGGCTAAAGCTGGGACCAACAGTGATAAACACACTGAAGCAGCCCTTTCTCCCTGCGAGTCAGGGAGCCCAAGAAAGGTAGCCAAGACATGGCAAAGCCTCTGGGTAAAACATGAAGGCTTCCCATCGCTGTTCTGACAGATGCCATTGTCATGGAACCTCAACATACAAGCTCATCTTAAAGGATAGGGAAACTGAGGTACTAGCCCAGGGGTAATGTACCCAGAGACTCAGAAAAAGCCCAGTACCCAGTCACATGCCAGGCTCACATTTTCCTTTTTACCATACTGCCTCTTAATTCTGATGGAGCGGCATAGAAATCTTTCCAGAACATTTTAATAATTAATTGGCACGAGCAGATAGGTAGGGTTTGTCTAGATGGCATAGTGAAATGTGTTCTGTTTCTCTGCATATGCTGTACTTTCTCAATTGCAGAAAGGCAAGTGAGAGCGTGGTGGGATTCCTCCTCAGCAGATGGCCTACTTGTATCCCGGAGGGATTAGCCGGAACAAGAAGCTTAGAAATGCACCTTCAAGACAAGATTCAAGATCCCCTTTGTCCTACATCTTGCCCTGCTAGGTTGCTGTGATTTTATCTTTCTGCCTTAGTTCCTCAAAAGATCCCGGAAGCTCTTCCACCACTTTCTGGGTCTTATACTGAGGCCTATATCCTTCCTAAGTGGCTGTTTTCTTCCTTACTGTATCCCTTTCTTGATTTTTCCCACATTACACTGAGCTGATTTATAGGCCAACATCGTCCCCTGGGCTGGGCAGAAAAATAGCAAGGAGACAGATTAATGATCCCCTCAGCATTGCTTGGGAAAATGCCAGTGCAGGAGCAAGAGTGTGGTGCAGCAGGACTGGGAAAGCCTGCATCCATCTTCTGCATGTGGCCCGTGGTGTCGAGCTTGAGCATGCTCTGCTATGCTTACTCTGATGCGTAGTGCAGGAAGGACTGACTTGTGATACTTCTAGCCAGTTACTCCAACTACTGTCTCCTTCTTGAATGGTAGCATGGAGGGCCTGGAGGAGCCGCAAGATGAAGGTAGAGAAGGGTTAGTAGGAAGGGATTTCCGTGAGGATTTGTACCACATGAGAACTGACAGTTTAGCATATACACATTGATAAGGAAAGCCATGAGCCCCTGGTCTTAGCACCTCCCTGATGTTTAGCGTCAGGCCCAGTGTGTTGACAGGTTCTGCTGTGGAAAAGAAAAAAAAAAGATATTGAAACCTCTGCAGCCCTGGGTCCCCAGCATGCAGTCCCAGCTCCTTCTGAAGCCCTGATGGACTAGGCTGGCTCCCCTCCTTCCTCCTTTTTCTAATTATGACAGGCCCCAGGGGGGCCTAAGCAAAGGAGGGAGGGCTGAAAGGCATTGCAAGTGAGAAAGGAGGGCAGAGAAGGGAGGGAGGGAAGGAGAGGGAGAGGCCGCTGCAAGGTACTCTCTTCTGGGGAGAACCAAGTACATGGCTAGTCATGCGGGACACTGCACAAAGAGTGATCACACATCTTTCTCCTTTCTCGAGGATCTGAAGACGTGAGGATGCCATGCCCATGCCCATGAAGGACCAGGTCCACAGTAAAGGGGAAGATACGTTAGATGTGGGGTTATGACACAAAGCTGATTTGTCTCCACACTATCCCTAGGCATAATGTCATTTTGTGCACTCCATGACGACAGCAGATACTAGGTGGGGATTGTCACTGTAGTATATGAACGGGGGAACCTGAGGTTTTAGGTCAACTTAACTCAAGCTCAACATAGAAGCCTCTTTGTCTCTAGCCTGCCACATATTTTATTTCCCTGTCATCTTAGAAAAGGGCTGGCTTCGCCTTCCATTGCTAGGGTTAAAGGACATTCGTAATACCTTCTTATAAGTGGCAGGACAGAGATGAACTCATCGAACTCACAGGCTTTTAATTTGGTTCAACAGATTTTTACGGAAGTTCCTTACAGTGGGCAGGCCCTACACCTAGGACTGGGAAGGGGGCATGGGTAAATCTAATCCTGGGCTCACAGACTTCATGGTCAAATAGAAGAGGCTAAAGGAGGGCGTTAAAACCGTGTTATTTCATGCATGATTCAAAGAACCCTGTTAGGGAAAGGACCATGGGAAGGAGGAAGCCTCCTGCTTATTTGTCAACTAAAAAGAGAAGGCTAATCCCAGGGCAGAGGAATTCTCCATGTCATTGGCTTCTGGCTTTCTCAGCAGCTCCTGGTTAATCCAGTTTCCCAGGCTTCTCCTCCACAAGCCTCACGATGAAGTTAAAATATCAAGTTCTCCTCTCCAGGCGGTAGAACTGCCTCTCTTTCCCAGATCTGTTTTGGTGTGCTTGTGAAGACTACCCAGGCAAAGACTCGGGACGGCAACTGTTCTAATTATGTAAAATGTGATTAAAGGAAGTATCATGGCCCCTCACATGCCCCTTCCACTTAATTCTTGCCTTGCAACCCTTGGTTGGGCTGACAAGCATAATAGATCTAGTTGATACATCTTGTGCTAAAATAAAATGTCTAGTCAAAAGTGCTTAGGGTCCCTCTAGGCTGGAGTTGGCTAATGATGTCATTACTCCCCAGGGCCTGGTACTATTTTTAGGATGACCATTTCCTCCCACATTAAGACTCATTAGGATTTTTTTTCCCCTATACAGTACCCTACTCACACAATAGAGGTCATACAGACAGGAGGCCTGGTGTGGACCCACAAGGCTCACTCATCCTGTCTGACAACTTAGTTCCAAATTAGGACATTTGAACATGAAGGAAGTTTATCTGGAGTGGTAGGGATCAAACCAAGGTCAGTGATTATCTAGGCTTGGACTGTGTCAATACAGTTGGTTTGCCCATAGGGTGATGGTCAGTCTGATGTCCCCCATACCCAATCTACCTCCTGACTTTTTATGGCTCTCAGCTACAAGGACATTTAAGACACAATGTGGCTAGGATTGTCTTGCAAATAGCCTATCACCCCTAAGACAAACTATCTGAACTCCAGTGTGAGAGTCAACCTCTACTGTGCAAGGAAAAAAAGCACAAAGCCATTTTTATCCCTATAGATTTTGCAGTCAAATGGATATAAGTTCAAACTCTAGGGTGACTGTTGAATGGCTGTGTAACCTGGAGGTAAGTTGTATAATGTCTCTGAATCTTGTTTTCCTCATCATTAAAAGGAAAATGGTAATTCTAATGTCCTAGAACAGCTACAGAACAAATATGAAAATAAATGTAAATCACTTAGTGACCCTGGCATGAGGAAAACGAATACTAAATACAACTGTTACTATTTACCATTATCTTTATTATTGTTGTAAATCAACAGGGTGCAATTTTGAACTTCAAAAAGCTCTGGATACTAAGACTTTGTTTTATAGCTCATTTGGCAACAAAACTGACCTGACCTGAATTTCTTTGTAGACTTCATTTATTCCACTTAAAAATGAATAGTTCCTACAAAAAAAAATCTGATTTTTTTCTTGTAAATTAAAATCCCAGACTTAGTATCATGTATAGTAAGTTACTCTTGATTATTCTTTTAAAATCTAGAGAATTCTGAAACATCTAGCCTCAAGAGTAGATGAAAAAGGACTGTGGTCAGTAACCTCCTCATGGCAGACAAATCCCACCAGGCAGGATCTAAGCCAACATCCTTCCTTTCTGCCTAGGTAAATGCAAAAAATAACAAGTGTTTGCCTACTTTGCCAGATGTCTACTGCTGTGACACAGCCCAAGTCACCTGTTCCTCTACAACTCCCAGAGCAGAATCTCACCCCATTTGGTCATTCAGACACAAAATCTGTTCCTGAACCTCAACTGTTAGTCCTTGGCAGTTTTAGACAGAAGGGGCAGCACAAGTAACCAGGGATCACGCTCACACTGAAGATGTCACTCTTCCAAAGAAGCAACACTTCAATGTACTGAGCATCTGTTATGTGCCCTGCTCTGTTCAGATGACAGACCCCAGCAGAGTCAGAAGAAAAGTATTTTTATCCCCGCTTTACAGATGTGTAAATCCAGGGAACTCGGACAAAAGCCAGCCTGATTTTCTTCCACCAGCCTGCTCCTTCCTCTAGAACATGGCCTGCTGGCTCTTAGAAAACCACATATAAAGGAACAAAAAAGACAAAATGTATTTTTCTGTTTACTTTTTAGTTTCATTGAGTAGGTAGCATGATTTCTTTTAAGACCGGGGCCCTGTCGAGATCGATTTACAAGTCTGGGAAGTGGCAGCTTTGCCAGATGCCAAATATTCTCTCTAAGTGCTCATCTTCTCAGAAATTGACATCGAACTGCTACCTAGCTTCCTCTTCCTTTCATCCATCCTCCATCTCTAGCAGCTCTACACACAGGGAGGAGTCTGAGGACGGTGGCAGTGGCTGGGAGGTGGCTGTGTTCTGGGAAGCTTGTTTTGCAGTTATGTGCCCTGTTTGATCTTATAAGATCCTCTAAGCACGAAGGTCAAGAAAGGAGATCTGGTCGCCTTGGCCCTGAACCTACCAGTGAGTGAGTGTTCAGAGTCAATGCTCCTTCAGCACACAGAAAAATCCTTCCTGCTTCAAACACAAGCACTTTTCCTCTATCAACGACAACCCTGCTTCCCTGGAGCCAGAAGTCAAAATCAAAGGCAGTGAAAAAGATTTAAAAGGAAGTATCCAAAAACCAGGGAGAGCGGCTCACCCTCCCTTGTGACACCCGACACCCGATGAGACGGAGACAGTGAAGGAAAGGTGTTGTGCAGCAGGCAGATTAATCTACGCTATGCAGAAGTGGTCAAAGCCTTCCTTCCCCTCATAATAGGAAGCCCAGGAAGTCTCACAATGAATGCTTCAGTCAACAAGATCGCAAGAACTCAGCCTGGCTGCCAGGGTTTTGTTTAGCGGCCTCCTAGGGCTTTGAACTATGAAAAGATGTTTGAAAGAAACTTCGTTATCTCATTGTGCTTCTGCAAGCCACCACTCATTTCTGCGAGCAGTACCACTCCTCTTAGAATCCCTGACTTTTGATTTGAGGATGTGATTGTTCCTCGGGCTGACAATAGGAGGCTTGAAACAGGAGGGTAGCGTGGCTGGGCCTGTGGTAGCCTGCAAAACATAGGTGCAGCTGGGGCTCCTGACAGGCACCGGTGAGTTCCAGGCAGCCTGCCAGGTGACATGACTGCCGGTGATCCATGAGGTCACCAAGGTATGAATCAATGTTGGTGGCATCCATGGTTGCATCCATAATAGAGATGGTTCATGTAGCATGTCACAGGGCTGTGAGAAGGTGACTTGTCTTGAAGGGGTCTCCTCTCTCCTTTCTCTCTGAGTAGCAGAGACAGCAATCATTCAAGAAACGGAGAGTGTGAAGTTACCAGTCCTATCTGGGAACCTCTGAATGATGCCTAAGGAAGTGGCTTAAATTCTGATCATTGTGACCTAAATCATAAACTCACCTCCTTCTGGGTTACAGACACCTAAGGCTATTCCCTGCTCTGTTTCTCGGTGATCACTTAGAGCTAAATTACAGATTAGAGCTAAAAGAATCCTGGGGATTGTCCTACCCATAAGCCCCATTTTATAGATAGGGAAACTGAGAACCAAGGAGAAGGAAATTCTCAGGGTCACAAAACATGCCAGGAGAAAAAAGATGGAAGTCCCTCTTAATTTCTACACAGGAACTTTCCTTGCCTACCCTTCCCCCAGAAGCAAAGCCCCTAGAGTTTTTAATCCTACAAAGGAAACATCAAGTGGAAATCTCTTCTAGAAGGCAGTGCACAACACCTGACTGCAGCTGACTTGAGATAGCATGACACTAACAAAATCGAGTGCACAGAGTCAAGGGAAGCGATGTTAACAGACAAGTCTATTTAATATATTTTTCATGAGCAAACGAGAGAATATGAAATATACATTATGCAGGATGGTGTTAACACCCCATTTATTTATTCTGCAGCAATCAGATTTTCTCAACATTATAGGTTCTCTTTGACTCAAGTTGTGATGCTCAGGAGCTTGGAGTTGTCCCCAGATTTTCCATGAATGTGACTCAGGGGCTGGTGTCACTCTTGCCATTCCTCCCTCTGCCCACCGAAGGATGATTTCAAAATACGTGATGTCACTTAACACACAGGTGAGCCAATAAAGAATCTACCTCTTTAGGTGCTGTCCCCTGACTCTTTGCTGGTGACATTTGGCGGTGGTACCCTTCCCAAGGACTTCCTCTCCTGTCTTCCCACAGTCATCCTCACCCTTCTGTATAGCACAGATCAGTGAAGAACATCACATTAGAATTCTTACGAGCACAACACAGACGCCTGCCTCTGGTGGGAGGAGCGGCCAGCTTCCGTTCTTCTGCTGAGGTCTTTGGTATTGGTGGCAGATCCCTACTAGGATGTCCCTCTCCCAGTCTGGCACGGAGGACGGCAAAGTTAGACTGACAACAGCACTAACAAAGATTAATTCCTGTGTCTGATGAGAGTTAATTTCTCTGATTAGAGGACTCTCCAGGATGTGCAGGGACTAAATCTCAACTGGAAATAGTCAGATGGCGTAGCGGCCAGGCCAAGAGCCCCAGTCACACCCCAGAGCTCTCGGAGGACTTCTGTGAGATCAGGAGCAGCCTTTGTCAAACCAATTCAAGGAGTAAATATCCAGGGGGGTGGTTCAGGCCACCTCCGGATGCTGGTATTTATCTGTTTCCTTTCATTTATTTATTTGTGTTTTTCCCCCTTTCCGAGACTTTCTGGGAGGCCTTGTCTGGGAGAATAAACACGGGAAAGAGCATTGGAAGTAGGGAGACACATTCTCTGGCTGATGGAAGCTGTGATCCACAGGGCTGCTGCCCTGCTTTCTCCATCCTCAAGAAGTGTGCTTTGGACCAAGGAAAAAGAGGAAGCTGATGAAATTGGGACAAGCTTCTTGAAATTGTGATCTGACAAAGGGCATGTGCACACTGGCAGGACAGGTGGTAGAGACCATCTGCCTAAAAGTTTGATGTCCAGAACGGCAGCCTCCGTGAACTCTGGGTCCAGAGAGAAGCAGGGGGTAGTCTGAGGGTAGTACCAATAGTCTGAGCTTATGAGGCCAGCTGACTCACGTTTGAAACCTGGTTCTATCATTTACATCTTTCTAAAGCTAGATGAGGTTCATGACTTCCGAGAGGCTGTGCTCCCTGCTCCAGAACAGAGTGATCATTCCTGTCTATGCTGACTTTCTAGCACCCACCTCTTACGAAGCAGCCTGGCAACGGTTCCCCTCTCCTCCATACCAACTCCTCACCTTCAGGACCTAACAAGGACAAGGTCCTCAGCCATCTTCGGAGGAGACAAGCAATGTCTTTGGAGTTTCCTGCTTGAAGAATTCATTAAGAGTAGATAGCATGAGCAGGCCAGTTTCCTTTTCTCTCACATCATCCATTCTTCCCACCAGCCTTGGACCTACCTGCCATCCGTCCACCTCAGAAACATGTATTACATGTATTACAGACTCACCAAGGATGGGGAGCTATCTCATAGTGAGGCGCTCCAGCTCCTTGAAGCAGATGGCCACCTCCAGACTTGTCTATCAGTTCCATAAACATTGACTGAGAGTCTGTTTTGCACCATGCTAGGGCCCTTGGTTGAAGAGGTGAGGTCTCTTTTCTACGGAGCTCAGAGTATGTTGATAGAAATGAAGCTGGCTTTGGTCGGCCAGTTTGTTTGTTGGGGTTCAGGATAGGAGTGCACAGACCCCCCCTCCCCTGCACGGGGAGACTACAGATGTAAAGCTGCAGTCAGCACACTGCTAATGGGGCTTTGAAAGTCTCGGCTTTATTAGGGCAGCCAGGAAAGCCGATTTCAGCTGCAAATGCCTTCATTGCCTCCCCAGCAGAAATGGCTAATACCTGCTTTCTGAGACGTGCTCATCAAAGGAGACTCTCAAAGCCCCATTAGCAGTGTGCTGACGTTGGCTGTACATTCTGAAAGGGCAAAGTCCAGCCGAGTGAAAGGAATCCAGCCTATTTGTCAACACGAGAATGAGTCAGAGCTCCCCCTCACCTCCTGGTCAATGCCCTCCTTTGCTTCTTCCCTCTTACCTGGCCCACGGGGCTGGGGAATTATTTCTTAGCTGAGGCTCTCCAGCCAACCTACACACTCCTCCTTCCTCCCTTTCTCATTGGTCCTCTTCCCTATCTCTCTCCATCCCCATCATTCTCCATTTACTCTCCTAGATGCCGAAACACCCAACTGTGGGCTGAAGACCTTGGCGCTGTCACCCAGACTTCACCTGGAGAGACTTAGACTCTGCCATCTGGGAGCTTACTGTCTCAAGTTTGGAAAACTGTCTTCACATCAGCTGGCCCAAGCTGATAGCCAGTGGGTTATTTTACTCATCACCACCAAATGGAGATTAGGTGGTCTCTCAGAACTGAAGATAGCCCTCAGACCTGGAGGGTCTTCTTGGACACAACTTGGGACCCTGCAACTGGGCACTGGCTTATCAGGAAAATTCAGCATCCCTGCCTGGGGCTGCTGTTGAAGGCTAAGATGATGGTTTCTCCCAAGATCTCCAAAGACCTTTACCAGCTAGCTACCCATGGGATACCAGGCTTAATAGGACCTCATCTTCATTTTTTTCCGTGACCTGGTCTCAACATAAAAGGAAATATGTTACCAAGAAATTCTGGCTTCCCAATTCATTAGGGTCTCCCAACCCCAGGAAGGAAGGGCAGGGAAGGAAATGAGATTCTCCCAATGATGTTTACTGTCTCTTTAGTCAATAGACAAGTGGGGTAAAGTGCCACCAAGGAACAGAAGTCAACAAAGAGTCTAGCATTGGAGGTGATATTTCAGCAGCATTGAGAAAGTCCTGTTGTGTGACACCCATGTGACAACAGTTCTAGTATATGAGGCTATATCTTAAAATTGGTCCCTTATGTTGATAGTTTAGTGGGTGGCACAGAAATAAATAGAAATTATATGTAGCTAACACATGCTTTCTTGTCCATGGGAACAAAGGGGTTTTTCATTCCTGTCTTTACTCTGGGTATGTCATTTATCATGTTGAATGCTACTCCTTTCTTAATTCTGTACTTACTTGACTTCTAATTTTGTTTTCTCTTTGTTGACTAGGGGTTTCTGTAGCACCCGATCCTGCAGTCATTTAGCCCCCCAAAAATACACAGAGGTCTACATTAATTATAAACTCATCAGCCTATTAGCTTAGGCTTCTTATTAACTCTTATAACTTATCTTATCTTATCTGTGTTAGCCACATGGCTTGGAACCTTTTTCTGTGAGGCAATCACATCTTGCTTGCTCTGTGTCTGTCTTCCTCTGTGTCTGGATGACTACTATAGACTGAATCTTCTTCCCAGAATTCTTCTGTTCTCATTGCCCCACCTCTACTTTCTGCCTGGTCGCCCTGCCTATACTTCCTGCCTGGCTACTGGCCAATCAGCATTTTATTAAAATACAATTGTCAGAGTACAGACCAATGTCCCACAGCAATGCTCCTTGGTTTTCTGCATTGATTTCTTTTCTCCTGCCCACTCCCTAAATACTGGTAGTCCCTAAAATCTCTATTTCTTTTGCTGCTCAATCTGCAGCTCACAATTCCTCAAGAAATCTTCTTTTAAACCTAGCGGTGGTGGCACACACCTTTAATCCTAGCATGTGGGAAAGAGAGGCAAGCGGATCTCTGTGAGTTTGAGGACAGCCTGGTCCTCAGAGTTAGTTCTAGGACAGCCAAGACCACACAAAGAAACCTTGTCTTGAAAAACAATTTTAAAAAAAAGGAATCATCTTTTGTCTTTAGGCTATGGCCACAGATAAATGCTAATGGCCCCTGAATCCAAATCTCCCATTCAAGATGTCACTCTTTTTGAGTGACAACTCCAGGACATCTATTTTTAGAAATAATTTCCTTAAAATCCTACATATGATAAGAATCATATTAACTCATTTTGTCTTCCTAGCAAATGACAACCTTAAGAAGTGGTGACTGTTGTTATCTCAATTTTACAAATAAGGAAGTTAAGGCAGAAAGTGATTAAATAACATTTCTCAGCTCACACCGCTTGAGAATACCAGGGTTGAGATCCAATCACAGATGACCTGATCCTAGGGGGTCACCACAACAAGCAACCCCTCTGCCCCTACCTATTACAAGCACATGACACATATCACATGCATGAAGCTGGGATATTCTCCCCGAGCCCACTCTTCCGTTTGCATAACTTAACCATTCGCCTTTGTTAACAGCGTCTTTGTCTAATCTTCTAAACAGGAAACCAAGTTCCTCAAAGAGACAAAAATACTCAGTGAAGCTTCTGAAGTGAACTATTAGAAGCTGAACTGAACGGAGGTCTGAAAGTTGCTCAGGGTAAGAACTTCCACTAGGGCCTGGGGGAGACTATCGAGAAGAGACTGGAGCAGAACAGGATAGAGCATACTGCTCAGGGTCTTATAGTTTAACCTTGAGAGGGGATTAGATACCAACCAGTTCCATGCCTTGTTTTACAAATGGTGGCTCTCTGCTTTGAGGGTTAGCTGGAGTTGTGTATGCAAAGGAAGTGGACCTTGAGGTCTGGGTCAGCAGTGAAGGAGGCTGTTGGGGCAAGGGAGATCCTATGCATGGTAGAACCAACAGTAGAGGGGGTATTAATAAGGTCATCCATTAAGGAAGCCCAAGATGGGTTAAGGATTGGGCCAGCAAATAAAAGAAGCTGTTGGAGCACATGGGATGCTAGACCTGGTAGAATTAACAATGGGGGGACTGGTGAATGAGATCAGCCATTAGGAAGCCCCAGATACACACATATCTAGTGTCTAGTGGAGAAGAACTCCAGTTCTCTGGGGTTCAAAAGCGGTTTCTACATGGTGGTACAACCAGTGACATGAGCATTGCCTGGAGCCTTGCTCTCAGATTGTCCCACAGACCTGACAAATCAAAATCTGCCTGCTAGGATGACTTTTTGGCCTTCAAAGTTGAGAAGAAGTATTATTCTAAGTTGTTTCTCTACTGGCCAAAGGACCATGTTTAAACAGACCTGGTAGAATCCAGATGAGTCTATCTCTTAGAAGTCTCTCAAAGTGGGAGGAAATGCATCTTTTTCTTGTTCTACTCCCTTCCCTGATAAGCCGGGGGGATTAAGGTAAGTTCTCTGTCCCAGGCACACACTTCTGTCAGGTATGAGAGGCCTCATCCTCAGAAGCTCAAAAGAGACAACAATGTTGGTTAGTGCCCAGCAGTTGGTTTTGTTGAAAGTTGTGGAGGAAGAGGTTGACTTGGTCTGTGTGGTAAATCTAATCCACACACTTAGGTCAGTGGACCCAAGACTTTTCGGGATAGGCAATGGAAGACATAGAGTTACAAAAGTCTTGTTTAGCCTACATGGTCCCATGGTCTAGGTGTGTGCTAGAGAAAGTCTTTTAACTTATAGCCATAAGATGAGACAGGCCTTCAAGTGTTAAGGGGAAATGAATGGAGGTTTGAGGTTTCATTGGAGGTCTAAGCACAAAGTAAACCAAGACCCTGAAGTCTAGCCAGCAAGGGAGGAGGTTACTGAGGCATGAGGGATGATAGAGGTGGTACAGGTCACAGTGGAGGAGGGAGGTAAAATAATATCAGCCATCGAGGGAACATGAAGAAGTATAGGCTATAAGTATGAGAAAAAGTGCAGTAAAACAAAACAAACCTTGGCTATGACTGGGGGCTGTATGATGGTTGGATACATAGAAGAGCTACCATAGAAGAAGAAAGTCACCCCAAAGTTAGGCTTTTCCTGTCTAAACCTATGGGAGGCAATAAAACTCCTATAACATCTGGGAAAGCCATTCACAGATATGGCGCAGAGGTGTTTTATTACAGAAGGAATTCCTAGAACAGGTTGGTAGCAGAACAGAATTGTACCCCCTGAAATTCCTGCATTCACACCAATATGGGTGGTGCTGATAGGAGCAGAAGAAATAGCGATAGTAGAAAAAGGCATGCAGAGACATCTGTGTACTCGGGAGTGAACAGCCGTTGGCACACTACAGTTCTGCAGTTGGTCTAGCAAGCAAGGGAGTCACAGGCCCATATTATACTTGGCAGGAGCTGCAGAAAGGTTGCTATTGATCAGTACTAGTCCAGCAGGGTAAGAAAAGAATGCAGAGAATATTAGGACCCACCGTCTAGAGGAATCTTGCCCAGAGCGGAACCAGAGTACTGCTGATGTACCGAGTATAGCAATGAACCAGAGCTATGTTGTTCATTCACAAAGCCAGGTGAGCCCTGTGGTGTAGGAGGAAAAAGAAAATCTGCATGCAAAAGATCACAAGAGAAGAACAAAGGGCCTTGGGAGAAGCTGAACTGAGAACCTCTCTCTTAGGGAGAGCATAACGGGGAGTTTAGAGTTCTCCAGGTATGAGCAGGTGACCATGAGCACCCACTGGATCAAGACAGCAGCATCTTAGTGGCACAGGTAGTGGCTGTGTATCTAGCATGCCTCTTTTCTTCTCTTCTGCTTACAGTTTTAACTTCCTTCCACGCCCCACAGCTCATCTCACTGTCTTCATCTTCTTCTACTTTGCCCAGCAACAGTGAAGCTACAGTTTGTGATCTTATTATTGGCTGCAAGGAATTTTGTGTTTCGTGGTATTGGTTTGGGAAACATGCAAGGGGAACAGCTTTATTTGTGCATTTAAACAGACTAGATTAGCTTGATATTTTTTGTGTGTGTGTTTTACGTATTTTCCCACTGTTGCCTTTGCCCTTAAAGATGGTATTCTTTGTGGCCATATGGCATCATGCCAGATCTGTTACTCGTACAGTATTGGTAAAGGCTGTTTACAGAGAAATCATGTTGTGAATTGATTCCAAGCATGCCTGGTAAGCCTAGCCCTTTAGAGGGTGACATGAAATCTCTTATCTGACACAATGGACTGGGGATAGTGCCAAGATAGAAAGACAGACAAGTCATATAGAATTTCACCTGTGTCCACTGATTCTGGGCTATCTCTTGTTTGAAGGTCACAGAATTCCTAACTGCTCGCCTCTTAAATCATCTTCTTCTGTCTGCAGGAGGTGACAGAGTCTCCAACGAACTAAAATAGTCATCTTTCAAGGTTAACAAGGAACTACTCAGAGGCCCCAGCATGACTGTCAATAGCCAATCAAAGGGAGCTGTCAGCCGCTCCCCTGAGGAAGGGCTTCGGTTAAGGAAGAGGGGAGCGCTGGGGTGGCTGCATATGAAGAACCAGCTGCTTGCCTTCTATGCTGGAATCCAAAGCTGAGGGTGAAGGAGGTGGGGTGTTGCCGTTCTCCGAAGCAGAACAGACCAGAATGGTCCCCGTGGGATGTCTGCAACCAGGGAAAAGCTGCTACAATCTGGGGCTCATTCCATGAAATCCATTGTCCTCTCCCCATGAGAGGGGTTCTCAATTAAATTTCTCCTGAGGTCCTTTTACTCCCCCAGTGATCTATTTCATGCAGGATTTCTTTCTCCTCAGATACTGCAAGGTAAAGGTAAATGAATATTCTAATTCTAGTTTGGGATTGGATTTAACCCCCACCCCCAGCTATGGCCAGGACTTTTGTAAAGGAGAGCAATTGGGACGTATTAGTTACTTTTTGCATAACTCTGACCAAATAACTGACAAGAAGCAACTTAAGGGGAGTTTATCTGGGCCCATTTGTTTTGAGGAGTTCTGATCCTGCATGGGAGGAAAAGCATGGTGGCAGGTAGCTCCAGCGTGGTGAGAGCATGATATTAGAACCCCTTACCACCTCATATACCTCAGTGAAACAGAAAATAGAAGCCAACTACAAACCTCAAGGTCTCCTTCTACCCGCAGCAAACCGCTTCCTCCAGCTAGGCCTCACCTCCCAAAAGTCCCTCGATCTCCTAAAAGAGTGTCATCAGCTGGGGGCCAAGTGCTCAAGCACATGAACCCGTGGAGGACATTTCACACTCAAAGCATAACTTAAGACTGTTGAATATTAGAAGGTTCTTCATTTGATCCCCCATCCTCTTTCCTCCTGCAGTGCAATGTAAGAATTAAAGAAGAGCCAGGCGGTGGTGGCGCACGCCTTTAATCCCAGCACTTGGGAGGCAGAAGCAAGTGGATCTCTGTGAGTTCGAGACCAGCCTGGTCTACAAGAACTAGTTTCAGGACAGGCTCCAAAGCTACACAGAGAAACCCTGTCTCAAAAAAAGAAAGAGAGAGAGAGAGGGAGGGAGGGAGGGAGGGAGAAAGAGAAAAAGAATTGAAGAAGAGGCTACCATCTGAAGCCAATGACAAGAGGCTAAGTGGGTCATAGAACAGGTAGAGTTTCCTAACTCCTCTGACATCCATCTCATCTGCCAAAAAAGCAACAACAACAAGCCTAGTCTTCCATCTAGGAAGTGAGAGCAGACTCAGGCAGGAACAGACAGGAGTCCCCAATGAATGGGGAGATAGTGAGAATACCTGCAAATGAGCTCAGGCCTTCAGGCTCCTTTAGACAGGTTGTGTCTCACACTGGTGGGACTGGAGAGCCAGTCTGTAATTCTGGACAAATCATGAAAAAGAAACGCTGCTGAGTGATTGGAGATAAGAGCATTTGTCCCAATTTTCTGGAAACGTAGGCTGGCGAGCATCATACCAATCCCTACAAAAATCTAGGTTGCCATATGAAAGAGACAGTTGGGACCATTTTAGAAAAGAAAATAGGAATTGTTGAAAGCCGACCTCAGTTTAACACAAGTTAACTCTGAAATATCATTCTGATTTTTAAAACATGTGTTTATGTGCATGTGTGTATTTGTGTATCAGTGTGCTCATGTGTTTGTATTGCACGTGTGTATGTGTGTGTATGTATGTATGTGTGTGCGTGTGTGCATATATGTATGTGTGTGCATGTGTGTATGTGTATGTGTGTGTGTGAGAGTGTGTGTGTTGTGTGTGTGTGTGTGTGTAGAAACCAGGAGTTGACATCAGGTGTCCTCCTCCACCACTCTCTGCCTTCTTACTTTTTGAAACAATGTGTCTGTCACATTATACTTAGAACTCATTAATTTGGCTAGCCTGACTGGCCAGTGAGCTCTAGGGAATCTACTGTCTTCCCAACCATTCCCAGAGCTGGGGTTGCAGACACATGCCTGCAAGCCTGGCTTTTGACATGCGTACTGGGGAATCTGAAGCCAGGCTCTCACGCCTGAACAGCAGGCACTTTACCAACTGAGCCAACTTCCCAGCTCAAAAGCAAGATATTTTAAAGATACCTTTCATCAAAGACCGTATTTATTTGTTTGTTTTCCTCTACAAAGGTAAGCTCCATCTGGGCAGGTATTTGGAGGAGGGAAGTCCTTTGTTTAGGGCTGTGCTTATTGCAATGCTCAAGAGAAGTAATGGATACTTTTAAGTAAATGAATACATGTGCAGAATAAAAAATGTTGAAGAAAAATGAACTGAAATCTCTAAGTGGTCACATTTGGGGTGGTTGAAATTTTCTTCTGCATCTAGACATTTTTTCCCCTAGCTTTTCCACATTTTCTATAATTAGCACCGGTTTCTTTTATAATCACAGAAATAAAATACTCACTTCTTTGCTTTCCTTTCTTTGGGAAAATGAGCAGACAGGTGGGCCAAGGGATGAGAATTTCCACGAAGTGTTTCCCAAAACCTCTCCTGTTACCCTTCGATCCAGACGAAGGGTTGTGAGCCCAGAAATGGCTCAGCTCTCTAGCTTTGTTGAAGGACTAAACCAAACAGCACTGATTAAAAGATCAATGCCCGTGGTGAGGAAGTCTTTAGTGCTGAGATACAAGGGGTCTGTCTTATTCAGCGTGTTCTTCAGAGGCCTGGATCAGGACAAAGACGATCTGCCGGCTTCAGCTGTAGCTTGAGTAAGTATAACACGGAACTGGAAACCCTAGCTGAGAGGACATGCAAGACTCTGCTCGAAAAATATCTCAGCAGTCTTTAACTGTAATCCAAAATCAATTCCGTTAAACTTCACAGACCCTATATTCAGGTCCCCAAAATGTCAACAGTCTAAGTGCCAAATGGAGACTATCTGGTTATTGATAGTGAAACGAAAACAAAACCTAAGCACTCAGCCAGACTAAGACTCCAGTGAGTCAAAGAGTATGCAGTCACTCAAATAGCCCGTGCAACTCAGGGACAGTATGAATAGAGCCCTTATATCCAGAATTAAGGTTGATTTCAGCTCCAGCATTCTATTACCTATAACAAAGTTATACAAAACATCATCTAAAATCTTTCATACCTTTGGGACTTGCATATTCTGACTTCCTTTTATAGAGATGCACAGTCCATACTAACGTATTAGAGACCCTGATCTGGTCTTCAATAAATGAACTTGGTTGTTTTAACTCATCTTCCTAAATTATTTGAGTAGGAAATGGTTTTAGTTTTTTTTTTTTCAGTTTATTTTGCTTTTGCATAACATCTGTTCACAAAGTGCACTGGGGAAATACTGATCTTCCACAAGCTACTCCAGGCACGAAGGATAGGCCACACATTCTGCCCCTGTCCCCCTCAGCAAGTGGTACAGGACAAGATGCACAGAGATCCACAGCACAGGCCTGCTCAGAGGAATGAGTGTAAATATTCCAAAAATACCATGGTGTCATAAACTTTTCAAATCGTCAAATGAAAAATGTAAACAAGTAGCTGGCATTGTGTCCCAACAAGAAGTGAAGAGAAGAGAAGAGAATGAGTCAATTTGGATCCTTGGTTTCCTAGAGGAAGTTAGAAGACGCCCTGGACAGCAGAACCATGTATTAGATGCAATATCAGGGGAATCTGGAAGTCAGAAAGACTTGCCCAGAAAAGCCAAAGGACCCTCATAAGAGATTAGAAAAGTCCCATGGTCAAACACAGGTAAAGACCAGTTCAGGGTGTCAAGGCCCTGAAGCACGTACTTCAGTAACTGACACATAAGAGACTATCTGCCTGGTATTTCATAATATTAGTTGTATCTATTAACTCCTTGCATGGTATTAAAGATGGCAATAATTGGGCCTCTTCCTGGACCAAATAGATTAGCTGTGGTACTGGCAGGATTCAGATGAGAATGAAGCAAGCCAGGCTCTTAGGGCACATGATGTATGGAGACAGACACTCTCAGCATCCTACCAGTACAAACTGGTCCCCAAGAGGGTTGTGTCATGTTCCCATTCTACCATTTACTTTCCACTCCTCATCTGCAATCTGGGATACATACATACAAACAAATATATATACAAACAAATATATCCTATGAGGTGTTTTCCTTAGGTAGCTTTCAAAATGAGTCTCGTTTTTTATATTCAACAATACACTCAAATCCATTCAGTCTGTAGGCTGTGAAATGGGGGATCTGAGGTCATGCAGGCAGTGAATATCCAAGGCAGTAGCAGAGTGGAGTCTGAGAACAGGCAAGGGTCCAAGGAGAAAGTAGGCACAAGTACTTGGAATCAAATATGAGGTAGCCATCCACAGGGACGGAGTTTGGCTCTACTCTGAGGGAGGCTTTGTGAGGTAAAACAGGGTCCCGATTCAAGGAACGGATGCCAGGCAGGAGCTCCAGAAGAAATCTAAGCATGAGAATAAACACGATCCCAGCCGCAAGCTGGACCTCACACGTGGGCTCTGTTAGCTTGAAAAGAAATGGCTAGTGATGAGGTCATGAGGGGGTATAGGAACAGTGTCAAGGCTGCCCACTCTGCAGGGCTTTTCTGTGTTCTCTCCCAGGGTCCCAGATCTGTTCTGTCTAAGCTGACTGAGCAGGGCTCCTTAGCAGAGAGAAACCTAGTTGCACTGCTAAACCAGACGTCTACTGGACATCTTCAAACATGAAGATGGGAAGCCTGAAAAAATTAGATTTATTCAGAGGTTTTGAAAGGTAAGATCTGAACCAATGAGAGAAGTTACAATTTTGTCTTAACGGTTGGCATTTCTGCTACTAGCAATCTTCAATAATGGAGTTAGATAGGGCATGCCATCTAACCCGAAAAATGGGGTATGCGGTAGAGGGTGTATCTGAGAGAGGGGCCATTTTCTACTAAACTATTGCCATTGCCCTTCAGTCTAAAGACTCAACATTCCAAGCTGGGGTATGGACCCAAGGAGTAAAACTCATGCTGAGCAAAGCATCAAAACCTGGGTTTGAACTCCAGAACCCACTGAACACTAGATACGATAATGTATGTCTATAACCCCAAAACTCCCTAAGCAAGCTGAAGTGGGTAGAGGCAGGAGATTCCCAGGAGTTCTTGGACCAGCTAGCCTGGCATAAAAAGCTGCAAACAGTAGGAGATTCTGTCTCAAGTAATATATAGAAGGTGAGGATTGACCCCTGTGGTTGTTCTCTGACCTCCACATCTACACCTGTACTCCCTCACATAAATATGCATAAACACACAAATATAAAAACAAATAAGAGTGAAAATCCCAAGAAACCCCATTCAGCTGCTCCAAAATACTCTATGCAGGTATACACGATAGTAAGGAAGACCACAGGGGTATTTGTATATAATTAGATTATAAAGGATTTAGCTCTGAATAAACTGTGCAGTCTATTTCCAGATAATTTACAGGTTAAAATTACATCACTGTTCCCCTTGTAGTTATCATCCTTTGATTTCTCACTCCTGTTTCTCCTCCTGTACCTATTTACATTGACCCCGATCAAACCTAATCAAGTCAGTTAGCATCTGTGCTGAGTGCTCACCGTGAGCCAAGCGCAGCGTTAGATGCAAATGCACACACTGGGAGCCTGAGGTAGGGACGACTCAGGCCCATGGAATCATGGCCCAGGAATATGAAGGATGCGATGGCCTTGGACAATCCTTCCCAGATCCCAAACACTCACTTTGGTTCAAACATATAAGATCCCTCAAATATGTTCCCTATAGCATCTATCAACTAAAGTCAAGACAGGGGATCGATATTGAAAATTCCACCATGTATCCATAAGGCTTCCATCACAAGGTGCAAAAAGGGAAGGTCTTCAGGATAAGGATGTCCAACACCTGGTTCCTGGGTAGAAATCATGAGCCAAGCTGAGCTCAGAGGAAAACCACAAAGCACGTGGCTACCTTAGAGCTTCTGTCTGTGATGTTCCTCTGAGCCAGAATCTTTCTCTATGCACTCTCTGTCTTCCCTTCCCACAGTCCCTTTGCCTTGCTTCTTTGGAAGGGCAGCTCCAGAAAGCAGTCTCAGTTTCCCAAGAGGAAGCTGGTACCTTTTGGTGGCACCCTCAAGCTTCCTTGTGTACCGTTTATCCCAACTGTACCCATCTAACAACTGCTTCTGTCATTGGCGTCCGTCCAAACTGTACGCTCCTTAGGAGCAAAGAAATGGAAAGAGTAAATGAATGAATACTATGTGTCAAGAAAAGAGGTAGCTAGAAGTGGGTAAACTGAGGCATCACAAAATTGGAGGCTTGCCTAAAAGAGATGGGGAACAAGAAGGAGAAGCCTGGAATGAGACTAAGAAAGAAGCGGTGAACTGTTAGGACAAAGTTTGCAAACACTGGATTCCAGCACCATCCCTTAGGGGTAAGGATAGGTGCTCCCTTCCTGGGCAGGAGGAAGCTTTTAGGAATGAGGGCTCTCCTTGGACCCCTTTGCTTCTACCCAAACAAGATAACCTTCTCATGGCAAAACTATTCAATAGAAACTATGCAGCACATTGCTTTAGGTGACATCTGTCCCTCAGATCACAGGGATTTGCGATCTGTACTTAGCAAGGCTGCCATGTCCCACTTATAGCTGCCCCAGCCTTCTATTGACCATTTTTTTTTGTTGGTTAGGTTTTTCTTTCCCCATTAACTATAGCCAAGGGGACTCCATCATCCCCATTCTGTACCCTAACTGCTCTGAGTCTTCTTGATTGTAACAGATCGCTGAGTAACTTAAAAGATGGAAGAAGGAGAGCATATCCCAAGGGAAGGCAGAGTCCTATCTTGGAACACAGAATGAACATGGATGGTTAGCTGAGTTAGGACAGGAAAGACAGGAGTTCTGAGATCTGGGATTAGACTCCTCTAGGCAGGTGGAGCCAGCTCAAAGTGGGAGAATGAACTGGACACGGGGAGGAGCACAGACCTTAGAGTGTGAGACCTCATGACACTGGGCACACGATGTGAACATCAGAGCTTCAGTGGGAAATGGTAGAGGTTGTTTGCAAGGGGTTTGGAGACAGACACATACGAGAAACAAGACAAACACTGACAGGGACGTCTGTTTGCAGGAAGCAAGAAAGGAAAAGATGTGATTGCTAGGAGCCTAGAGGCTAGGCCAGGCCAATCATCTGAGGAAGGCGTGTCCTCAGATTCTGAAGGTATAAGTACAAGAAAAATAACTAAGTCAAGAACGTAGGAACAGAATTGTACGTCAGACTAGCCACCTGTCAGAATGAGTCACAAGATTAGGGAGCAGTCGGGTAAAAAGACCGAATCAACACCATTAAACTACAGTAGCTTTAATTCTAGCGCCCGGGGCCAAGCTGAGTTGGCAGATCTGGCAGTCAAGGAGCCTGGGCTCAGAGAGGCAAGGGGACAAAACCTGGGAAGCAGGTAAAGCCTGGCAGATGGAACACAAATGATGCCTGGTTCTGCTCCAGCTGTTTCTGATAGCCTGACTTCTTGCTCAGAGGTCCAGGAAGGATGAAGAATGAACTGACACGGGCCTCGGAGAACAGCTGCTTCTTGCTAGGAATGGGGGGTGGGGTGTCACAACAACAGTGAGTGGCTGTGACTTGCAGAGCATACCCAGTGTCCTAGAGAGAGAGGGGACTTCCCGGAAGGGAAGCTTGCATCTTCCATCTGCAGCCAAAATACAGGCCTCATCGCGAGGGCTCAGAAAGCCCTTCTCATCTTATGCACTCATTTCCTACGTGGTCTTGAGGGTTTTCCAGTGCATTTTTTCAGCTGTCCTTTTCTTTGTTCAGGTCCTGTTCACCTATGTGCCCTTGTGTAAGGAAAAGAGAGTATATCAGTTACTTCTGTTGCTGTAATCAAATGCCATGACCAAAAGCAACTTATGTGGGGACTGATTGATTTTGGCTCACAATTCCAGATGCGAGAGTCCATAGTCCATGGTGGAGAAGGCAGGGTAGCAGGTGACCAGAGAGCTAAGAGATCACAAAACCACCCACGTACAGAAAGTCAGGGTCACCAGCGAGAAGTGAAGTAAGGTTATAAACTCTCAAAGCTCAGACCCACTGATGTCCTGAGGGCAGTAAGGCCCCTCTTGTAGCATCCATAACCTCCCCAAACAACCCCACTAACTAGGGACCACGTGTTCAGATCTGTTAGCCAATGGGGTGAGGGGTTGGCATCTCTCACTCAAACCGCCACAGTAAAGATCCCACAAGCACTCTTTGAGTGAATGAATGCCTGAAGAAGTCAGGGAAATGACCCCAGCTTTATAGTCGCCAGAATGCCAACTGTTCCTCAAAAATTATGAGAAAGGACTGACAAGGTGGCTCAGCAAATAAAGGTGACAGTCTGAGTTCCAGCTACGGAACCCACAAAAACGCAGAAAGAAAGAACTGACTCCACAAAATTGCCCTCTGTCCTCTCCATAGGCATGGTGGGATATGCGTCCTCTCTCCCCACATCATGCCCACAAACAGAAAATAACAACAAATTAAAGTTAGAAAGGCTTCATGAAAGAAAACTATGTTTCCCAAGGACACCCGATAGCCAAATGGCCTAAGGGCCTTGGAGGGTGGACGCCTGTACCTACTTGTTAAGTAAGGACAGCGAGGCTCCTGTCGGGTCAGGACCCAGAATCCTCACGTTCTCACATTGACTTTGTCATCTTGAGTTTCAGTTCCATCTGTCTAGGAATATTTGTGAGAACCTGAATCCAGTAAGGAGAGAAGCTGACCAATGGGCAGGACTGATTCCATGTATGAGGGAGGGAGGGAGGTAAGGAGGGAGGGAGGGAAGGAGGGAGGGAGGGAGGGATATAGGGAGAGAGAGGAATAGGGGTGGAAGGAGTGTGAATTATAGGTGTACGCAAACACACACAAGCCTGGGGAGGCCAGAGGAGAATGACAGTATCCTATGCGATCACTCTCCATCTTAGTCTCTTGTGACAGGAAGCCACACTGGACCTGGAGGCAGGCTGGAAGCCACCAAGCCCCAGCAATCCTCCTGTCTCAGATCTCGACAATACTGGAGTTGCAGGCACAGGTGGCCAGGCATGGCTTTTAGGAAGTGACTTTTCAAGAACCCCGTGGCCAGTCGACACATGCTACGGTGCCTAATCCTAAGTGATGGATTTGGGGACAATTTGTCATGACTTCTGAACTTGTTAGTGAAATGTTTCAAGAAAAAAACACAGAAGTAAAAGGTAACGACAGTAACGAATCGGAAGTCAGAGTTAGCGATGGACATTCACCGACTCTGCTTGCAGTATAGCGACAGATGGTTGCAGAAGAGCAGCAGATTAAAGGAGCAGAGATGCTATACTGACAGCATAGCCGGAGCTGTGCTTCACCCATTTGTTGAGCACTCGCTGTGGCCCCAGGATGGGTCCAGATGATAAAGACATAACAACACACTAGGCAGACCCAGGGCATAAAGCCTGCGGCCCCTAAAAAGGGAAGCAAGGAGAAATGAGGGATAAGCAGGTCAGATCATGAAGAACCTCTGTCGGCCTAGAATTTTGAGATGGACCCCATTTGCCAGTGTGAGGCAGCAATAGGAAAAGGTGGGGAAACCAATATCAGAGCTTTAGGAAGATCAATTTTTTCTCGAAGAATCTCCCTTGATTCTCCTTTTAAAAGTTCCCTGATAATGTTCCAGGAGTAACTGTCTTTCTGCCTTCACAAGGTGCCGCTAAATCTTCACATCGTAGCCACACTGTTCCCACCCGCTGTGTCCCTGGTGCAATGCCTGGCACGTAATAGATACCCAACACACAGATGCCACCCCTATCCAGAGGACAACAGTAGGATCCAAATGGCAGAACCACGAGTGCCTTGCCATCCTCACCTTACCTCAGAGGCATGAGGAAGATTATGTGCACACAGAGGCTGTGGGGCAGCGAAAGTGAAAAGGCTATCCTCGCTTGCCACAGAGAGAGACTCACGCTCATAAAGCCCACTTCCTTTTCCTCCCGGGCACTCAAGTGGGCGGCTTTTCCCAGCTTCCCTTGAGAACCTGCGTGACTGACCTCTAAACTGAGCACAGGTGAAGGACAAGGAGATTCTCCCCTTCCAGACCCGGCCCACAAAAGCTTCTCCCTAGACTGAGCCCACACGTCCTTTTCCTTCCTTCTCCCAGTCGAAGGAAGAGAAGTCTGGAGATCGGAAAAAGGCAGCTGATAGGGCAGAAGGAGTTTGGTCTCTGATCAGCTGCACAGAAAGCCATAGGCCTAGGAAAATATCACCAAATTTAACGTGAGTAGGAAATTCTGTTTGGGACTCCTGGAACTTGGGGGTGGGCAGGGGCACCTATCTGTTACACCAAGCAACTTTATTTGTTCTAAATAACACATTGCGTGCTTAGCTCTCTGCCTTCACCAAGTTCATTCCCATAAGGCCCAGAACCAAAGCTTCATCTAACCCAAGCTGAGACTATGTCAGGGGAGAGATAGGACAATGGAGAGAACGCAGATCTCTCTCCACAGACAAAGTCTTGTTCTTGAGAGAACACAATCTTCCCACATGAACCAGCTTCATGACCCTGTCGACATTTTTCAGCACTAGTCCTCATGCCCCATTCATAGAAGTAAAAATACAATCTGGACAGAGGGATGACTTGGGCAGCCCTGATTTCGATCCCTTGGCTTCAAAGTCTAAAGCAATGAAGGAACAACTGACCTTAACCTTGGCCCCCACCCACACGTATGCACACAGACACGATCATGTCAACGTGCAAAATGATATCTCAGACGAAGACAAGCAGCCGACTCTTTCATTTTTCTGCGTTCTTGATCCACACACACGGTCATGGGGTCATGCACTGACGTGGGAACGAATGTGTAACGATGAAAGGTAGGTTCAAAGGGAGCGGCATGGACATAGCCTAAGACTTCTTCAGGTGGCCAAAACTTTCTGATTACTTCTTAAGTGAGAGACTCTCTTGTTACCCTCCAAATTGGGGGAAACTATGAAACTCCGGGACTCAGAGCTCTGAGAACACACAAAGCAATGAGACAGAGACAAGCTATGCTCTATAAAAAGATAATGTTCTTGGGGTTATATGTAATTGCACAGAAAATTCATAGAGCGAATACACAAATGGCTCAATATTGCCTGGGCCCGCACAGTAGCTATTATAAACAGCAGTAGCTGGGGCTCCCGAAATACAGTTAATGGAGAATCTGTACTTAGCGAGGGAACTTTAAGAAATTGCTGCCAGAGAGGCTGAGAATCTCTTACAATTAGTTTAAATGGAAGCAACCACTCAAAAGTAGGTGTTCTGTCCAGAACAGCAGGGGATGTGGTGAAAGATACGGAATTATGAAGATGAAATATGAATTCCCACAGAAACAGCACTGTGCTCTGCGAAACTTCTCTCTAAATCCCCTGGTGAGATGGGAGGCAGGATCTGAGCCGCACAGGCTATGATACAGGGCTTGAAGGTATCTGTGTTCTACTCCACTACTGGCCATTCAGTGTGGAGACTGGAACAAACAGGGCCCAGTTCGAAACTGTACTCATGTTTCCTGGGTCCCAAGTGGGGACTTCAAACACATAGCATTCTGGAAAAGAAAAGGGTGGGGGTAGATCTAATAAAGTTTTATTCTGGGTGTGTGTGCACATTTTATAATATTTCTTAGGGAGTCTCTTGACATTATCAGAACTTCCACCTCCCACAAACCATAGCTGTGGAGTTCCCTTATAAATCCCATCAGCAGATGTGATTGGGGCAGACTCTAGATTCAGACAAAGCCACCAACCAATAACTTTTGCTTATCTTGTCTTCTTTTCTGGTCACAACCAAGACTACCTCAGATTCCCTGGCAGCCCTTCACACCCATGTTCTCCTTGTACACCAGTCTTTCAGTCAGTGAGACTATTGCTGTGATAAAACACCATGGCTAAAAGCCAGCTGGGGAGGAAAGGGTTTATTTCATTTACTCTTCCTTTTTGCCATTTGTCATCCAAGGAAGTCAGGGCAGGAACTCAGACAGGCAGAAGCAGGAGGCAGGAGCTGATGGAGGAGCCATGAAAGAGTGCTTACTGGCTTGCTCTGTATGGTCTTTCTCAGCCTGCTTTTGTAGTATAGAACCCTGCCCCATCAGCCCAGGGGTGGTAGCATCCACAATGAGATGTGGTCCTCCCACAGCCATCACTTTAAAGAAAATGCCCTACAGACTTGCCTACAGCCTGATCTTAAGGAGGCATTTTCTTTACTGATGCTGCTTTCTGTCAGATGACTCTAGCTTGTGTTGAGTTGACACAAAACCTAGTGAGAACTGTAAAGGGAGACTGCATTTTTGTTTCCCAGCCACCCAGACTCAGATAATCACACAGAAACTATATTAATTACAACTATATTGTTTGGCCAATAGCTCAGGCATATTTCTAGCTAGCTCTTACATCTTAAATTAACCCATTTCTATTAATCTGTGTATTACCATGAGGTTGTGGCTTACCGGTTAAGTTCTGGAGTCTTTCTCCTTCAGCAGCTACATGGCGTCTGCCTGACTCTGCCTTCTTTTTCCCTGTATTCAGTTTAGTTTTTCTGCCTAGTTATATTCTGCCCTGCCATAGGCCAAAGAAGCTTCTTCATTAACCAATGATAATGAAACATATTCACAGCATACATAGGGGAATTCTACATCAAGAAGAATTCATTCTTTCTCCTTGTCTAGAAATTCTAGAAAGGATGAACATGGAAGTGGACATAGTGGCACACGTATACTAACCTATTTCTGGGAAGGCTATTCAAGCGCTTCAGGCTCTGAGTGAGTTCAAGGCCAATGAGAGAGAACCTGTCTCAAAGTAAACAAATAAACAAACAAAAAAGGTGAATGGCTCCTATGGAACGACATCTGAGTTTATTCCCTGGTTTCACATGCTTGTACACACACAAACCTACACCCCTCCACACACACATGAAAAGATAAACCTAGGTGGCTAGTCCACGTTACCTTGAATATGTCCCCCAAGTACTTATCCCATTATCAGGATCTTTCTGCCATGAACAATCTTGAAGACAACAACTATCCAGAGTGGGAGCTCCACCCTGTTGAGGCCTCAGGCACAGCTTACAAGAGAGAATATTTTGGCATCACAGAGCCCAGCATGTGAATACCAGCAACTCAGCAGGGCCCCAGAAACACTGAGAAAAGTTGGCTGCTGTCCTAAGAAATAGAGCTATGAGAGCAAGAGGAAACAGCAGGGGAGAGGCGAGGGGGGGGTTAAGGGGATAGGGTCCTTGTGTTAGAACCTTGCACAAGCAGCTGCTTCAGCTCCTGGTAGGTGGAGAATGACCCTATTCCTGGACTGAGGACACAGAGGAAGCTCTGGCCCTTCCTTCTATAGCAGAAGGATTTTCACACTATCCTGGCACTTCAAAGCAACCCTTCAGCTAATTATTGTGGAGATGTGTATTAATTGGGAGACTTCAACAGCCTCTTAATACTTGTTGTATTACCAACTTAAAAAGCAACTCAGAAAAGAAAATCCAATTGTGTCCAAGGTGACTGGGGTGGAGATGAGGGAAGTGGGTACCGGCAGTTACCAATTCTCAAAGCTTCAGCAAAATAAAGCCAAACAAAATCACAAGTCTTTCTTCAGGGTGGAGCATTACAAACACTATTATGGAAAAAATAGGACTTACCAATTTCTCTAGCATGTCTTCCATCCTTCCACTTTTTCAAAACCAGGTCTGCTAGGTGAAATGAGCCAGACACAAAGGAACCAATATCATGTGGGCAGGTAAGGTCAGAGATATGAAGCAGCTTATCGATTGTAGGGAGTTGGGAGGAAGGAGGGAGGAGAAGTGTTGCTCAATTGTGCCTGAGTTTGGGGCGATGGACCCATGTGGGGAATGGATGGATAGTGAAGAATGTTGTGTGGTTCTGTGAATGTAATTAATGCAAAAAAATGTATGCAGAAATGATGGAAAGGTTAAACTTTTCTTACTTATACTTAACTCCAATTTAAAAAATGAATAATGATATGCTATCCCAAAGCCATTGAACCGCACACTAAAATGGATGAATTGTATGTCTGTATATCAAAAAAAAATTATTTTGTAAAAGACATTAAGTCTATTAAGGAGCCTTACCTGTAGGCAGTTTCAGGCCTGGTACATCTTTCCTCCCTGCTTATCGAAAAACTTCTACTTGTTAGATATCTGCTAGGTCATTACTGGTACTGGAACAGACATGGCAAAACTGTTGAAGCGGTCTCAATCTCTTCTCTTCAGTCATCTGCTGATTTTAGCACAAAGGATCGGTTTATGTCATCGCTCAGGTGTACTCTCTCAGTGATGATCCAGAGAGGCATGGCTTCAGCCTGCTTGTTTGTTTCTTGTGGGTTTTTTTTTTCTGCTTTATTTCTAAATCTGGATTCATTGGCAGCACCTTGTTCTGTTCACGGGCATCTTGGTTTTGGTCTCCACCCTGAGTTCCAGTTCTATTAGCTTGACCAACCTGCAATTGTCCTGGGAGCCTCAACTTTATAGTAATAGGTCTTTTTCTAAGTAACCCAAGGGCAGTGATTCTAAATCAAATTCTATTGCCCTATCTGGGAACTTGGCACCTTATACAGACACATGCCCTCTGCCCATCTATCTGAATTTTTAGTTCCTCTTTCCCAAACTAACTTTAACTATATTCAACTTATCTTTTCCTCCTAGCAGACAATTTTTACAGCTTTCCCGTCTATCACCCTATACCTCCAATATTACTAATATAGCATCTGAAACGTAGGTCCACTTCCCCATCATGTGATCCAAGTAGAGAGAGTTGGTGCCACCTCAGCTTCTCTGCTCCACCGAAAACTTAACCGCAAGATATGTCAAGTGCAGTCACTGCTATGTATCATGAAGGGCTGGCTTGTTGGGTTCTATGTCCTGCCCAGTTCCCAAAGCCGGTAAGCCCCCAAAGAAATTCATACAGAGAGTCTGCATTAGATATAAACTGATTGGCCCATTAGCTCAGGCTTTGTATTAGCTCTTATAATGTATACCAGCCCATTATTCTAGTATATGTTAGCCACATGGCTCAGTACCTTTCTCAGCGGGGTAGATCACATCTTGCTTCTTCCATGGTCTGGGCAGGACTCGGAGGAATGGCCTTTCTCCTTCCTAGAGTTCTCCTGTTCTCATCGCCCTGCCCCTACTTCCTGACCCACCTATACTTCCTGCTTGTCCAATCAGCATTTATTTAAAACATGATTGACAAAATAGAGACAATTATCCCACACTACTGCTATATCTGAAACTCAATCATGTCCCTTCCTAGAGTTGAAAGTTATGATCATAAAAACACAGAGATGTCTAGAATGGAAACATCTGATTCTTTGCACTTCCTAGAATCACCTGGGGAGGTCTTTGAGAAACACTAATTTCCTAAAATTTGCCCCTAAAGATTTTGACTTGAGTGATCTGAGATAGACAGGGTCTAAACGTGGAAATATTCTTTAAAGTCCTTTGGCAACTCTAAGGAATAATACATCTGTTCCACTTTGCTCTCTGTTGCTATGATAAACACCATGACCAATTACAACTTGAAGAAGAATATGCATCATATTATAGTCTGTCCTTGAGGGGAAGTCAGGGTAAGGACTCAAGCAGGAGCAGAGGCAGGAACCAATGCATAAAACTATTTACTGGCTTGTTTGCTAGCTCAAGTTCAATGAGCTTTCTTACATAGGCCAGGCCCACCTGCCTGAGGATGCTATGGTCCATGATGCGGGCTCTCCCACATCAACCATCAATCCAGTCTTGCATGGACTTGGCCATGGGCCAATCTGGTCGGAACAAAGTTTTCTATTGAAGTGTTCCCTTTCCAGGGAAGTCTAGGTGGTTTCAAGTTGACAATGAAAACTAACCCAGCACAGTATCCATGGGTAAAGTTTTAGCTGGGTATGAAAAGTTTTGAAAATGAGTATTAGTGATGGTGATGGTTATGGTTGTCCAACATTGGGAATACAAGTAATACCCCCGAAGAAACATCTATGTGTGTTTGCACAGTTATATGTGTGTGTACATAGTCATGAATAAATAAATATATATGGCTAAAATGACAGGGTTTATGATGGCTGTGTGTTTTTGTTTGTTTATTAAAATTTTAATTTATTTTATATCCCAAACAGTTTCTCCTTCCTCCTCTCCTCTCGTTCTCTCCTGAACCTGTTAGTTATGGTAACATGGCATTTTAAAATTAAGTGTCTGAAAATATACGCATACTCCTGAATATTAACCTTCATCAGGTGATGAAAGGAGACAGAGACAGAGACCCACATTGGAGCACCAGACAGAAATCTCAAGGTCCAAATCAGGAGCAGAAGGAGAGAGAGCATGAGCAAGGAACTCAGGACCACGAGGGGTGCACCCACACACTTAGACAATGGGGATGTTCTATCAGGAACCCACTAAGGCCAGCTGGCCTGGGTCTGAAAAAGCATGGGATAAAACCAGACTTGCTGAACATAGCGAACAATGAGGACTACTGAGAACTCAAGAACAATGGCAATGGGTTTTTGATCCTACTGCACATACTGGCTTTGGGGGAGCCTAGGCAGTTTGGATACTCACCTTACTAGACCTGGATGGAGGTGGGTGGTCCCTGGGCTTCCCACAGGTCAGGGAACCCTGATTGCTCTTCGAGCTGATGAGGAAGGGGAACTTGATTGGGAGAGGGGGAGAGGAAATGGGAGGTGGTGGAGGGGAGGAGGCAGAAATCTTTAATAAATAAATAAATTAATTAAAAAAATAAAATAAAATTTAGTGTCTGTATATTATACCCCAAACTACTGAATTGCTTACTTTAAATGTATAAAATATACGGCATATGAATTAGATATAAAAGAATCTACTTAACTGTCATTCATTAGTATGTACACAGTATCTACTGTGCACCAGTTAAAGACTCTAAAATGCACTAAGCTAATCAGTAATAAGTCCAAATAGTGAAATTCATAGAGCCTCAAATATTCAAGGTGATGCTGGCTCACCAGGCCCTGGCTATCAACCTGTCCAGTGAGTCAGCACAGTACCTATAGTAACAAGTGGTATGGTGCGGATTTAATATTGGCGGTGAGGAATAACAGAAGCCTAGGGTTCATTGCTAGCCAGTCCTCTAGGGCCTGAGATAGAAAGTCATCTGCAGATGCTCCAGTGACATCACAGTCGGGGTCCCATGGGAAATACCCCACCTTACATGACATGCTGGCCTAAGGCACTGAGGGAGCCGGAACAGAGTCCAGGCACCTCAGGTCAGGTCCTTCCCTAGATCTTCCCAGCGTCTTCCACAGTTATTCTTGAGCACTCTAAGGTCTACAAGTGAGAAAAGAGGAGAACTGGGCTGACCTAAGGCTATCTGGAGAACTATCTAGTAGACACTGAATAATGAGAAAAAAAATATAAAAGAGAACCCTATCTAGAGACAAGCAACAATAAAGTTAACTTTTCTTAGTGTAGACATAAGTGCCGGGACCCCTGGTAGATTTTTTTTTGCCACATCTGCATCCCCAGGTGCTAAGAGTTGTCATCAGCTGGATCCCACAGCACTCAGAATAAAAGAGAGAGTGGCAGAGACCCTTTGCAGAGTTTCTTTCTCTATCTCTTAATTAACTTAAAGCAATTCATAAAAACAAAGTGGTAGTTACAAGGCCCCGCAGCCTTGCTTCTGTGGGGGACAAGAATTTCTTGGGAACAGGGCTTTTAAAATGGAAACAAGATGAACAGGTTTGATGACAGCTGTGGGAGGCTGGGGGGACTGGGCCCTCCACTTCCTTCTTCCTCCAATCCACGCCACACTTTCTTTTCCCTCTCTTTCAGCAGGAGGGAACCAAATACGGACAGTGCAGGCTTTCCCACCTCCTTCTTCCTTACCCGAACTAGTAGGGTCTTGATCAATCCAGGAGAACCAGGCTGGCTCAAACCTATTTGCCTTTAACCCAGGATGAGGTATGGAAATCTAGTGCTTCTTGTATCTGGAGGCAACAGGTCTGCACTCAAGCCCAGGTCTGCTGTTACTGTTCTGGGGAAATTTCTTCTCAGGCAGCTGACATTCTGGTGGGGAGTCGGCCCCTGAAGTGTTAAACAGAGGCTATTGTCTTTGCAGAGAAGTGAACAGAAAGCCAAGGAGTGTGCTGTTTTAGATGATATTTTCAAGGAAGCTTTTTCTAAGGAAATGACATTTGAGAAGAAACCTGGATGAAATAGAAGAATGGATTCCAAACTCCTAATAAATAGGACGCCTACAACAGGCACAAGTCTGGCAACTTGAGTTCAGCCCCCAGAATCTACTTATAGGTAGAAAGCGGGAACACTGCAAAGCTGACCCCAATCTCTAGAGTCCCTGTGGCCTGTGTCCCCATCTTGCAGGCACACATATAATAGTAATAAAAAAACAAACAAAAAATAAGACAGAACAGCAACCAAAATTTTTCTCCTTCAAGTAGCTCCAACACAGGTCTCTTCCTAAGACACTGCCTTCCAATGGCTCTGGCGATAAGTCACCAAGATCTGGGATCTCGTTGCTGGCCCATTTCTATCTTCTTTGTGACTAGCTTCCTATCAGACAGTCTATGGTATATAATTCCTGCTGCTGGTTCAAGCTTCTTCAGAAAGTTGCAATGCCCCCACATAAAGACATCCAAGGTCTCTTGGGAATATACCCAAGAGAGGCCCTATCATACAACAAAAGTATATGCTCAACTATGTTCATAGCAGCATTGTTTGTTATAGCCAGAACCTGGAAACAACCTAGATGCCCTTCAGTGGAAGAATGGATGAAGAAAGTATGGAATATATACATATTAGAGTATTACTCAGCAG
>NC_022012.1:41560008-41563952 GCF_000317375.1 Microtus ochrogaster
AAAAAAATAAAAATTAAAAAATTAAAAAAAAAGACATCCAAGGCCTCAGGCTAATTCTTGCTGGAATTCTTAGAAGCAACTAGGAACTCCTTTGCAAATGCTTGGTTTCATCCTGGGCACATGTAAATGGGGCAGGATAACTTCTCAGCTGTGGCTACAGCTAAGTCATCAACCTTTAGGGCCTTCCATGAGCCCTGATGGGTATAAAAGGGGTAGGAGCAGGAGAGCAAGACATCTTGAGACAGCTGTCCTATGACACAGGCCAGGCAGATGAAGCTAAGGTCCCCTTTGTTTTCTCCATGGATTGATGGAAAGTTCTTCTCTGGGCTACCCTTCAGTTTCTTGTTCTGCTATCACTCATCTTATAGCCTTTGCTTGGGGTTCAGCAATGAGCTGGACAGGCAAAGGGCCAGGACTTGCCCAGACAAAATTCATCCCCAAGCTTCTGCTTCTTCCGGTTAGTGAAGAAAAGACTTGAGTGTTCTAGAAGAGAAAGGGAGTTCCAGGACCTAACAGACTCTTTTCTGCAATGAAAGAGTTCAGGGCTGGTAGGCACATCACAGCCAGAGCGATGATAGAGACAAATTGGATAAAACTCAGGAAAGAGAAACATACCAAAAAAAAAAAAAAAAAAGAATGATGAAGAGTCTGGAGGGATTGAATGATGAGGAAAGATTAAAAGAACTAAATATGGGCAGACTGGCTAAACGCCGATTAAAAGCGGCGATCAAAACTGTCTGCAGGCATCTGAGCACCAGCAGGCAAGAGGGGCACACTGGCAGGTGTGGGGTCAGGTGGGGAGAAATGAGGTAAATGGAGGGAAGCTGCGGGGTGGTAAAGGATCCACTGTTACCAGAAGAGATGGGGGTGTGGGCAGCAACACTGCAGATACGGGGCACAGAAGAGGGGCTTTGTTTAGCCTAAGACTCCCCGTAAGACTTCATACACATAGTGATGCTGGAAGGTGTGCTTCCCAATCCTGTGGGGAGGTAAGAGGTGTACCCTAGGAGACCCTAGGTGGGACACACAAGCTATGTCCTCAGGTAACATCTAAAGTCATCACAGCCAGTTCGTCCAGGCCCAGATCCAGCATGGCCAGAGGTCAAGAAAGCTAGGACTATCCATCAGAACCTGGAGACAGCAGAGATCAGGCTGTGTTGTGGCTGTCCAGCTGATGCTAACCTCTTATGCCCCTTTTTGTTTGAAAAGTAAAATTCTGGCTCAGAATTGTGCCCCCCCCCCCTCCGCAAAGAAAGAGGCAGCTGGTCAGCTTGACAGGCGGAAACTGCAGCTTTCTTGTTAATGTGCAATCCTGAAATGGTGATGTATGGCCGGTGATAGATCATGTTGGGTTTCCGGAGAGCAGGGAAGGCTAAAGCCGGAGCCTAATTCATGATGCATGAACGCATTGATCTTCCTGGCTCTGAAAATACAGTGTAATGAACCCCCGCTAACACATCATTTTTATTCCACTGCACCTCGCTAATATCTAATGATTTCACCTTCTACTGTGATCAAACATAATTGTATGGGAGTTTCAACTTTGTTCTTTGATACAGGGACACCACTGGCCGGCACTGTTTTGTTCTTTCCTATTGGTAGAGCTAGTGTGAAATTTATACATATATGACCATTAAAATCCTGCAGATGACCTGTGCTGGGACCTTTGGAGGAGCTCTGTGTGTTTACCTGAGCACCCACTTGTGGAGGGAAGGGGTACATTCAAATATGCACACATTCAGTAAACCAAAAGCTACCAAAAGGTAAGAAAGACTCACAGGCAGGCCTCTCCTCAGCGCAGTGGCTGTACCTCCTCCCGTCAGCTGGCTCCTGGGAAATGGCAATTACTTAGAATAGACATTACCTTGTAAATGTTATTGTTTGCAGACTCCCATCTGCTATTGAAATCACAGCAGTGATTTGGTTTGAAGACCATGAACCTTCTTCGTGAGGGCCCCTTGCCAGGTTGCCCTTGACAGCATCCCATCCTAAGCAAACCTCGTGTCTCTTGGACAGAGCTTTCCACGGCACTGCTTTGTTTTCCATTCTGAAAGACCTTTTTGGAAAAAAAAAGAAATTATATTAATTTTATAACTCTAGCCATCTGGCCCGAAGGTAGTTTGTCTCTGAGGAAGGAGCAGACATCGCCTGTCTGTGGCTGAGCTGAGCTCTCCTCTGCCAGCTCCACACTCAGAAGCAGGACACTGGCATTGGCTGTGTGACCTTGGGTAAATCATCAGTCGTTGAACCCGGATGTGTTTCTCCACCTGGTGGAAAGCCCTGCAGCTGAATCAGATTGTTTACTTATTCAGTGTCTGTGTGTGCATTAGTGTGTGTGTGTGTGTGTGTGTGTGTGTGTGTGTGTATGTGGGGGGGGGCAGACGCACATGCATGCGTGGGTTTGCAGATGCTGGAGGCTGACATCAGCTGTTTTGTGTGTGTCTTGTGTGTTGAGTCTCTCGCTTTTCCCTGGCATTCACTGGTTCAGCTAAGCCCCAGGGATCCACCTACCTCTCTCCCCAGCACTGGTTCTGCAGATTGAACTCGGGTCCTCATTCTTGCATGGTAAGCACTGTCAGATGGCTTTTGTTTTAGTGCCCCCTACAACTCCAAGGTTTATGACTGTGATACCCGAAGACCCCTTTTACTACGTTCTTTTATTCCTAGTGTCTGTAGAGTTGGCGTTCCTTAGAAATCCCTCCCCCTTCTCACAAGAGCACAACCTTGCAGCTCAGATTGAGGGAGATTTGCACTTTTGGGGCCTTTTCAATTTTTTTTTAAATCTTAGTCTTGATTTAAAAAAGAATTATGTATATGGTGGTCCAATTATTTAGGCTCTTTGAACAATCTACAGCAATATCAAGCGAATGTGACACTCAGCTCTCAAGGTCAAACTTCTGCACAGTTTAATAGGTAATGTTCTGACCCCTGTCCAGGCCTTTGATTGTGGCCGACACCTGTCCCATGGGGAGAAGGTAGAAGGTTAATACATGAAAAGCTAGTTTTCCGGAGAAATACAGTGCAAAGCTTATGATGCAGGTCAGGATACAGTATCTGACTGCAATCAATGTGCACTCAAATGTTTGGATCATCTAAACCTCCACTTGGCACCGACGATCTCCAGAGAGACCTTTCCTAGGAGCAGAGAAATTACTATTCTGGGCTGTGGGGGTCTTCACAGTCCATTTGTGTTTCAAGGGAAATGCTGGCGAAAGGGGCAGGGGAGGTCTCCCTGGGACAGAGTGGCTGAAGAGTAAACAGCTTGGTTGAGGTAGACAGTCCTGCCTGTGATCCCGGCCACCACTGCCGAGAATAACCTGGCCCAGTTCCTAATGCTAACTCTATTTGCTGCCTCTGCAATAAGGGTGATTATTGTGATGTGTTAACAAGGTACGTGGAGACCACTGGATGGAAGGCAAATGCTGTTTATGTTCACAGACTTGACAGGGACAACAGAGAGAAGAGAGAGCTTTGAAGTTCTAGCCGCCCATTGTTCTAACACCGAAGCTGCGGAAGAATGGAAATGCTATCTATTTATTTAATCTTTGGACTTCCATACCTAGTCATTTCATAGTCACAGCTGCATCCAAAATCCTTATTTTAGCTTCTAACTGGTCTTAATCCAAAGCCGATGTAGAACTCGAGTCTTTTTCTTGTTACTCAGTTAATTCCTTGAGACATTTGAAATGGACAGCATTGCCAAGTGGTGGTGGAGCACGCCTCTAATCCTAGCACTCGGGAGGCAGAGGCAGGCACATCTCAGTGAGTTCTAGGCCAGCCTGGTCTAAAAAGCAAGTTCTAGGACAGTCAGGACTGTTACACAGTGAAACCTTCTCTTGAAAAACCAAAAATAGATAGATAGATAGATAGATAGATAGATAGATAGATAGATAGATAGATAGATAGATAGATGATAGATAGATAGATAGATAGATAGATAGATA
>NC_022012.1:41564052-41644828 GCF_000317375.1 Microtus ochrogaster
ATAGATAGATAGATGATAGATAGATAGATAGATAGATAGATAGATAGATAGATAGATAGCATTATCAAAGAAGCTGATAGGCTTCCAAGGTGCTTAGGGCTGGTGAACAAAGCAGGAGTTAGGGATGCCCAGCTAGCTTGTGGCTGAAGGAGAGGTGGAATATCAACTCCTTTTGGAAGGGGTGGATCTATATAGCACAATGCATGCTTTTTGCACATATCATCTATAGATAGCAGCTCATCCACACCCTTAGAAGATTAATATGAGAATGAAGTCTGGTTCAGAGTACAGCTTGGCAATAGTCAATATTCCAGGGAAGAGCAATGTTGGTGACAGGTGGTTTAGGAAGACAAGGGCTGAATGCAATGGCCAGACTAGTGACAAGGTCTTAAATTGTAAGGCAAGAGTTGGATTACATACCAGGCTGAGTTTATTGGTCTTGCTCAGATATTGAATACCAGTTTGAACAACTGATATAGCAAATATCTTCTATAAAGAAACTTAGAGGACCTAGGAAGATGGCTCAGCAGGTAAAACATTTTACATGACCTCAGTTCAGATTCCTAGCATCCAATGAAAAAGATGGGTGTGGTTGTGGGCACCTGTCACTCCAGCACCATGGAAAAAGAAGAAGCAGGACAGAGACAGGAGGTGGGGCTTTCTGGCCAGTTAGTCCAACCATTCTAATAAATGAGTTCCAGGTTCATTAAAGACCTTGTCTCAAAAGAAAAGAAACAAACAAACAAACATTGACAGAGATTGAAGTCAATGTGGACTTCTGGCCTCCATGTACACATGCACACATGTGTATACACACATACAACATACGTATATGCACAATAGAAATGTCAAAATGAGATGCCCATTCCTATTGTGTTTGTATGTGTTCTTACTAGAGAAGCAGGTGGCTAGATGAGTTGTTTCCCGGAGGTGATGAAGGTAAGAACCGACTTAGGTGTTTGAATTCTATTGGTAGGTTGCCCTTTTTACAGCTACTCATCATTTGGTGTTTTAATATATTTTCACTCTATAAGAGTACTAAATGCATTAAAGAAAAAACATTTAGATGTTAATGCAAAACCTGAGGTCGGACAAAGGATGTCAAACAGCCGAGAAATACTCTAGAGGCGTTCTGTCTCTACTGAAGGATTTGACCCCCGTAATCTAATTTGCTTTAAATTTGACATGATCCTTCATTCTCTTATTATAAGGCTCCATGTCGTTGGCTCATAAAGATTACAATTTCTTTTCTCCCATTTGTAATAAATCCAATTCAAGCACCCTCTTGACTTGGAACTCGTCACAACAATATGCAGAGGGCAAGACTTCCCAGTGTGCCTCTTTGGGGAGGACCTGTTCGACTCCTCTGTTAGAGAGAGAGAGGATGTAGGACTATAAAGTGAGACTCCCCCCACCTCCAATATAATCTGAGAGAAGAATGCTGTATCTAAATTACAGCTGATTCCTCATTATCCGGTAGTAAAAAGGTTAGGCGAGCCAGGAAGCCAGACTGACTGCAGTTTTACATTTTAGCTTTCCGCCTGGGACCAGTCCAGTTTCTCAAAGCCATTTGAAAACACTTCAGCTCATTCCTTCCAATCTAGGGATTTTAACCTTTTTCTTCCTTTCTTTTCTTCTTCTTTTCAAAACTGCCAGCTTAGAATTATAACTGACCGGCCCCGTAGCCCACTTATCTGTCTATCTGTGTATTGATCAGTCATGGGTCTAGTGTCTTACAACAGAACTTGACTTTTGGATAACATTTGGTATTGATTCAGAGCTAAATTGGATGGATCTTTGAAGGACTCTGTTGTATTATTGAGGGCTTCTTGATTGATACATCATCATGATAATTACAGTACTTGTTAGGAACTTAGTAATCATGGGGGTCTCTGACACCCAAAGATACATTTTTGACAGCTAGGAACTGTCGTGGTGTGAATGGGAAACTTGAGCTCCAAACTACCGCAATTGATTACTTTAACTAATATGAAGTAAAGGCAGAGCCTGAAGATGGGAAGTCAACGACCAAGCATGAATATGAGTGCTGTAGAAGGTGTCTGTCAGCCGTACAATCAAGCTTAGCTTACAGGCACAGCCATTATTAATGGAGAGGATGCATCTCAATGGTAAACATCTAAGTCATATGCATACTGCCAGGCCTAAACACATGCAGGTAGGTCATTAGCTATACCACCTTGACGATGCCTGATCGCATCTCATTTGGGAAGCTAAGCAGTGTCATACCTGGTTAGTACTTGGGTGGGGAACAGATACAAGCAAAGAGAATATATACCAAGATGATAGCCACTATAATGAAGACAATGTAGTAGAAGTACTACAGTATAAACTATAGAGAAGCAGCTGAAATAACCAAGCAAAAACTCTAAAACTAAGAAGGTGCTGTTTCCATGATGCAGAAGGAAGAGAGATTAATCTTGTCAGAAAACTGGCAGAAGAGAAGGGGCCAAGCCCTAACCTGGTTCTTAATGTTCTTACCTCTGCTGCTCAGGTATCAGTGGGGCTTTTAACACATTGAAAGCTTCCTTACTAAAGATCCCTCCCTAGTCAGGAGGTCTAGAAGAGTCTCCTTCCACTAGAAATCACGATGTATATGCAGGGCTGACAAGCAGCGCAGTAGACCAACAGGAAAGGCAGAAGAAGACCTCACTCAGCATGGCACCTCTGGGGTCCAGGGTTGAGTATGCGGCATGTGGCATGCACAAGTTTTGTTTGACTGACCCGATAACCAGCTGAGAAACTGAATTAGTCACACAGAGAAGACTTGGTCCTGGGAGTCTTGGATTTGTGTTGTCTTTCGTTCTTACTGCTCCCAGTGAAGGGGGTATTGTGCATATTTCAAGACCAGAGAATCTCTGGCTGGAGAAATGGATTAGAAGTGGCTTGATGGGTAAAGAATACTTGGTGTTTTTCCAGAGGACTCTTTTGGTTTCTGGCACCACCCCCAAAAACATGCACAGCTGCTTGTAACCCTAGCTCCAGGAGATCTGGCACCTTCTCCTTGCTTTGGTGGGCATCTACACACACATGGGACACTTAAAAATAGAATCTTTTTTGGATAAAATATTGAAGAACCCAAATCTCATGAAGGCTAAGCCACTTGTCCAATTTCATATGCTAGACTGATGGGAGGAACCTAATCTCTAGTCATGTAAAAATAAAGGAGGGGGCAGGCTTCGGGGATATTGTCACCATTAAAAGGGCTAGGGTAGGAGTTCAGATCCCAGGATACACACGCATATAACCACAGCAGAGACAGGAGCATCACTGAGGCTTGCTGGCTTTCTGCATAGCTGAAAAACATGAGCCCCGGTTTTAGGGGGAGACGCTGCCTCTGAAGGATGAGGTAGAGAATGAGAGAGCCCCTCCTCAGGCCTCCACATGTGTGTACACGTGTGTGTATATACTCAGATTCACAAATAAATTAATAAATAAATACTCTTAAAAAGATGAGTAGACCAAGGGAGAAGGCTGGCAATGTCAAGTTTTTTCCAAGAAAGGGTCTAGAGATCGTCATTTGTTAGGGTTTCATGGCTTGCCAAAAAATTCTATATGGAATGTAAGAATATTGATTTAACTTATATATTGACTTGAGAGGTTTTGTTGGGGTTGCCTGTGGACTCTCTGGGAAACCCTACTCCTGTCCTATCCTATCCCATTCCCAGCAGGTCAATGGCATGGAAGAATTTGACAGTCCTGATTCATCCTTCTAATACGTCAGGGTAAAAGAGATGCTATCGTATGATTTTCTTAACTTCCTTCATTTTTCTCTGTATTCCAGATAATGCCTGAATTTTATGTTAATGAAAGAAAGTATTAGTTCTATAATTCAATAAAACGGACTTACAGTGCAGATGTGATTGCATGTTGAAATTCACTCATGCCAAGCTAACCTACCAGTAAGAGAGAATGACTGATACCTTCTTAGGCAAAGCAAAGGAGGGAAAGAGAAAGCCTGATGTTTGCCGTGAGGTGGAATAAAGGAGTCTTCTTAGACTTTGCAGATTTGTCCAGGATGAGCCTTATTCGCATCCAACTAAGAAGGGACAAAAACACTGTGCTCAGAGGTCATGGGCAGCTGTGAATACATGGAGGTTTTATTCAAATGATTTAGAGAGGGTTTTCTTTTTCTTTTTCTTTTAAAACGTGTGCTAAAAGAGCTCCATTCCCAGAGGCTTTATTTATGGAGGTACCACCATCCCCAAAGTTGCCCCTAGAATCTGCAACCTGTTGAAGTGATCCAAACAGGAATCCACACCTGGAAAGTGAGAGGCTGCAGAGCTCTAGGCTCAGCTCCGCCTTCAATAGGTTGCGGGTGTGTTGAGCAACTGACTTAATTTCTGTCGTCTTGTCTGTAGATGGAACAATCATTGGGGGTATTCCCCAGATGTCAGCATGCAAGAAACTTTTCCTTATCACCTCCATGACCCCTCACCACATTAACATGAAGAGTTCACTTTTATTTTCCAATGTTAGGAATAAGGTTTTCTTAGCATGAAAACAAATTGCTCCGCTAGGTGGTGGTGGCGCATGCTTTAATTCCAGCACTTGGGAGGCAGAGGCAGGCCGATCTCTGTGAGTTCGAGCCCAACCTGGTCTACAGCAGCTAGTTCCAAGACAGGCTCCAAAGCCATAGGGAAACCCTGTCTCGAAAAAACCAATCTCTCCCCCCCCCCCAAAATTGTCCCAAGTAACAAAACCAGCAGGTGGATGATTAGTTTTTTCAAATAAACCCTGCCTGATCTTGGAGCCCACTGTCTTAAACATACTATGCTACCAGTACCACTTCATGGACAGTGATGTACATATACATGCATGTATATGTGATATATGTCTTCCATTTAACTCTGACACATGCAGCCCAGATTCAATAAACATTATTCAATTCTGAAATAGGTGCAGCAATCCATTTGTTGATAGCCATGGTTTTGAAAACATGGTACCCAGGACAGCAATATCTGCATCACCAGGGATCTGATGAGATTTACAAATGCAAATTCCCAAGCCCCACCCCAGAAGACTGAGTCCAAAGCACTAGGGTGGAGCCCAGTAATCAGTTTTGACAAGCCTTCTGAGTGTTTGTGATACATGTTTGAGCTTGAAAGCCTCAGAGTGCTCTTGAGCTAACATGGCAGAAGTCACATTCTCCGCCAGTGACTGAAGAAGCCAACCTGCAACGCATTCAGCCACTGAGTTCTGAATTGTGCCAGGTGGGAACATGAGGGCTTTTCTCCCTGATGGTGACTTTGCATTCTGGGAAATGGTTTTAACTTTCAGTGACCATAAAAACTAAATTATATATGGCGTGCACCACTGGGCAAGAGAAAGCGAGCATTACAGCAAGAGTGGAAACTTCACAGAGAAGCACAGCATGTTCAAAGAAACAGCCCAGGAAACAGAGAGATTTAGGAGAGTGGATTTCATTTTTTTTTCCTGTTATGTAGCACATAATAAACATTAATGGATCCTGGGCCCATTAACCTGTGCTTCTAGGAAAAGTGGTAGAAAACAAGTCAAAGACATTGTCATAATATCTGCACATTTGAACAACTTTGAGATCCACTTCAAAGATAAAGATACGAGAGAGAGAGAGAGAGAGAGAGAGAGAGAGAGAGAGAGAGAGAGAGAGAGAGAGAATTATATGGCTGACACATAACACTGACATTGGAGTTAGTCCAAGTTCCTCACTGGTTTCTAGCAAGATCCACCACTTATTAATGGTTACCTTGAGTAAATTATCTATTATTTCCAACCCACGGTTTCCTTGTCGGGGAAAAATGAACAAGAACACTACCTTCCCATGACAGAGAATATTAGATTTGAGATGACACTTAGTTTTCACCCTGGCATGAAATGCTCAGCGAACGTCAGTTATTATCTGTAGGCACACTGGAATTATTGATACTGTTTCCTTAAATGAGGAACGTGGGTTTAAAAAGGTGAGCTTCACTCCAGTCATCAGAGAGGGCAGAATGGCATCTCCCAGAATGTAGAATCAGGCCCCAGGAGTTTCTTTGCAGTGAAAGCAGATGCCTGTCTTCTGTGCAGAAATGCATGCTTTGTCCTACTAGTTTCCTCTTCTTTCCATGGCTTGCTACGTGTGGACTCTTTCCTCACAACCATTCATGGAATCTCAACTCCTGGCCTTACTGGACACTTCAGTTCTGTTTCCTTTGGAAAATCTTCTTTCCTCTTGTTTTTATCTTGCCTCCACTCTCTGCTCTCCAGCACTGGTTGTTTTCAATCAGTTAGTAAAGTCTCTTGGGATTTTTAAAAATAGTCTTTGGGGTGCTGTTGGTGGTGTCTAAACACTTCTGCTTCAGGGAAGCTATCCTCTGGATGGCTGTTTCTATAGAAAAGACAGGTTGTCTTCTATTCCCCTTGCTTCACTAATGGCTCTTGCCCCTTCCAGGCAGCTCGGGGCCCATTCCTTTGACACTGAGCTCAGCCTTATTACAGCACGGGCATTAGGGCATCGCCTTGTGTGTGTGCTGTTAGTGCTTAATGAAAGTGTTCAATTGAAAATATCATGTTTGTGAAGCTGGGTAATGGTGGCACACACCTTTAATCCCAGTACTCAGGAAGGCAGAAGCAGGCAGAGCTCCGAGTTCAAGGCCAGTTTAGCCTAAGGGGCGAGTTCCAGGACAGCCAGGAAATACCATGTGGGTGTTTATATTTTAATAGAAAAGAAAGAGTAAGAGGTAAAGAGGTCTGTTCTGAAATTGAGGAAGAATTCAGAAAAGAGAGAGTCCTGGGAAGGATGAAGTAAGAAGGACAGAGCCTACTCCATCCTGCTGCTTTCTCATGTCACAGACGACCACCCAGGAAGGGAAGTATCCACTAAGAAGACGATGCTGGCATCCCATAACCCGTCCCAAGATGATCCTGCTGAAGGCTGCACTACCGGGATTCGGATTGGGATTTATTTTTTGGCAGATCTCAGTGTGGAATACTCCAGGGAAAAATGTTGCAGTAGGGCACACCTCCCAGACTGGGGAAGAGAGGCGACAGCTCTTCAGTCTTCTGCCAGTGGTGTCTGGGCAGCTGGCATCCCCTCCTACCATGCTGTGTATTTGCCCAACTTCAAAGCCAGGGCAGTCATCAAAGAAAAGAAGGGAACACAGAGACAGGATTGACCCCCCCTTCCCCACCCCATCCCCTCTTTCTCTTGCCAAAATGTTAACTAGCAGAGAACACTGTATTAATATCTGCATGTTTACAGCAGCAGCCAGGAAGCTTTCACTCTGGTGCTGAGTTATGATGTCTGCAAGAAAACAGGGGACAAGGGCTATGGGCCTTTACTATGGAGTGACTCCCACAGCCAATTTCTACCTACACGAGGGCAGGGGTATTCAGTTTGGCTTTTTTGTTTTGTTTTTCAAGGTGGGGTTTCTCTGTAGCTTTGGAGCCTGTCCTGGAACTCACTCTGTATACTGGTGGCCTCCAACTCAGAGATCTGCCTGCCTCTGCCTCTGCCTCCTGGGTGCTAGAATTAAAGGCATGAGCTACCACCACCCGGTGGGATTTTTTTTTTTTAAATCAGGATCTGAGAGTCCCTGACAGATAAGTCTTCGTTGGGCAAGCAATAGTGAAAGACATCCATACAGGTTCATGGTCAAAGTAGCCGTGCTTCACATAAGCCTGGGTTGTGCTAACCCCACACTAGAACAAAAAGGGAAGGTGTTGCAGCTTTCATAAAGAACATGGGCTTGAAGGGCAAAAAAGTTTTTTGTTTTTTTTTTTTGTAAGTTACATTACTTTCAGTTTCCTAACAACAGTTACAGCAAGAATTAAATGCAATGCCTTGTACAGCAGAACTGGCTCGTGGTGGATAATCAATAAACATTAATGTCTGTATTCGTTTCTCGAAGCCACTCTATCAAATCACCACGGACTTGGTGACTTAAAATGAGAGATTTTTTTCCCCCACAATTGTGGAGTCCCAAAGTCCAAAATCTGCATTAATGGTCGAAAATCAAGGTATCAGCAGAGCCGCTTAGCCTCTGGGGTCTCCAGGGCAGAAGCTGTGTCTTGCGTCTTACCGTTTTTAGCAGCTCTTAGGTCTGTCTTCATTTGTAGCCTTACCACTCCAGAGCTCCAAGCCTGTATCTTTCCGATCTCTTTTCGATCCTCATACCCCCCTTTCCTCTGTGTGTATGTCAAATCTCTCTACCTCCTACTCATGGAGATAATTGTGATTACGTTTAAGGCCCACCTCGGTAATCTCTGCATTGGAAGAGCTTTACTTTACTTTAATCACAACTGTGCACACTTCTTTTCCATATAAAGCAACATCCACAGGTTCTAGAGATTGCATGCTAGCAAGGGGTGCTTGTGTGTGAATGTGTGCTTGTCTGTGCGTGTGTGAGTGTGTACGTGCATGCACACGTGTGTGCATGTGTGTTGGGGCAATTCAGACCATCACAGTGTCCTTTGGAAAGAGAAGTATAGGAAGGAAGGTACCTTTTCACATGAATATAAATCATATGCAAACATAACACCAAGTTTTTAGATTCTTTTTTTCCCCAAGTTGACAACTTGGGAATTTGAAGGCAGCAACATAAATAGGCATACTTTTTGGATATAGAAATGTGGTTATTTTTGAAATTTGATTATATTTATAGTGAATTGGGTTGTATAAGAGCTTTCTATTTTGTTTCCTTTAGGGATTTAAGCTGGCTGGACATAATTATGTCTTCAATATAAGAAATCTTTTTGTAGATTTTAATGTATTTGCATAGCTTCCCCCTCCATATACCAGTGGCTTTTCATATATAAGCTTTAGCTGTTAGTTAACTTTAACGATCTTGTCTTTAACTAGATTATATATTTTTTGAGATAAAAGATCATGTCTTGTATGGCTTTTATCTTTCTCTGTGCCTACTGTAGTATATTGGTCAATAAATATTTGCTTGACTGATTAATTTTAAAATGCCCAAGAAAGCAATTCAGAAGGAAGATAAAGCCAGGCCAACCACCATCTGAGCTTCACAGACAGAGATATTAGGAGAAATATCTGAAACCTTGGGGGAAATATTGATGCCTTTCTCTTTTATGCCACACTTCTCAGTTCTGATTAAAATGTGTGTACCTTTGTCAAAATGCATTTCAGACTGACCAAGGAAAGATAGCAATATAGTATTTGAATACAGATCTGATCTCTCTTATTTCCTTTATCCACTGAAGTAGCTGGACAATTTGGATCCCCTCAGCAAAAATTTAAATGATATCCCTTTAACCTTGTTTAGGATCAAAATAAGCCAATTTCAATTTTTATTTTTTGCTAGAAATGAAAAGGCCTTTTATATGCTATGCCCATCAGTAGAGAAATAAAGGAAATGCTCTCGAAGTGAACATATTATGCATTTAAGGCAAGCAAGCCCATTTCCAGGCACACGCTACTCATTTCATTTTGTTCTTTTTGTTTTTAATTCCCTCAGTAAACAAGTTTAATAATCAATAGAATGAGCAACAAACCTCCATAAAACGATAATTCTTTCACGAGCAGAGAGTTTAACTGAAACACAAAGTGTTTTTTAAATAATACATTATTACAAAGGTTTAGAGTCTTAAAAAGATCTCCTAAGAAAACCCGAAATCCAGAGTGTATGTGGCAGGGGGAGGGAGCTGTGGTAATAGTCTTCCTGCTGTGTGTTCTGACTTGTTTTCTGGATGCCCAGTCTGTGATTCTGACTTTTGGGTGGTTTTGAAAAATCAATCTCCTCTCTCTCTCTCTCTCTCTCTCTCTCTCTCTCTCTCTCTCTCTCTCTCTCTCTCACCCCCCCTACCACTCACCCACCCTCCCTCCCTCCCTTCTTCCCTCCCTCCATGTGTGTACATGTGTGCGTGCACGTGTGTGTGTGTGTGTGTGTGTGTGTGTGTGTTTATTGGGGGTATGTGCACATGAGTGCAGGTGGCCACGAAGGCCAGAAGAGGGCACTAGATTCCTTGAGCTGGAGCTTCACCAGTTGTGAACTGCCCACCATGAGTGCCACAAGTGAGCTTGGGTCCTCTAGAAGGGCAGTGCATACTCTTAGCCCCCCGAACCATTTCCCCAGCTTTACTTTCGATGTTTTTAAGGGAATGTTAGGATACAAGGAAGCCAAGCTACCCTTGAGTTTGTGTCTTTCTAAGAAAATGTAAGTTTTTCTATCGTATTTTCATGTGTGTGTTTATTTACAACACTTTTCATAAGAGAGAAGGACTCTTTTGGAAATGAGAATATGGAATTAGCCAGGGTAACCTGATTTGGCAAACCAGTTTCATTTGTGTGAATTTTAGCTTGCCTTTGAAAAGCAGAAGCTGGCCTCCATCTCCTTTGTAATCAGGTTGAGCTGATGTGTTCAGGGTGTTGCCCATTGGCTGTAGAACCTCCCGCCTTCGGAAGAGCGTATCTCTTTTCAATTTTTCAAAATACATAAGTCAGTGGGAAGCTGAGAAATGGAGGAGGTGCTTGAGGTATAACTACCTCTCTACTCCTATATGAAGAGCAGAGTCTAAATTCCTGTGGTTTTAGAGTAATTGCAGGGAGGGGGAAGGCCATCTGTATGTCTCGGCAAATTAATTTTGAACATTTGCAGATAAAAAGGCTGAGTTCCTTGGAACTGGCTTTAAGAGTCACAATCTAGGGTGATCCAAGGAATTAACTGAGGAAGGACTGGTCTGTGTATTCCAAATCCCCTTTTCTCGTTGGCTTTGAAAGACGGAGGTTCTCTGTAAAGCACTGCCAATTGGGAAAAGAATCAGCTAATGAAGAAGTGATGTCTCTAAGATGGCACGCCTGTAGGTCCCCAATAGGATTTCTCCCAAATCAAAAGACTTTGTTTTTATGGCTGTGTTTGATGGAGGAAAGGGAGGGAGGGGGGCTTTATATATTTTTCTCTTTTCATATTCATAACAAAACACATATTGCATAAAAGCCTCTGGATGAGCCACAATGCAAACCCAGAGGGTGGAAGAGATAATTTTGTAAATTGTAAATCAGAAATTCTATTTGCGGTAGATGCCAAACACATGTAATTTAGCAGTCTAACATTGCTTCCCTGAATATAAGTGTGATGGATGCCTTGTAAGTTGTGAGATGAGGGGACGGCCATTTAAATATCTAGTATAATGTTTCTGGGTTCTCTAGATCTCACATTTTAGCTTCTTGGGAACTCATCTAGGATAGGGACACTGACATGTTGTCACCAACTGGAGATGGAGACTTGAACAAACTACCTGGGAACCCCTCTTGGTCTTGTTTCAAAAATCAAATAGGAAGGGAAGCAGAAATGAGTTGCTGGCATATTGTGTTCAAATGGCATGCTATACAAAGGACCTCCTTCGGAGACTGAGATGCAGGGCTCTTGCCACCTTGGGATTGTTGTTTCCAACTCTGAGCTGACTTTCGGGGACTTTTCTCCACCTTCCCATTACCAAACAAGATGCATCCTTCAGGCTGGCCAAGGGGACTGAGGAGCCAGACAGTTGACTCTGGTGGGAGGCCTTGAGTGGACGGTGTAGAGTAGGGTCACTCCAAAGTTCCATGGGGTACCCCTCCAGAAAGAACAGTCAGCTCTGAGGTCCCAGTCCTTGCTTCTCTGTTTTCCTTCTCGGGCTGTAAGCAGGGTCTGTGTACTTCCCCCACTGGTGGTGCTCTTTCTAGGCCAAGGCTGATGCAGACAAGGGGGAACACTTCAGATGAAAGATAAATAACAATTACTAGAAATCATAAGGACTGTTTTTTTGTAATTGAAGTCACGAACTGTACTAATTGCCTTTGAAAGTATATGCAATTTACTGCATTTTATTAACTGCACTGTAGGAGAGTTTACCCTTTCTGTGTATTGACATCTCCTAGATATATTGAAAGTTTTGCATAAATGTGTTATTCATCGTGGACCAAGACACATAAATAAAATATATAGAGAAATATTAGCACTATGACAAAGGTCTTAGAGAAATGGCTTGGCAAGTGACAATGCTCTCAGAGAGCAGGACAGGCTGAAATTAAGTCTTGCTTTTCTTCAAAATACGATACTTTAAAACAAACTGCATTCCAGTTCTTCGCAGGGACGGGGCAAGAAGATATTCCAAGTACCTTGTGGGATCCCCGCTGGCTGGGAGAAAGGCATCTTTAGAGAGTAGAGATAACTTTTCAGAGTGGTGGGGGCACTATTTAACGCTGCTGCACAAGCGTAAGTTGATCATTTCTCCTCTGGAACCCTTTCGACAAACCCCTGCGTTTTCAGAGTTGCAGGGGATTTACTAAAATGTCGAGTTTCCCCATGGAATGTGCTGTGAAAACTATATACTGTTTTTGTTTGTTTGTTTTTAAATTTAGGGTTTGCTGTCTATTATAAATTAGACAGAAGTTTGGTTATTTTTAAGTATTTATGCATTTTTTTGTGTGTAAGCATGATGTGCCTGCGGGCATGTTAGCCACAGACTCAGGTCACCAAACTTCTACTCTACCCAGCCACTTTACCAGACAGAATTTCAAGAGGTCACAAATATGGACATCTTTGTAGTAGGAGCTACGGGCTGTGTTCTGCCGCCTGGCTCCCGGACACCGGTACAATTTGTATGTTGTTATTTCGGGTATAAAGCTAGCCTGTGGCTGGGAGCTAGGTGGCAGGAAGCAGCCTGCCGCTCCTCCATACTACACATCTTGGTGCAAAAATCCACACTCCAAGTCTCCGACTGCTCAGGCAGGGAGCATCAGAAGGAAGAGACATGAGTGCATTATCCCATGGAATGTGTAGTTGGGAAAGGTGAGTTCCCATTTGAGACTATGATGACAAACATAGGCCCACCCTAAGGCAGCAAAAAGATGGGCTTTCTAGAGCATTCTTCTATAAACTTTTCCTGTTTGAGACTTCACGATGAATCACCAAGAGAATTTCTATTCAGAATGTGTCCTGTTTACAACCCATATTACAAAGAGTTATATTACCATTGTCATCTCTGAGCAGTATGAAGGATACAATCTCATATTCATAGTATGGCTAGTTTATATTGCAGCTTTATGAAAATCTATAGATATCAGTGTCTGCTTTTAATGGATCTTGCTGAAATCCCATTGCCTGGGAAGTTGTGCTGTAAGGAATTATCACAGCGCTTCATCTGACAATTATGATATCATATCAGGAAAATATGACTTCTAAAGTAAGGGAGAAAACTTTGCAGCACCATAACCATTTTTTTTAGTTTGAAAATAAAAAACTAAGGCCTATATGTGCTAATTAGCTGAGTTACCTCAGTTCCACCAATCCCTTTATCCCACCCAAGGCTCTCTGTCAGTGTCAATGAGATTAAACGTCAAACTGGAAACTCTAAAGCTTTTTCTCCTAACTAGAAAAGCATCAACAAGCCACATCATGTTCTGCTGGCAAATAAGAGAACTCCTTGATTGGTCAAACTCTAATCAAACTGTTTAAATGGATGTGAGGTCACCCTAAGGGGACTTTATCTCTAGTGCCAACATCCAATAACCTTTGACCTCATTGTATCGAGTAGCATGGCTGGTCTTTCTCTTCTTTCTTTGCCTTCCTTGCTTTTTGTTCCTTCTCTTCCTCATGTCCTTCAGTCTCAGGGTCTATTCACCCCTAAATAATCCATGTTTGCCAGTTAGTTGTTCTGACTTCAAACTCCTCTGTCTTAGTTAGGGTTTCTATTGCTGCAGCAAAGCATCATGACCAAAAACCAAGTCGAGAGGGAAAGGTTTATTGGGTTTACACTTCCATATTGCTGTTCATCATCTAAGGAAGTCAGGACAGGAACTCAGACAGCATGGGAACCTAGAGGCAGGAACTGATGCAGAAGCCATGGAGAGGTGCTGCCTACTGACTTGCTCAGCCTGATTTTTTTTTTTTAAATAAAACCCAGGACCACCAGCCCAGGGATGGCACTGCATAACTTGGGCCGGACCCTCCCCCACCAAAAATTAATTAAGAAAATGCCTTACAGCTTGAGAGACATTTTCTCAATTAAGTTCCCCTCCTTTCAGATAATTATAGCTTGTGCCAAGCTAACATAAAACTAGCACATCATCCAATATGCCTTTTCTAGATTATTTCCCACCTACCACCTTCCGGTTCTGTGGCTTCAATCTCTACTCAAGACCCCATCTTAATGGCTGCTTCTAGTTCTAGAGGATCATTTCAGCTGCTATTGCCTGGCTGAATATTTCTTATTTCAAAATCCAAAAGAAAACTATCATCTTCTTTCCAGTGTCCATCCTCCCCAAAAAACAGTGAAACATCATAGCAAACCAGGCTCCCTGAGTTCCTGCCTTCAATGATTGTCATCAATACTTACCACAGTTCAAGTCTAAAAGGCATTCATGCCCCCAGTGTAATATTACTTGAAAATAAATCTGGCCCTTCAGTTCAACTACTTGAGTGAATTCCTATTACTTACAAAAAATATGAAAACATCTTAGCTTGTCAACCATGATGCTGTCTGTTCCATGTACATATAAATGTGTGTGTTTCCAGTTTTTTCTCTTGATATCTATCTTCTGTCAAGCTATATTCTAGCCATTCTATTTGTGTGTGAGTACAGGTGCCCAGGAATAGCTATTCTATCTGCAATTTTCTAAATACATATTGTGTTCTCTAAGGTTTTTGAAACTCATAAGGGACCACTGTCTCTAACCTTTCTTCTACATAATTTCAGTCCATTGGATGGGTCGTAACTTTTAAGACTCAACAAAAAAGCCTTTTCCTACTAGGATGCTTTGCTGATAGGCAGACATTACACTTGCTCCGTGAATAGGTGAAGGCCTTTCTTTTCTGTCTGGTACCCAAATTATAAAAATAATTATATGTTGTGTATCTGTTCTCTTACTGTTCTGTGAGTTCCTGGATAGTAGATATATCCTCTGATCTACTTATCTTTCCAAAATACAACAATGGCCACTTCACAGAGACACTCTGAATTTTTCCCTTCCGATGGGTGTGTATTTGGATCTGACACTAATACCTGGGTATATGCCCATAGAATTGACTGGAGCAAACTATGACTTGGATGCCTGTGGTAAATTTCCCTTCAGTGGGAACTGGGACTGCTCTTTCACCCAGTTTATGCGTAGTTTTCTGCAACCTGCTACATCACTAAATTTTTTGTCTTGCCAGCTGGTATTCAACTCTTGGTATTCAAGAGATTATTGTTAACTCTGATTCTAGAAGAATAAACTTTTGAGTAGAGCGTTAAATTACTCATTTAGGAATATGGATTTAGCTGGCTTTGAGTTTCGTGAAGATTCATAGACACTCCTCACAAAGTCGAGCTGTTTAGTGCTTAGTCTTAATCTAAGACGACAAAAGCTGTCTACTAGGTAGGGCCGAGGATTTATCTAGTTCAATTTGCCTCTAACTTAACATTAATTTGTCAAATACTTTCCTGTAAGAAGTTGGCATTAAGGATACTTTAATGTACCTTTGATAAGGCTCACAGATTGTTTCAGGGTCCCTAGAATGCTACAACAAAATACCAGAGGCTAGGTGCCTTAAACTAGGACTTCTAATTTATTTTCTGCTTGTGATGCCTATTTGCCTAGGAAATTTCTATGCAACCCAAGGTATGTATGTGTATATCCATATATAATATGTGAACAAATGAAACATTTATCCATAAAAACAAATAAAAAATAGTTCTTTGGTGTACAGTGTTACCATTTAGTAAAGATTAATGGAAATTTACACACCGATAAGCTGGGTTTGTTTATTCAGTTTTGCATAAAAACTTGAACCTTAGCTGAATATTTGGTACTTTAGGATACAGACTTCAATACTTTTCAGAGTTGATTGAAGTTGTTAGTTTATAATTGACAAAACTGAGAACGTTGCTTTGCAAAGATAAGTAGCATAAAACAGCAGAAGCATGTCTGGGGCCATTTTAGAAATTATTGGCAATTCTGCCCCAATCTCGAGCCCATATTATTTGAATAATTTAAAAATAAAATATAAGTCATCAAATAGCATTTTTGTTTTTTTTAAAAAACAACCCCAAACAATCCAAAGATGTACTAACTGAGACATGCTGAGGAACAATGGTAGCAAAACATAAACAGACTTTGCTTCTCATACTTAAACCATCACGTTCCTCCAAGAGCAGAGAAGCAGCACACTGTGACTCGGGGCGCACAGTGCTTTCAAACTTGGGCTTGGGTGTTGCAAACTAAGGCTGCGGTGACGTCACACAGGGAGTTGTCAGGAACATCTCAAATTCATCACATATTTGATTTTCAGTTCCTGTTTGACAGTTGCATGTTAAGGATTCTCAGTGGCGCCAGTTTTTCAAATGACCTTCACATGACTCCATGGAGGCTATGAACCACAATTTAAGAAGCGAAAGCTGAAACAACAAAACATTATTTTCCTTCCATTCTTAAAGTTTAGCAGAGTGGCTCTCAACCTTCCAAATGCTGTGACCCTTTAATACAGTTCCTCCTGTTGTGGTGACCCCCAGCCATAAAATTATTTTCATTGTGGTTTCATAATTGTGATTTTGCTGCTGTTATGAATCATAATATAAACGTCTGTGTTTTCCAGTGATCTTTGGCGACTCCTCTGAAAGAGTCATTGTGACCCCCAAAGGGGTCTTGACCCAAAAGTTTAGAAACATTGGCCTAGAGGCTTAAAGTCCAAATCATGGTGCCAGTATTGTTAAATCCTTGTGAATATCCTCTTGACTTGTAAAGTCCACCTGTCACCATGAATGTGCCATACTTCCTTTGCACACACTTCTAGAACTCTACTGTCTCTTTGTTCTTAAAGAGCTTGAAGATCATGGAGGCCTCATTCTCACGATCTCATTTAAACGTAATTACCTCTCAAAGGTCCTACCCCCAAAGAGCATTGCACTGGGGCTTAAAGTTTCATTGTAGGAATTGGTGTGTAGGGGGACATGTAACATGAGGGCCTGCTTGCTGGGATTTCTGTCCTGCCCAGTTCCCCAGCCATTTAGTCCCAGAGAAAATCACACAGAGAGTCTACATTAGGTTATAACTGATTGGCCCCTTAGCTCAGGCTTCTTATTAACTCTTGTACCTTATATTAACCCATTATTCTTATCTACGTTAGCCACATGGCTCGGTACCTCTTCCAGCGGGGTAGGTCACTCCTTGTTTCTTGGGTGGTCTGGGCAGGACTCCCAAGGGAACGTCCTTCTTCCCAGAATACTCCTGTTCTCATCGCCCCACCTCTACTTCCTGTCTGGTTCACCCGCCTATACTTCCTGCCTGGCCAATCAGCATTTATTTAAAATATGATTGACAGAATACAGACAATTCTCCCTCACCAGGGACAGGGTAGGAATCACAGTCAGTAACATGGATTAAAATACTTTTCTATGAATATTTAAATAACTCAGTAGCTGGGCAAATGCTGACTCTGAATACTGTTTTCCTTTTCTTAATAATTTGTCTGAGTTGCTCTTATACATGGGTATTAAAATAATTAGCATTTTAAGAGGCAAAATGTTACTAAGTTGCCATTAATTATCTCTGATCTATTTCCACAAACATGAATCCCCTTTAATGCTTATTTTTTATATATGTTTATCCACATTTCTCAACTGTTTCGGTGAAGGCAAACAATATTAAGTCTCTGGTTTGTCATAAAAAAAAAAAAAAAAAAGAAAGCAAGAAAGAAGGAAACCAGGGTCCTGGTGCTTCTGGCAAGTTTGTTCTAACACAAATCGCACCCAGATTGTAATTCTGATAAGTATTTCAGTTCTTTCTTGAAAAAAATTAAATTCACAAAACAATTGATTATCAGTTATAAACGGCAAAAACACCATCTGGTTTTTAAAATTGGTTCAATCCATGAAGCAAGGGGAAAAATGTTGGAACTTGTTCTTGGCGATGAGTTCTAGTCCGTGGAGCAGAAAATGACGCGCTTTACTATGAGAAAGCCAGGGTAGTCATAACTTGTACTTAGCGGCTGTGGGAATTTGATGCGTTCCTCGCATGTTCCATATGTTAGATCGCTTGGCGACATCTTTGGTGTGAAAGAGCTGGGGAGTGGGGGGGTGGGAGAGGAGCGAGGCTAGAAGATAGAGCAACAACTGCTTGCTTCATCCCGAGTTCTCACCTCTGGCTCCTACGCAGACGGTGTACCAGGCCTCAGTTTCCATACCTGGTGAAACCGGCTGTGCCAAGTTCCTCAAATCCTACATGGCAGGCAGCATTTCTGTGGCAATCTCTGAGGCTGTTTGCATTCTTCCAGTGAGGTAAGTCATACAGCACTGGCATTTCCTATAGAAATGTCCCATGTTGTTCTTTGCCAACTGGAAATCTGAGTAGGTGTTCATTTGAAGTGCCAAGAGAACGGAGGGAGATGAAAACACTCCAGCTCTTCCAATGTCCCCATTCTGTGTTCTGAGTGTGGGAGGAGTAGGGCCTGGCTACATTCTCCTGGAGCCTCAGCCTCATGAAGAATCCTTTCCTTCGGAGCCTGCTGCAATCCTGTTATTTTCAACAACGTTTCTGGGCTGCTGGCATATTTTCACCTTATGTTAAAAATACAGCTCTCCTTTGCTTATTATTCATGCACTATGATGTGAAATTTATTCCTTCACTTAACACATATTTATTCAGGCACAGTGCAGCATAGTGGTTAGTTGTGAGGGTTCTGTCTACAATTTGGAATTTTTTTTTTTAAGGCTGGCGTTTAGTTTTTCTAGCCATGTTGAATTAAAAATGGAGGGAAACAATAGAATGTTTCAGTGCTTAAACAAGATCACGCACAAAAATTCCTTGGTAAGGACTCAAGGACACATGAGTTGCAGCCACATAAAGAACACCCTCTTGCGCCTAGCCCTGGGCTATTGTGACTGAGATGTAGGGTCAGATTTAGCAGTATACATTCCGTTGTCAGCCCCTGGCTTTTCATTCTAATTTGGGTAGAAATCTGCTTTGTGTCGGGTCTGATCAAGGTAGTTCACTTCTGGCAATGATAACACATAGGATTTTTGAGGACTGGACGTTATCCTGGTGGCCACACGGTGTTGGTTTTCTGCCTCTTGTACTGTGATTTGTCCACTGGAGCTTTCTCGACTTCTGGAGGACTGCCTGCAGTTGGTGCATTGGGGCCTATAATTACAGAGCAGAAGATCCAGGGATGGGGAGACAGGGCAGTTTCAAAAATTAGTTTATGCATAATGGATAATATGAGGCTGCTTTAATGTGTAACTCATTTGATGGGTTGGCTGATCTTAACTTCCTTTTTGATATTTATTTTTTTAATTTATTTGCGACATGAGGACACGAGGGCTTTGGTAGGGCTCTTCTACACTACAGTTCAGATTCAGCAATTTCCATTCAGTAATCTCTTGGTCATTTAGCCACAGATAATTTGTCATGGTTTGTTTTAGCTGTTGTGATATTGATATTTATTATGCAAATTGTATTTCCTACATCTTATTGTTCTGCATTCTATGAATACTTAAATTATTATAAACCTTTACACTTAATACGGCTCGTCCTTCAATTTGATGCTTGAGCAACAGAGGGTCAGAGCGCACACGGTCTTCTAGAGAGGAAGTAAATAAGTAATTAAAAGGCAGACAAACAAGAGAGCCGCCTGCTTGGTTGAAAAGAAAGCAAAGATAATTTAGGGGAGGGAGAGTGTGTCCAGAGAGGCATCCCAGTCTCTTCAGCAGGAGAACTTCTCCGAGACACAACTGAAACCGGGAGCACCTGTTGGTCTCTAGAAGCCTTAAAAAGGATTGAAAGCACAGCAGAGAAAGGAATTGATTTGTGCCCTGGAGGAGTAACTCGGCTGACTCTCCCTATCTTGGCAGCACTTGGTTCCCCACATTTCCTTTCCCACAAACCTGACGGGTAGATTTTTTGTTTTTCTGTGCGTGAAATCTTAAATATATATTGCTTACATGCTAAAAATCTACTAAATCTGGGAAGGATACTTTCAACAAGCTGGGGAGCCCGAGCATCCCCCACCCCCGCCCGCGATTTACCGTTCCCCAGAATCTACAGCCAAACATACTCTTGAAAATCCCAGAACGCGACTCCTCGGCTTCAGTCTCTCTACTATCCCTTAGTCTACCGCTAGGTTGTTGAGCGGGCTCTCCCGCTTCGCTGGACGTGCAAAGCACGCATGCACTTCTCCCAGATTGTTTTGTCGATCCGGGGACCTGCATTCGCACTCTCCACTCCCTGGCTTCCCAAAGATTGCATTCCTTCGTGCAAGGTGAAGGAAGGAAATTCGCAAAGTGTGACTTCCACAGGCCAAAGCACACGCAGTGCTCGGGCCCAGGAGCCTCGGGGTGAGACTCGCCAGGCGTGAGTCCGCCGCGGCGAATGCCGTAAATGTTCCTAATAAAGGTGCCGGGAAACTAGAGACCAGCCTCCTGGAGCCGCAGCCCCCCTCCCCCGCCTTCTCGCCCGGCGCCCGGGCAGTACACTTTTCCTCCAGCCGGGAAGCTAAGCCGAATTTTAACGTAAACATATTTGCATAGGCCCCTCCCATAGGCCCCGCCCCTAGGTGGCGCGGGCGCGCGGCCGAACGCGAGCGCCAGGGGGCGGCGTGGGGGAGGGGGCTAGTCCTTCGAGAGCCGTGTTGGGCTCGCGGTGCCACGATTGGTCGGTCCTGACTCCGCCTTTAGCACATCTCATTAGCATCTCATTAGCTGTCCGCTCGGGCTCGGGAGGCAGCGACCGCCGCCAGTCTGAGGCAGGTGCCCGACATGGCGAGTGCTGTGCTGCCGAGTGGATCCCAGTGTGCGGCGGCAGCGGCTGTAGCGGCGGCGGCAGCGCCTCCCGGGCTCCGGCTCCGGCTCCTGCTGTTGCTCCTCTCGGCCGCGGCACTGATCCCCACAGGTAGGTTGTGGGCACCCGCGGATTGGTCCCGAAATACCCCCCCCCCGGGCACCCCTAGGAGCCGTAGCTATGGAAGGGGGGACGTTTCCATGACAACCTCCCCCCACTTCCCAAATCCGAAGCGGCGGGAGCGTGGCAAGGAAAGTCGGGGATGCGATGGAAGGGGCCGAGGGGTCGGCGCCCCTTCTCTCCTGCCCGCCGGCTGCGGATGGGCGCCCTCAGGGATGGCTGCACCCACACCTCTTCCTCCTGGCGTAGCGCGGGGTGCTGAGTGGAGTGGGCTTAGGGGCCAGGAGCTCGCGCGTGGGGGAAGGGAAGACCTCTGAGGCGCCCCGAACCTTCTGGACCCTCCGAAACTCGCTCTTGTCCCTGGAACTTGCAGGTCCTTCTGTGTCCCCGGGCTTAGCCTTCGTCCCCTCCGTTTCAGCTCGGCCCCCCAATCGATTCTCCGTTTCCCGAAGCTTTTTCCCCGCGGGTCCCCAGGACATCCCCACAGTCGTGTCCTCTCCCTCGCTTCCTTGCCCGCGCTCTGCAGGTCCCCCGCCCCAGAGCTGCACTCCTCTCGTGTTTCCCTCCAGCCGAACGCAGCCCCTCGGCCCCCTCCGCTGGGCTGCGGGTCGGCTTGGCTGGAATCCAGGCAGGGAAAGTTCCCGGCTCGGGGGCGGCCGCTCGTCGCCGCGGCTACAGAAGGGGCTCCGTGTGCCTTCAGCCGGTCCGCGCCACGAAGGCCTCTGCCGCGAGTGGGGATCCGGGATTTCCCGGCTGCGCGTCCTTCGGGCAAGCGGCCCGCAGGTGGTGGCGGGGGCGTTCGCGGCCTCTGCGGCCCGGCTCTCGCCCTGCGGGCCTCGGGGCTCTACCCGCGTGGCCGGCCGTCTTGAGAATCTGCCCGGGTGGCGGCTCTGCGAGCGCCGCGCCTTTCCTGAAGACGCCGAGCGCTTGGCAGGAGCCCCGCGTGTGGCTGCCCCTGTGCCGGGCGCGTTGGCGCGGTCGGGAAAGAAGAGGGCAGTGTTTGCATTTGCTAACAAAAGGGAGCCGGAGCTCTTCCTCACCGGAGAGGCCGGCCGCGCTGCGCCCGCCTTCCCGCCACCTCGTCGCTCTCGCCAGCCGCGCGGCGTCCCCGTGCGGCTGTGCCGCCTGCCTCTGGCTCCCTGCGGCCGGTGGCACCGAGCGGCACCGAGCGGGCTGCCGGCCGTGCACGAGGGGATGCGCTAGGGGTTTGAGCCTGCAAAACCCCTCCTTGCAGCTCCAGAGCTGCAGGACCTGGGAGCAACAAGTGGTGGAGGACGCCGCGAGCTCAACCCCCACCTGCGGAACCCCCAGCCAGGGAGGATGCAGCGCTGGGGCCAGCGTGCGGTTCCGGGAGCGCCTCTTTGCTTGGATTGTGTCTTTTGTTTACACGCTAGAGGACACATAGTTATGTAAACACCGCAGGAGACACGCTGTTGGAGGTGGGGGATGCTTGGGAGTGCTAGCTTCGGATTTAGGGGGATGCCAGGTTGGTTGACTTACCCCCCTCAAAAAAATAAAATATAAAACAGGTTTGCGGAGAAGAACCCATGGAAGCTTTAAGGGTGGGAGCCTGGCAGCACCTTCTATTCCAGCTTGAGAATTTTGTCTTCCATGCTACAGTCTGTCTTCGGATGTTTATATGTTTTTCTTCTGTGAATTCTTAATTTATGAGTTACGAGATAATTAGGTTTAGCCGAAGCCCGTGTGGTTACAACTTAATTTCTGGTGATGCCACTGACTGGAAGGGTTCGATAGAGTGTTCCCGAAAGAGATCCCTCGTGCTGCATTGTAAAAAGCGCCACTGTCAGTTAAACGTGAGCGTGAGTAAAGGCTGGGTAACTGGTGCATTACAGAGGCAACAATAGACTTGTATTGGCTGCAGAACGAAGGGTGGGGGTGGGAAGCGCTGACCCGGGATATTGCCTTTCCACTATAAATGGGAGCCATGCAGTGTCACTAAACCAGCCGAGTAGGCTTAGATTTTGCCTCCCTTGTCAAGCCTGCTCATTGAAGGCACGGGGTAGTAACAACCGTACTATATTTGTACTATCTCTCGGCGAGAAGTTGCCTTTTCGGCGAGGGATGTGTGCTGACTCAGAAAGGAACGGTCTGGAACTCAACCGTGCATGTCAACGCTACAGGAAAATTCTGTTGCCAGTTACCATGGAAGCAGCTTCTTGCTCTTGTGTACATCCCTGTTTGTATGCCGCTTATCAGATTGTGTTCAAATTAGAAAGCAATTGGGTTTGATTTGTAGTGAGAGGGTGAGATGACTTTCTTTAATTTCTTTGAATGTTAGTGTGTGTGTGTGTGTGTGTGTGTGTGTGTACACTGTGTGTGTGTGTGTGTGTACACTTTGAGAGATGGTCTTGGCCAAGCCCTAGATTCCATACTGCAGGGGTCAATTTCAGGTGGACACCGAAGGACTCCTTTTCCTCACATGCTAAGCTAAAGCTTTTTCAGGGGCCTCTGCTTTTCATTCCCCGGTTAGAGAACCTGTTGGTGCTACCTGCTAACTTCATTAGGCTTGTTTTATTCCCATTCTTGCCGGGAAAGCCAAGTCCTGCTATTGTGGACTGGGGTTCTGTTCTGTTTGCCTCTGTAGCTGAAGCCATCCTGCCTGTCCCCCGCCCTTACCTCCATCCCAGAGGAAATCCACTCTCATCTCCTGTGGTGTTTGGGTGAAACAGACCCAAAATGCAGCCAGAGTAGGATCACCTGTGCTGTGTTACTCACTCTTACCATGTTTAAGGTGCAGGCATGCTGCTGTTTGGGATCCTGAAGGAACCTTCAGTAGATCATCCTGCTCTTACCCTGTGCAGGATTCGAGACAATGGTTGTGGGGTGGCAGTTAGTCCCTGCTTGCCCTAGCCGGTTGGGACTTGGTTGAGCTTTGTTGGAACTTGCATACCAGGGACAGGGACTTTGCAAAAGTGGACGCCCTGCTATTGTTGCCTTTCCCTGCATCAAATTGAATAGTCACTGGGGGGACTTGCACTTGCCTATGATAGCTTCGATAAAATATCCCTCATTAATGCCACTTTATATTTACAGTGTGTCACTGGAGACGCACAAGGCTTCATTTAGTGACTTGTGTGACGAGACAAGCTTGCATTATTTGCCCGGGACATTTTGGAGGAACAAGAGACCCATTGAGCAATCTTTTGAAATGAACAAATACGAAAAAGGGGGGAATAAAAGAGCAGGCAGTTCTCCGGAACAAAGAGCTTTATTCATATGGATGTTGTACATGCTTTATCCAGTTTTCCCCAGTGGCTCTCCTGGTAAAGGGGGGTGGGATGGGGAAGGTGATAACAGGCCGGGCGCTCTGGCTTCCTCTCTTACTTCCTGACTTCCCATTCTTACTGGATTTGGTTCCCTACTCACCGCCTGCTTCTCAATCTCCACTCCCTCCAAAACCCCAGAATGTAACAGCCTCTTAGGTTTCAAAGGAGATTTTGAAATCTTTTTCTGCCATTGTTGGCTCTTAAGGAAGAAACTGCTGGGTAGCTAGCTACCTGTTGACTGATCAACATTGGACAGTGTACTGGGTGTGGGGAAAGAGATGCCACTGTCTATGACATGTGTCAGAATGGTAGGTAAGATGTCTTGCAATTATCACATTAGCCTCGTGATTATTTTTAAGGGTGTTGTTAAAATGAAAATCCCGTATTTTAAAAATTGTTATTAATGGTGCTCTTGGGTTTTATTTTTAAACTTTACTCCCGTACCTGGTACATTTCAGCTTCATATGTGATATTTTTTTCTTTTAATTTTTCAACCTCTATTGTTAAGTTGACCCCCTCCCCTTTAAAATGGATAGTAATACTATGAAAATCAATGCTACGAGACTCATTCTTATTGGGTCTATGTATGTGATATTTTAAAGCTAATTGACCACATAGAATTTGTATTAATTTTTTAATGTTTTGATTGATTGGTGTGTGTGTGTGTGTGTGTGTGCGTGTGTGTTGTTTAACAAAAAGACTATTTTTATGTGAGGGGTATTTCTTACAAGGGGCTAAGCTAATTGATACTGTGGTTTGAATGGAAATTGACCACATATGAAGAAAATTTAAAAGAAAGAAATCCAGAATTAAAATGTTGTATATCTTTCTTTGGAAGAATGCTACTGACCATTATGCTGGGCATTTTTAACAGAAAATCCAGCACAGAAAGGAGAAATCACACAGCGACATCTGTTGCAGAACTGAAAATTTGCTGCTCTGAAATGGAAGCAATTAGCCCCGTGTAACCACCTAATAGTATCAGAGTGTGTGTGCCGACACAAATATGAGCATGTGCACGTTTACATTTGCACACACGCACATTATACAGAAGCTCACGTATTCAAATTAAAGTACTAGAACGTGCAACATTGGAGTGCCGAAGTGCTTTAAAAACTATTAGAGATTCTCATGATTATGGAACTGCCGAAAACGAAAGATAATGACAATCTTCTTAGGAAACACCATTGTTTTCAGGTGAGGCCACTGACGCCCAACTCAGCTAAGATTGAGTTAGCTGTAGATCTTGGATGGGGACAGGTCCCTTGATGTTCAGCCAGTGGACCTTTTTTTTTTTTTTTTTTGTTCTTCCTCCAGGCAGCGATGCCCAGACAGAGAAGCGGATCATGGGAGGATACTACCTTGGCTAAAACTATTTTGTATTCTGAAGGCGGCGAGATTAATTGTTTGCTCTAGGTAATAAACCCATGGATCAGAAGGAGTGACCTCTGGGAAGAAAGGACCAGCTCTTGGTACCTTTGCCTTTGGTGTTGACAAATGATTCTGCAACCTCTGGACTTTATTTGGCAGCCACTGCGCGAATGTCGTCCAAAGTGCCTTCATATGGGAGACCGCCGGGTTGTGTTGTTGTAATAAGTCACAGGCAAGAGCTAAGCTTCAGGAAGCACATGTTCTGGTTTTTAAGAATTTCATTTGTCTTTTCTGAGTCTACAACAGGAGCCTAGCTTGGTTTTCTCTGCAGGTTCTCCTTCGTCATTTGCGGAGAAAAAGCTAAAGGGAAATTTTTCTTTTCCTTAAAGGAAAACATTTTTTTTTTTCAGGATGACTTTTATATTGGCCTTTATATTTTCTCTCCCCTACCTCCAACTTGGTTATGGGAAATTTCAAATATACACAAAAGCAGAAAGGATGCCCTACTAAATTCTGCATGGAATCACCCGGTCTCAATAGTTACCCACCCCTACACATCCGTCCCCTCTGTGCCTTTTTCCACTCCCAGATTATTTTAAATAAATCTCGGACATCCTATAATTTTTCTACAGTCGTTTCAGAATGAATCTCTAAGATGCAGCCTTCCACTCATAATTACAGTATCGTTATCTGAATTATACAGATTCTCAACTGGATATTCTGAATCTTGCCTACTACCCTTGCCTTTCCGAGGAAGGCGGAATGAAGGGTTGTCTCAGTGGGTAATGGCTGAGCAGAAACTAGAGCCTCAGAGCGATGACTGTTTGTGCTCAGGAGACCTTTCCTGTGGTTTAGTTTATTTTGAGCAAGGTTTTGTTTGGATCGGATAAGATGAGTTTTATTATGGTGTAAATATGGTTGTGTAAATATGCAGTAATTGTGGCTAATCCCGCCACTGTGGCCTGTACCCTTGGCAAAACTAGCCATTTCCAGTTGTTCCCATAATGAATACCCACCAGCTGCAGATTTTTGTAGGGAAAGCTTATTTTAGTTTGGTTGTGAGATACCCTATTCACACACAGGCACACACACAGAAACACATAGACAAACACACACTGGGGCATGTACCTTCCAGTCCTCCATAGTATAAAGCCATTATATTTTGTACATATGTTGCTTAAAAAAATGTCTTTTTCCATTTCTGACTGACTGTAACTAACATGATGAAAATGTCTTTGGTGGCATGAGAGGCACATGCTACTTACCGTGAGTACTCTGCTGTTATTCTTGTGAGTTGGTGCTAAGGGCTAACAGGGGAGAGGAAAGGTTACTAACTTTATTTCTCAATATTTGCCCCCATTGATTTAAAATAAAATTTTAATATTTCAGCTGGAAATGTTGGACAGCCTTAATGCTCATTTCTGAAATTCTTTTTTTTACCCCTGAAAATAAGTCGCCCCCCCCCCAAAGTTTGTGACCTGAGGTTGCCCCTTCTTTTCCCTTTCCTCCCTCCCTAAATTTCTTTTTTTTTTGATTAAAATTTTTTACTATGATTTTATTTAATGTGTATGAGTGTTTTGCTTACGTGTGTACTACATTCATGAAGTGCGTGCCTGGTGCCTAGCGGAGTCAGAAGTGGGCATCAGATCCCCTGGAACTGGAGCTGTGGATGGTTGTGAGCTTCCTTGTGCATGCTGAGAACTGAACCCAGGTCTGCAAGAGCAACAAGTGCTCTTAACTTTTGACCAATCTCTCCAGCCCCTTCATTTTTGTTGTTGTTGTTCCCAGCCAAACAATACATTACATATGAGATGATGTTTAGGGGTCTGAGGGGGCCTGGCCAGGAAAAACCCCTCTCCTGAGTTGGCCTTTGGTCAAGAAAATGCGTTTAGGAATTTGTACATCCAGGGCTTGGGGAATTTCACCAAAATGGGGGAGGCAACCTGACAACCTTTGTCTGGAAGCCATCAATGAAGGAAGGAACCCACTGGAATGTTGTAATCATAAGTGATACCTCCTTGTGGAATTTCAGAAGCCACAGGTTCTTTTTCAGAGATTTAAATTGCAGGCTCTAGGCAGCAGCTGCCGTTGGGGTTAATGAACACTTTTTCTTTTCTTCTTTGAAGGTCTTCCAGTGCGTGTCCTCCAGAGCCTTTCCATGGACCAGGGTTAGACAAAGGGGAGATGTGGGTATTTGTATGGCCCAAATGATGTGTAGCCTTGATGGTTGTGCAAAAGAGAAGCTCAGTGTGGAGATGCGGAAAGAGGTGCCAAGACTGACTAGCGGGGGTCTTGAACAAAGTGATTGCCTTAAGGATGAACTGTGGTGGTTTAAAAAAAAAATCTCTTATGAGCTGTTGTACTGGAATCTAGTTACTTAACCCAACATTTTGATGTAGATATTTCAGAGATGTTAAGTAAGCTTGGAGTAAGTGCTGTGAAATAGATTTAAATGTTTGAGGTTGGTGTTCCAGTGAACGCGGAATTCTGTAAATGCTTAGAACAAGTGTCTTGCTCTTGGCAGAGTTCTTTGGTAAAAGTAGACTAATTCCCCCTTCAGCTCTCTAGCACAAGGCGGCACCATCAAGTTACAATTAAGTTATGGCATCCCTGGAGAGCCGAGGAGCAATCTGCCTGAAAACAAAGAGCAACGCCCCATCTCTATCACTGTCCGCACCGGATCTCCACGTGGCTGGGAGAGCGTGCCTGAAATGGACCTTTTCTTTGTTCTGCCACTGATAACTGCTTCCCTGAAAGTCTTCTTTATTATTAGGAGTAATACCACTATTATCCTAGCCCCAGCACCCCACGTCCCTAAATTTGGAGCCCCTTTCCCCTTCTTTCCCCTTTTTATTATTACTATTGTCATTTGAGACGGGGGTCTTATGTTTCCAAGGCTTGTTTAAAGCACTGGCTACGTAGTCAGGGATGGCCTTCAACTCTTGATCTTGTCACTTTCATCTGCTGGTTACAGGTGTCTGCCAACCATACCCAGTTTATGTGACACTAGAGACTGAATTGTAACTGTGCTGCAGATGGCACCTAGGGCATTGACGCGACACTTTACTGACAAAGCTAATTTCCATAAATTGAAATTAAATGGGCCACATCTTGAAACTTGGTGGCCATGTGCTGTGTTTCCCCAGAAACTACCTAGCCACTCCCCTCTCCCGAATTCTGTCTCTGCTACCCAGAGGCAGCTTAAGGCTGCCTGCCGCAGTTCTAATTCCTTTCTGGGCAGGACCAGAGAGTGCTCCCCTCCCAGAAACTTAATCTCAGATTCTTGTTTCTTGCTGCAAATTCAATCTCCGCACTGTTTTGTCTTTAGGTGGCTCCTTCCTCAATTGCTCTCTCATTTCCTCCCTAATTGCCCTCATTTCTTATTACTTTTCAGCCCAATCCTGATGGGACTGGAAGACTGATGACTCTGCCCTGCGACTGAGGAGAAAGTGGTTGTGCCTATCAGCCCTCATCTGGTTGCTGGGGTGCACGCAGCTCCGCTGCTCCTTTAACTCTGTCTTGGCTCATAGGAGAAGGATGGCCGACTCTCTGGCTCTCGTCTCCTTTGAGAATAGACACCTTTTCTTTTGTCTTTCATCTTAACCAACGTGAACTTTGAAGCAGGTCTCCATGCTAGCCTTTCTTTTTCTGTTTTACAGGTGTGTGTGTGCGTGCTTGTTTGTATGTGTGTGTTTCTTTATAGCAGTTAGTGATTGTGTTGTGCATTGTGACAAAAGTTGTCATTATTGTGACCATAATTTTCATGGAATGTTTAAATTTCAGAATATTGAAAATATATTGTGTCTGGTAGAATCTGTTTGACTAGTTTGCTTCACTACATCCTAAAACAATGGTGTGAATGACTTAAATTACAGTTTGTCAAAATGATAGTTTTCAGCTCCAAGTGAAGTTTTTTCAAAGGAGGGCCATTTCTTAAGGGTGAAAAAACAAAGCCAAAAGGCCTTGTGTGGAGCTACTAGCTTGGTATGAGATCAGTCACTGAAGGTGATCTGGGAAATGTCATGTCACCTTGCAGATGGCATCTTGATGGTACTTACATCTGGCCATGTAGTTTCCACGGCAGAGAAACGGCAGAATTGTCTTAATCCTGGGCCTCTATGGAATAGTTTTCAAACACAGTTGAATTGGGAGCAGAGCTACTTACCTCAACACAGTCAGCTTCGCCAGCTTCGCCAATTTTGTGGCAGCTCTAGGTGCTTTCTCATAGAGATTGTAGAGGACAAATTATCATTGGCTCGGTAAACAGAACCGTGGAGTCCTTGTTTCTCGGTACCACCAATGAACTTGCTGTCTTAGGGATCCTTTCAGAGGAGCTGGTATCACCATCTGCCATCCTTCTTGCCTTCGGTTTTCCTGACCTGGTAGAGTTCTTGCTACTCTCCAAAGGTTAGCACTGTGAATGCACAGTAGTACAACCTTTGATTGTCTTCTGATGTTCTGGGACAGTGCTGGGGAAGGGGTCGAGGGTCGGAGTGTGCTTGTGTTTCTGGCTCTTTGCAGTGTTTGCCAGTCTCGACACAAGCTGCCCAGTCTTCTTGCAAGTCACCAGCCTTATTCTTCTGATAGAACGGGAGCATCGCCTCATTTCTCTTGCAGAAACCCTTATTTAAACAATGAAAACTTTAACGATACAGAGAAAAAAAAAAACCAAGTTAATTTAGTACGAAATTACTGTGCAAATGGTTTTATCTCTTAAAAGATTCAAGTAGAGATTAGCTTAGATGACACCCACTTTCACTTTTGCTTGTGCCTATCTTGTGAGCCAGCATCCTCGTGGAGAGTCCCTCGCCCCTTGTCTCCAGCTCTTCACTGCTCGCTCCTGGAGCAGATCTCTCCATCCCTGGTCCAGGTTGGCAAGTGGAAGCCTTGCGTTAGGTTCCACAGCAGGAACATGAACAACAAAGCAGCCTGCTTTAGGAATGACAGTAGTCAAAGCAGAATACACACAGGGACATTTTATGCTGGGAGTATCCATGTCTGTCTATCTCTTTATTAAAATATCTACCTAGTGGTGGCGGGTAAAGTCTACTAATACATATTCATTTGTAAATCCCTTACACGGGCAATATTGAAAAATTATGTTGAAAGGATTAATTCAAGATGTTCTCAGTCTGCTTTGAGAGGAAGTGAAGGAACAAAGTGAGTGAAATCATGTAACATCAGAGAAACAGGGTGATTACAATCTAATTATCAGGCTTTTAAACACAGACTTTATTATTTTAATCAACTTCTTATATTGTATTTGCTATATTGAATAAAGACAGGGTACTGCTAGCACATAAGGCTAGAATAAGGTAGACAATTGAACACTTGATTTATGAAAATTATTTTTCAATGAGAATCTACTTCTATGCTAGGAAACTGTTGGGCATATTTCGGTCTTCCAAAAACGTAGATATATGTGCTTTTTTTTTTCTTCTGAAAATCACAGGGAACTTGAAATGAGTACAATGACAGTGCACATTTATCTCTACCTGACCAAGTGCCATCAGCTCTTAACCTTTTACCCATTCCTGAATAATACATAAACATATATTCCCAGCTTTTCTTTTTCTGAACCCCTGGAAAATGAGTAGTAGGCATGATGCTTGACCCTTGAATATTCATCACGGAATTCCTGAAACTTCGATTATTTTCCTGTGTGGTCTCAGAAACATTGCTACTGTGCAATTTACTTAACTCTGCTCTAGTATCTAGGTCATACTCGGATTTGCCCCATTGGCTTTCGTTGTTGTTTTATCCTTCCCAGTACAGATCCTGAAGTGACCAGCAAACACACAGTGGCTTTGGTTTTCATATCTCTGGGATCTTTCAGTCTACAACCATTTCCACTTGTCCACCCTTTCTCCTTTCCTTTATTTCTCTTTTGTGGTGCTAGCGATCTCCCAGGGCTTCCTGCATGCCAGAATAGTACTCCGTCACTGGGATGCACCTCTCGCCACGTTAAAAGGATTTTTTTTTTTAAATGAAGAATCTTTTATGGCCCTGGCATTTTGAGTCCAGACATGCTGTTTTCTAGAATGTTCTGTGGTTGTACAGATTGTCTAATCCTTTCCCCCTCCTTTGGCTCAGCTTAAGCATCTTCCGCGAGACTACTGGATAAGTGAGCTAATATTGTCATCTTGTAGCTTCTTGTCAATTTTTCTCTGGATTATGGGTAAACATTAATTACTTAGTTTAGGTAGATCACAGATTTCCGCATTGTTGCCTCTTTAATAAAAATGTCTCTGGGATAATTTTGAGAGTGTTGATCCTGTTCTCTTACAGCTCTTCTTGAGTTAATGGGCCAACAGCACTAATAAATGTTGGACATGCTGGTGCTTACACACTTGGCATTTCCCAATTCTGTGATCCCCATATTGGGTGGAGGTATTCCTGTGTGAGAAGATCTTGTCCCATCCCACTCCTTTCTTGTGGATTTAAAAAGTAAAATTCAATGTGATTTGGCTGTGGCTCATTACCATCACAGTTGACCCATTGAGCTCCTCTTGGAACTCTGTTTTCTCATTCTGATGTTGCCTTGCTGTTAAAAAAATAATTACATCTGTTTATTTTGTATATGTGTGTACGCATGTGCCTGTGTGTACATGTGCATGCTCTATCATGTGTGTATTGGGCAGAAGACAACTTGGAAATTGGTTATCTCCTCCACTGGTGGGTCCTGGGGATTAAACTCGGCTCCAGGGACTTTTACTCCCTGAGCCATCTTGCTGGCCTAGTCTTCCAAGAACTTTCTCACTTTATGCCATGAGATATATAAGCTTACCTTGAGTGATTCCCTCCCTTGACCTGGGTTTAGCTATTCCTCCAAGGAGTCCTGTTTGCTTTCTGTGGAAAAATGTTCACTAAGTAGAAGAGAATTGTACTCATTAGATTTTGCTGTCCTTGTTTCTAGACCTTTCCGTTGGGCAGAACTAGGTAGGACTTGACACACACTTTCTTGTTTGTACCAACTACCCCCATCACATACATCCCAATAGCCTATCCTGTATATTCAGTATTTGTTAAGTCATGATATATAACATTGTTGCTTCGTTTGTCAGCCTGACATCCAAGTTGTTTTTTCCATCTCCCATTCCTGCTTGTATCTTCTGCTCCAGGTGAAAACTCTGGGTCCTAGCCATATCTATACCTATATCTTATAATTAATATGGAGGGCTTTTGAAATTACTTCACCAAAACCACTGTGGACAATAATCTTTTCAAGTAAATCTCAGATTTTCCCCTTTATTCTTTTTTTTTTTTAATTTTTTAAAAAAATAATTTATTTTAACTTTATTTCATGTACATTGGTGTGAAGGTGTCAGATCCCTGGGAACGGATATTCTTTTTATCATTAAAAGGATCCTACTTTTCCTGGCAGTGGCACACACTTTTAATCCCAACACTTGGGAGGCAGAGGCAGGTGGATCTCTGTGAGTTAAAGGCCAGCCTGGTCTACAAAGTGAGTTCCAGGACAGCCAGGACTACACAGAGAAACCTCGTCTCAATAGCACCCCCACCCCAAATCCTATTCTTGTAGAAATAGATAGCATTAAGAAGTTTGAGCCTGCATGTGTGCTCTCTCTCTTTCCCTGCAACCCTCCCTGCTGTGTGTGTGTGTGTGTCTAAGAGAGGGATTTTACAGATTTATTCATTTTTTGGGTGCCTAAATTAGACACATGCCTCAAAAAATCCTCTACTTTTTCTGGTCCATTAAAAACAAAATAACCTTTCCATAGTAGTATTTTCTTTCATTTCATTTATATTCTGCATCCTATTTTTTTTAAATTGGTAATGTCACTTTTTTAAATTGTGTTATCATGTCCCTGTGCTGTTTTTTTTTTTTTTTTTTTTTGACCAGCCCTGGCTCCTTCCCATTTATTTAGATGATCTCCCCATTATTCAGCTTTGTTTTAGAAACCATTTTTTTTTCCATCTTCAGTTGTATTGCTACTTCTTTCTTTCAAACTTGGGTGGAATCTCTATGAGTTTTTAATTTTCCAATGTCTTTGAACAAGGGCTGCTTTTCTATACTACTGTAATGTGTGTCTGATATTTATTGAAAAATAAGAATGATTTCTGGAAGTATAATCTTGCTAGCCTCTGATATTTGATTGTGTTTTACTTCGCTTTTGATTAGTCTCTTTTAAGATTCTTCTCCCCATCTAATAAGCTGGCTAATTATAGCTCAAGCTCCAACTCTTCCTACTTTTTACTTTTTTTTTTTTTAAACAGGGTCTTGAAATTCTGTCCTGGAACTTACCATGTAGCCCGGACTGGGCTTGACCTTGTAATCCCTCTGCCTCATTGCCGCAGTATTGGGATTATAGGTGGCTACCACTATGCCCAGCTCTACTGAAAACAAACAAAAACGTGGTATAACTTACTCTAAGGTGCACTGCCAAGGTGCCTTTGTATTTAAATCTCAGACCATGTTAAAAAAAAACAAAGAGCCTGCCTGTTGGACTTCTCCACTACAGTGTTCTGCAGACATCCAAACAACCGGAAGCAAGAACGGCAGCTATGACTTCCCGATGGCATTCAGGAGCTCATTTGCTCTCACTGTCACCCGGCAAGCACTTACTATTGCTGATTTCTTTTACAGGTAGGAACTGGGGGAGGAGGAGAGAAGAAACACAAATAGCCAGTCACAAGACAGCTCAATCTTCCACACAACTCCATGGTTTCAAACCATAATGTAGACATAGAATGTCAACTACTACCTTAGATGTCCCTGATGCAGTGCCTTGCCATCCACCCTGAAGTTTGACTGGATGTGGCCTCATAGTTCTACTGCCACTTTCACCATTTTCTTCCCCTTAATAGTTAATAGGTCCCTCTCATCGTGTTCTGCAGATGAGGAAAGTGGATTTACGGTGGTATAACAGCGCCGTAATTGGTCCATTTACTTCTAGCCCCATCCCTTGTAATGCATCTTTAATACTGTTTCTAGACGAATCGTTCTGAAATACACATTAGATTGTTACTTTCTAGTTTAAAATCCTTCAATGTGTTCCTGGTGCATTGGAGGCAAGGCTTGCTCATTCTGCCTGGCCTGCGGTCTTTTGTTACCTCCCATCAGGGTCAGGCTTCCTCCACTCTCACCTCCTCCCAGCCCTCCACACTTTAGAACTACAGAAGTGAATGTGTCAGGTGCCTCCCCACCTCAAGTGCATTGCGAGTCTCTGTGCCTGACTCTTATCACCTAAGGACCGACTCTTGAAGGAAATTTCTGTCAGCTTAGTTAGGTTGTGTTTTGTTGTTCTCCTTTGTACTTTGCTCAGGGATTTTCCTGACTTAGCCTGTTCCTTCCCACCAAACATCCTTCATGGAATTCAGTGTACTTGAGGTATGTTTGTCTTTCTCCAGCTTCTTTCTATGGAGAGAAATGTCTCATTCACTTACCAATCTCAGGTTAACAAATTTAAATCATATGCAGAATGGCTTAAATCTGCTGTTTCTTTTTCAGGTTTTATGTAATTTCCCGGGGAGAGAGATTATAATATTGTCTTTGCAATTTATTGCCATTTCTCTGACTGTTCCATGTCATTTGACATTTTATTTTTTTACGTATTGACGTGTATCCATGTGTTATGGACGGCCATGTATCCATATGTCTTGAATAGAGGGGTGATTTCTTATTTATATTGATATCCTTAACAACATGAAACCCACAGGTGTGTGCACAACACACACTCAATGTGTTGAATCAATGAATGAATTGGATATTAGTTGCCCGTTACAACTTTTCTGAATCTTCAGTATGCATGTGAACAGGGGACACAATGATGCTAGTTCAGGCTTGAAGGGCAACCTGAAAATGAACCCGTGTGCTTATTCATTTGCCAGCTTCCTATCACGTGGCTGAATTTCCAATATGTCTGTGTTCTGTCCTTTTTCACTTGTGAATTCTCTTAGTTGGGATGTATAGTTTATACCAGGCTTACTATTTATAAATTTAACTTAGAGGTTGTCCTGTCACCAGCTTAAGGGCTGTGATTCTCACGAGAGTTTGATTTTTCTCTCCTAATGGATGAAGTGCAGTAGAATGGCTGGCCATTTCAAGGCTTGAAGGACTAGCTTCTGGTGTTTGTTCATACTTGTTGGGCAATCAGTGGAGAGGTTTAGACTGCCGGCCCAGATAAGAGACTCTCTTCCCATTTATTTAGTCACTCCACAGTCCTGGGATAGCTGGACTTTGAGTCATTGCTGAGGTTATAACGACGAAACCAAGAAACTTATCTCGGAGGTCATCTCTCCCTCCTCTTGCCGGCTTTCAGGAGAATCTTGTCTTAAATCCGAGATATGTTTTCAAAAGAGATGGTGAACATAGGGAACTTTAAACCTCAAGGTAACAATTTTCCCTGTACAGTAATAAAGATGTATGTGGAGTCAGTGGCTGCAGAATCAAAAAATAGATCATGGTAATCGGATCGTACATGAGAAATGGCTTGTGGCTGTGCTCAGAAACATGGGCAAGGCTGCACGTTTCCTCCACTCTTTGCAACTACATTGTTGCTAGGAATTAAGACTGAGGCAAAATGAAGCCTATCAAGGTAATTGCCTACAACTATTCTCCTTTTAAACAGGAAAATTTCCTTCCTCTCATCATGGAAGATGGAGAATCTGAGGGCAGGAAGAGAGCAGAGGGCTATCTAAAGCTACCTTGTAATTAAGGAGAAGTTTGGAGTTTAGTCTTTGCCTTGAGTGTAGAGGTGGAGCCACTCTAACGGGAGTTTATTGCTGTAATATTTTTTAAGTATATTTGTGACCCTGATGTACTGTGACCTTGTGAGGGTGTCCGAGAGCAGGGATGGCCAGCCCTCTCTCTCACTGTCACTTACCCTGCAGGCTGGGGAGGAAGGACTTGTTTTATATGGCTTCTTTCTCCAGTACTGTTTCCTAGTCACAGCTCTCTGGTGAGACTCCTCTTCTCTGCCTGAGGCTTGCATCCAGCCTGGACTGTGTGTGCTTCGTTAAGTACTTTGAGTGATGGGGATTGGAATGTTTTATAGATGCTTCTCCTGAAGCTCTGTACGGCGCACAGCTTGTGTTGCTTGGGTGTTGTGAATGGTTTGCACAATGAGCTGAGGTTCGGAGAGGAATGACAATTTCCCTTTAGTTCTACCATGTGCCAAGTTCTTCTTGGTAGATGGTTTTTTTTTCTTTTTTTTCAGGGATTGCCCTTTTGAGAAATCTTTTAAGTTGAGAGCATTAAACTTTTTTTTCCTTACCATAATTCTTCAAAGAGATATCCTTATCATTGTGACCTACTGTCAAGTTAATAACGATTTGATGGCAATATCCAAGAAAAATTATACCTTTCTAATATAAATTTGGCCAATGTATTAATGTATAGCATATGGCTGGCATTACCCAAGGAGAAAAGATGAGTTCATCAGTTTCTTCTGGAATTAGGGGTGAATGCTTCAAGTATCCTATTTAATAGCAATTGCATCTAGATCCTATCTGCAGGCTTGCTTATTTCATTATTCAATTGCATGAAAACAAGTTGATGTTTCTTTAAATAACATGTCCGTTCACTTTTCTTTTTGTCCAGGATTGCTATTTCTCAAGTGTTCTCATCCATTCATGCAGGAGCATGAATCAATTAAAAAACTTTGAATTTTAGACTAGCGTAGTAGCAGACTTCCCTTTACCTGTTTCTAGCCAAAAATAATCTCCCATTTTCATATTAATTTACCTGTGGTTACGTCTCTTTATCCTCACTTCACAAGGTGAGTACACATAGAGATAAATTTTAATAGAATATTTTCCAAGATTTTAGACTTTTTAAAAATGGGGTCATCACCGTCAAGATTTTGACCTGAACTTTTCGTGAACCAAGGGAGCATGAAAAGGATGGGATATATATTATACTTAGAACAACCGGTTAAAGCTAAATTCCTTTTTAACATTTATCTGGTGCTCGTGCTAAAAGCAATCCCATTTCAGCACGAGAGCCCTACATTTCTGTATTTGATCTACCTGCAAGGTGATTTTTGGAAAAAGCATGCTTTTTTTTTTTTTTTTCTTATTTGTCTTGTTTCATTTTGTTTTAAAGTTTTGTACCAGTGGTTCAAACAGAATGATTTCTTCACACTCAAAACAACAGGCAAGAGAGGAGAAAGTGCTGTGTACCGGGCTATCCTGAGGGCTGATGCTGTCCTCATAGGCAGTGATGTAGAGTGCTTATCTGTCTGACATTTCCTCTTTTCCAATTTGCTTTGTGGTCCCACAAGATGTGGCTGTGACCACAGCAGAGAATGGAAGTTGAGATTTTTCTATCACTTGGCATGCCTGTCTTCTTCCCTTCAAGAGAGAACTAGCTGGAAGCGGGAGTATCACAGGCTTTCCATCGAAATGAAGTTCTAACAATGCAGGAAAGATTTCTACTGAGTACGAGGTGGGGACAGAGATGTTCCAGCATGAGGAGACCAACTGACTAAAGGCTTATGGGTAAAAAACTGGAAATGACTAGTGGAAAATGGGATTAGCAAGAGATGAGGTAGGTGTGGAAAACCTTAGAGTTTGAGTTTAGATTAAATTTAGGAAGCCATTTGGAGCTAATGAAAGCTTCTTGAATAGTGGATTAAAAACAAGTTTTGTTTCGATTGTGGATCTGGAAGTGATTAGAAACTGAGGGATTTGATTAGGCATAAAGCACTAGGTTGGGGAATAATAGTTCAGATCCTAATGAAAACTTGAAGTAGGGCAGCGTTCAAAGAATGGAGGCAGAACTGACTGGATTTGCTAGCTGACTGGAAAATGGGAAATGAGGGAAAATAAAGAGAAAAAAATGAAGACGGGCTATGATTTTGAGTTTTAGTGACTAGAAAAATGGCTGTTCCAATGAAGTTATAAAAATGTTACATGGTGAAGTTAGCAGTCCTGGCTTGAACGTATTATTTAAGCTGTTAATTGACATTTACATGAGAAGTATTTAGGAAGCAGTTTGAAATATGTTTCTTGAGTTTGTGCGAGAACTTGAGAGTAGAGCTGGAGATGTGGATTTGAAAGACCCAGCAAATAAATTTATGAATTTTCCAGTAGGTGAAAGACATGTTAATGCAGGAAGGTGTGAGAGAGCCCAAAGGAGGTAGGTGTTGTGGGGACAAGAAGAAGAACTCTTGGTGGATGCCAAGAAGGACTGTCAGAGGCTTGCAGGACACATGGCGTAGAGGGAGGACTAAGGGAAGATGGCTGGCAACCCCTGGGATGGAAGTGTCTGCACTGAGGTGCCAGGTGTCACGAAGGTTACTGCCATCGAACTGAAGTCTTCATCAGAGAGAATGCAGAGGAACTTTGGGAAAAGTCATATATAAGCAAATGGAATGAGACCTGTGTGCCTCAGCATGCAGTTCATGCATGGCAAGGCCAGAACTGATCCCAGTTGTTTTGGTTTGTGTACACAGATATTGTACAAAGAACCATAGAAAAGCCAGGCATGGTGATGCACACCTTTAATCCCAGCACAGTAGGCAGGGGCAGGTAGATACCTGCAAGGTTGAGGCCAGCCTGATCTACATAGTGAGTTACAGGATAGCCAGAGCTATGCAGCGAGAGACCCTGTCTCCACAAAAGAAAACAGAACAGCAAAGAACTATGAAAGCCTTTTCAGCCTGACTGCACCACCTAAATGAATTAATACTGTTTAGGTTTTCATGTTGAATAAAGAACAAATTGTGAAGCTCACACTCTCCTTGTATTTCATGCTATGAACGATGGCTTTGGCAGGCTCAAGCGTGGAGGGAGGACTGCTGGGAACTGTCTCTGAGAGTGTGCTGCTTTAACAACCACCGCCTGAGAATGACACAAGTCCTAGTGTAGCTTGGGAAGCACTTCCGGGATGGCAGGAGGAATCTAGGTCATTAACAGCCACTCCTATTCTTCAGTAGATTAGTGTCTGCAACCCTGGTTTTCAGCTCACTGTGAAGAGGCAGGGAAGACCGTGAATGGCTCCCACATCAGTCCGTTTTTGTTGCTGTGAAAGTTCCTGAGGCTAGGGAATTTATAAAGAAAAGAGATTTATTTTGACTCATGTTTCTGGAAGGCTAAAGACCTGGTGTTGGCGTCTGCTCAGCTAGTAGTGCACACCTCTTGTTGGCAAGGCCCATGGGCACACTAGGAGGAGGGAAACATATGAGGTAACATTGCTTTAAAAGAGCTAACTCTCCCGAGATGTAATCCGTTCATGAGAGAACTAATCCAGCTGGTAAAGGAAGACATTCATTTCTGTGAAAGTTACTGACTCCCAAGACCATTATGCTGGCAACCCGTTTTAAATATAAACTCTGGCGATGGAAACCTCTTCTAAACCAGAGCAGTTCCTTAGCACACATCAATCAGTAGGGGGCATGCGTTGAACTGGCATTTTGGAGCAGTTTAATCTACAGTTGAGTAGAGATGTAGCAGCAGGCCAAGTTGCAGACTAAATTTCCCTAACTCTTCTCTGTACGTTACACATAGTGGTGGGGTCGGAGTGGTAACTGTTAAGAGCACATATTGTTCTTGCAGAGGACCCAAGTTTGGTTCCCAGCACCCATGTCCGGAGGCTCACAGTTGCTTATAACTAGTTCCAGAAGATCAGTCACTGCTGACCTCTGAGGGCACTTCCATTTAGGTGCACATACCCCTCTCCCACATACACATAATTGAAATAGTAGAATTAAACCTTAAAAAATAAATGACATATTTGCAGACATTTCATGATTTCCTTTGGGAGGTGTCTACTCTAAAAGTGGCTTCAGCAGCAGCAGCAGCACTCGGAACCTGCTGGGTAGTCTCTGTTCCTTTTCTGCTATCCTATGGAACTTTCTGTGATGGTGGAAATATCCCATCTGTGTTGTGTAGTTGAGTCATCACTGGGGACCTGTGACCACCAAGTACTGAAAACGGGCTTAGTTGCACTTAATTTTAGTTTTAATTTACATCTGAAGAGCCACATCCATGCCACCATATTTGACACTGGCAAACAAACATGCACAAATCAATGACAGCAAAAGGTGAGGGTTTTGGAAAAGGGCTTGTTGTACATGGTTATTCTCGATTTAGTGGGGTTTCATTAAAGGTTGGGTTCAGCCACTGCGAGCACATGAACTGTGAAGTTTTCTCTTTCTCATTCTCTTGCTTTTTAGATTGGAAAGCCTCTGGAATATCTTCATCGTTCTTCCTTCATCTGAAAAATTATCCCCTTTAGCCCTCAGAGGGGTATAGGTCATCAAGTGCTGGATTAATGGCACCAGCTTTGTCCTTAGGACGCTCAGCCTGGAAGGTCACTCTTACGTGACTATATGGCCATGCGCCAGTTCACATTGTGTTTTTTCTTTCTTTTCCTTTCTTCTTTTTTTATGATGCTGAAAGTGAGTGAAATGTGAAAGAAGCATTATTCATTTTAAATAGTTTTGACTGCCAGGTTAATGCGACTCTTAAGCGGAGCTTCATGAGGTCTGGCCATAGTAACTGCTTTTAACTTGATTTAAAGTTCTTAAACATTCTGAATTGCCTCACCTAATCTTTTTATACTGAACGTACAATTTTCAGGCTCTTTTTTATTTTCAAATCCATAACTGACAGCTGCTCAACACCTCATTCAAATAGTTTTAAGAGTTTTAGAGAAAAGTTGGGACAGTCTGGATTTACTGACATCAGTTGGATTGAGATACTGTGGATTTAAAGATGATAGAGAGGGAGAGAGAAAAGTAGGAAATAATTATTGCATGTTCACTGCTTTCCCAGTGACAGGGATTTGGAACCTAATAGCTGAGAAAACGAAGAAGCAGCAGAAGGACATTTGAGTAAACTTTCAAATCTTAACCTAAAAAATGAAAATTGCATTGAAAAACACAATTTGCCTGAAGTACTGCCTATTTTATGACATTAAAACTATGAACACAAGAAACGCTGTGTGTGCATCAAGCCCCTCAGTACTGCCTTCTCGGTTTTTTGTTTTTTGTTTTTCCTGGCACACATCTTACACATTCCTAGCTAACTCTTCAGGGGACTTCATGGTATCCCGTGCATATTCTATGTTTCCCAGTTGAAACTGACCGTTGTGTGCGAGCATGGCATTGAAAGACTGTCTTCCACGTCCATGCCCACTAAATGACTTGCAGCTCAACTCAGTGAAGGTACAGAAGCTTCAGAGTGTGCTTGTTTACCAAGATTTCAAAACATTGAGACTCTTAATTTTCTTCTTCTGATGTGCTCTGATTGGTGTACACGTGTGTATGGACTCACTGTGTACCGTGTATTATGAGTTCCAGCTGTGCGAAAGTGAACTCTTCCATCAAGAGATTCGCAATTGAGACTCTTGTATGCTCAGAGGCAGGAGACTGAAGATACAGTGGAAGTATATAGGGCAGGGCTATCTACTCAAGGGCAGAGATTAAGTCGGGGAAGACTTTGAGAGAGACTTTAGGGAGGAATCTTGACGGACAGGTAGATGGAATGGCATACATTGGAGGATTTCTAGGTGGGGAGGTGATATGTGGAAAAACCTGGAAGCATAAAAGGCATGGGAGATTCTGGGAACTGCTTGTAGTTTGCTATTTGTAAATTACTAAATTCAGAGCCTGGGGAAAAAGTGGTTGAGACAGCAGCAGACTGAGAAGCTGGTGAAGCTGGTGAGGTACCCGTACAAAGGCACCTGTAGTAGTCAAAATCACGAAAGGCAAACTAGAGAGGAATGGGTCTCGGGTTTGGGTGTTAATCTGTGGGATATCTGTATGGGAGTGGGAGGGATAGGCTGGGATAGGAAGATTAGAGACCAGGGTAATAGTTAGGAGAGGTCAGGGAGCAGCAGCTGAGATGCTCAGAGCCTTGGCTGAGGAACTAGCCTTGCAACTTGGAAAGAAGTTGGTTTGGGGAAATGATGGCTTTGCTGGGAAAGTCAGGTTAGGAAAGGGAAGGAGAGTCAAGGACTGATGGAGAACTACGGTGCTCTCGTGCATATTTTAGTCAAATATGAGGTACCACAGAGGGTGATGGAAGGTAAGAAGGCAGCTAATCAGACTCATAGGGCCCTGATGAGACTTAGGAGGGGCATAAGCTTAAGGAACTTGAATTTGTTCCGAATGTACGTGTGTATGTATGCATGTATGTATGTGTGCATGTATGCATGTATGTATGTGTTCATTTATTTATTTTAAAATGAGGGTAATGGGAAAGGCCTAGAATTGTGGATGTAGGTAATATTGTCCCTGGCATACTAATAACTCAAGGGAGCAAGGACCTGTCGGGTAATGTAGGAGCCTGTGCTGTGCCCATGGGACTGGACTGGAATGGGAGTTAGTTGGGAGGGCTCTAAGTACCCTTGGATGGTACTCAGGGGGCATGCAGCTGAGCTTGGAAACCTGATGCTCTGATGTCTCCAGTGGACTTGGTCGTGCCTGAGCAGCAGACTGAGTATTCCAGGTTAACTTTGATACTGGGGTGCTCTTGACCTCTTTTCTTTCTGTTTAACTTAAACATTTTTATGTGTTTGAGTATTTATCTGCATGTTTGTGTGTGCCATTTGGATCCCTTGTGCCAGTGGAGGCCAGATGGGGCCATCAGATCCCCTGGAACAACAGCTGCAAAGCACCATGTAGGTAGGTTCTGGGAACCGAACCTGCATCCTCTGCGAGAGCAGCAATTACTCTTAACCAATGAGCCATCTCTCCAGATCCGTGCTGGAGCAGAGGGATGCACTGTCGGTTCATGGTTGATGTTCAGTGCATTGTGGCTGGGATGTGATGATGTCTAGGAGCGGCCTCAGCTATGACAGGAGTGTGAGGACACTGAGGATACTTGCTCACATCTGTGCCCATCAAGAAACAACAGGAAGTGGGTGCCCGCTAGAAACAAAACAAACCAAAACAAAACAACAACAAAACCCCCAAACCCTTAAGTTCCTCCTCCCCTAGTGACTCCCTTCCTACAGCAGGGCTCCACCTTCTAAAGGTTTCTAAGCCCCAATATAGTGCCACCCGCTGGGGACCAAGTGTTTAAAGTCCTTGAGCCTATGGGGTACATTTCACACTCTGCTCATGACAGAAGCCAGTGTGAGGGGACTTGTGGAGGGAGGACTGAGGCTGCCTCCTCTGCTTGTGGATCAGCGGCTGTCTCGGGAAGATGAGGAGCTCATCCAATACGTTCACACTGGGCTAAGACCCAACTGTGCCTTGTAGCCGAGTTTTGTCTGTTTTGTCTCTGTCCTTGCTGTCTCATTGATAAGAATTATGGCATCTTATTGTTGTAAATTCTCTTCATCTCATAATTTAGATCTAATGAATTCTACACAATTTTCTTTCTCTTTCAGTTCTTTTTTAATTTAATTTAATTTTTTTTGGTAAGGTTCAAGAAGGAATAGCTATACTCTAGTATTCTAAAAGTAAGTAAATGTATGTTTTTCCCAAGAGGAAATGGACATTTGATTTGGTAAGATATTATTGGGACTAGATTAAATACTAAATGAAGTATTTGGTGTTTCTCTTCTTATAAACTACTTAATTTCAAAATCAGGTGGATTTATTTATAATTTATTCAAACTTCATATATACTGTATTTCTGTTGACTCTTTATTTCAAGAGCATCTAATATGCAGCAGGGATTATAATGATGTAGGTTATCATCTACATGTCCTGTTGTCTGTTATACACAGATATATTCCTACCATCTGAGACCAAGTTTGATATGGCCAACCTGTGAACTTTGTGGACTCTGCCTTCCATGCCCTTAGCCCAGACAAGAACCAAGAAGCAAATAACAGCATAACTGCTGGATAACTAGAGGTTTTTTTCAGGAGCGATTTACTGTGAAGCAGGGGACCCTCAATTAATTATCATTGTTTATAATACATTTTCTCCTTTGTCTCTACGAATGCGAATAATGCAGCAATATGATTGATAAATAAAACATAAAAGGTCAGTTATGGTTGCCCTGGTAACTCTATTTCTCAGCAAGTATTTTGTTCGCTATGAAATGTGTCCTGAGTGATTTACTGGATCTCAAACTCTGAATGTCATGACTTTTTGTATTTAAATTTCATACATACTCATTCAGGGAGGAAATGGGTTTTGTAGGTTATTTTTGAGTTGTGTTCTAAGACTGTAGGTATGGTAGGGATCTGTGTCTGTATGTGTAAGTCAAGTCTGTGTGTGTCAGTGACGTGTAAGCATGTGTGTGTGTTCTCCTTTTCTTTCTCTTTTTTTGGAACACAAGCAAGAGTCTGTGATTACAGTAAATCTATTTGAGATTAAGGAGAAGATCCAGGTCTAAAGTAGGACTGAAGAACATGGCCATGAATCATGGAACCACATTTTGGTCAGTGATGAGCTGCAAATATGATGGTGGTCCTGTAAGATTACAGTGGAGTCCAGAGATTTCTGTTGCCTAGCGACATTACTGAGCACATACAATTATGTGCAGGTCATCATATTTGAATAAACAAATGTTTCTGTTTTATATGCTTACATTAATACACCTTTATTTCAGAGTATTTTTCATACTATTATATTTATTTCAGTTTATACTATTTACTTGAAGAGTGTTCTTTATAACGCCTTTTTGCATTGTACCAGCTGGCAGCTCCCTGGAACATCTTTTTAGTGGACTGGTTTCTCTTTGACTTGATTTAATCTCATAGTTTTCTTCATCATAGCCCTAGGAACAGTAGGGTCATACTACATAAACACACACATCTCTTAAACTATATAGTTCAGATGTCTAATAGACCACACCATATAGATTGTTGTAAATTGTATCTATGAAATAGAAGGGTGAAATTAGCTGATGTATTAGTTACGGTTCTGTTGCTGTGATAAAACACCATGACTAAGGTAACTTACTGAAGAAAGAGTTTATTTGGGCTTATAGACCAGGGGAATAAGAGTCTCTCATTATAGAAAAGCGTGGCAGCATGCAGGATGGCAGCAGGAACAAGAACTGAGATCTCACATCTTTAAACTGGAAGTAGTACAGGGCTTTTGATGTCAAAGTCTGCCCCTAGTGTCATACTTCCTCCTGTAAGGCTGTGATGCCTCAACCTCCCTAAAAGCACCAACAATGCCCCAGATTCTTAGGGAACATTTCTCATTCAAACCACCACACATGAGCATCATATTTCTTTGAACATATCCCTATTGTACACAGCTGTATTTGAATATTTTTTTTCTGATAACATGAAATTTCTTCAAACGGGATTTTTTTAAATGTAGTATTCAGGCAAAGGACACTTTCTAATAAGTAGTCAGAAATACATTAACTGATACCTTTTGACTTAATTCATATGCAATTACTTTTGAGTAGCATACATTATCAAAAAAGTATTAAAGCTGAAAATCAAAATAATTAAGCAATTAGTGCAATTGCCATCTTCTTGAAGATTTATAGTGGTATGATTAAAATGAAATAAATGATTAAAAAAGTTTAGTACATTCTTTGATCCCTGCATCAGCCCACAGTAATGTTTAACGAGTGCACAGATATAAACCTAGAGACTGTGTTGTTTTTAATATTAAAAATTGGAAACGATCCAAATGCCCATCAGGAGAAGGCTGATTAAAGGAGTTATGTTCCACCCACATAATGGAATATTTTGTAGCCATTAAGAAGAGTGGTGTTGTGCTATGTCCACTGACAGGTTTAAATCTCTGGGCTGTATCCGTGAAAAAGATCCTGTTTTGGGCTGGGGAGATGGCTGAGTGGTTAAAGTACTTGCTGCTCAAATGTGAGGACATGAATTCAGATTCCCCAGGAAAATGCTGGTTGCGTGTGACAGCCTGCCTTAATTCACCCTTGGAAGGTGATGGCAGGGATCCCCAAAGCAAGCTGACTTGTAAGACCAGCCGTATCGATGAAAGCTCTGGGTTTGATTGAAGTACTCTACCTCAGAAAAATGAGGTGGAAGAGAAATCAGGGAGGATCCCTGATATCAACCCTGGGTCTTCACGTGCATCCATGTGCATAGATGTTCATGCACACACATATACATGCATACACATGCAAAAACAAGCATATATGTGCATGTACCATGTATACACATTAGAAAGTAGGAGGAAAGAAGAGCATATTACTGGAGGATATTGTAGATGTAGATGGTCATGTTATTATAATTAGTCTAGAATGGCTGCTCTCTAATTGGAATATTCGTTTAACATTGGGAGAATGAACACAATCTTTCAGCAGTGGTTATCCCTGGAGAATAGGATTCTGAAGGACTTCTGTGAAAAGAAGTTATATTTGAATGTGGTTAAATTTTCTATAATGAATATGGGTTACCACCTTGGCAATTAGAGAGAAAGAAAAGGTACAAAGAGCCTGCTGCTTAAGTAAGCTAAAAAATCAGCTGAGTAGGTGCTGCATGGAGGCTTGTACCACCAATTTTTATATTGTTTGTTTTTTCCTGCATGCCTAGAAGGTTGAAGATGTGTTTCTATTTATCTTTCTTGAGCCATTGTACTGATTTTTAAAATTACACTTGCTCATGTGTCTTGGGTATGTTTGTGTGTGTATGCACATGCCATGACATGTGTATGGAGGCCGGAGGACAACTTAGGAATTCGGTTCTGTCCTTCTGGCATGTGGATTGTTAGTTTTGATGGCACATATCTTTATGTGCCGAACTATCTCTCTGGCACCGTTATTCTGATTTTAAACTCCTTAGTGATCTGCTGTTTGTTTTTTTACATGCCATTGGCTTTCAAGCATATCCTTTTTAAGATTTTCTTTTCACTCACTAACCTGCTAACATTAGTTAGTTGCTATCTAATATTCTTTGCTGTACATTGCTCTCAATTGAAAACATTATTATTGTCTGACTGCAGGCTTTATTTTGAAACATTATAACCTCTATATACCAGGGATCTATGAGAGGAATTTGTGGCTCAGCATTCCATCTGGATGTGGTTTTTCTAGATCCTGACTCTTGTACTGAATGTCTAGGTTCCTGGTGTGTGTGTGTGTGTGTGTGTGTGTGTGTGTGTGTGTGTGTGTGTGTTTCTAGACATGAGCTGCAAGCAGAGTAGCAAGCTGGAGTAAGACTTCTGCAGTACAGTCAGTTTGTCTTTGCAGCGAGTCATCGGTGCAGATAGGATCAGGGAGGAAGTGTACACGGGCTGGTGGTTATTGCCACCTTCAATATCTAAGCTTGTTTTTTATTTTTTTTTAGGACAAGGCATGGAGCAGAAACAGCAATTTCAGACCCTCACTGTGAGCCCTACTGCTTCACTACTGTGATGATACGTGTTAGGATATAGCTGCAGCCTGAGGTAGACCTTGGGTTACAGCGTTGATACCCTGGATGTATTTTATGGATCTGCAGATACAATACAAATCTAGACAATTAGCTTTACATGTAAAAATTCCACCCCTCATTCTGTTCTGGTTCCATAAACTGGGCAGGTAATTTTTCTTCTTAGAATTATCCATTGGATTCTTGTTCTTGGGAGGATGGTAAATGTTCTTAAAGAGAGTTTGGGAAGGAACTTATTGTACCCTACACAAGATTCAGAATGGTTTTTATGTTTTTTTGATGTAAGCATATTGAATTTATATGATGTGTTTATCCTATATGTGTTCATTGCACTTGGTTTTTTTATTCCTGTCAGTCCAAACCAGTCCCTCTTGTTTTAGTGGCCATTATGTCTTCTGTCCTGCCTTCCCTGTCCTGTGCTGCCCACCCCACTCTGTCCTGGCCTACCCATTTCTAGTTCAGTTCTTTAAAAAGTTCTGATTGAGAGCTATTCAGATTATTTCAGGGTCCAGCATTTAAAAATCATGGAAAAGAAAGATGACAGATTGCTGAAATTTCAACCACCAAAAATCTTAGAATCGGTATTTATTTGAGGATTTTCTTGTATTTTTCAGAAGTCCGTGTGTTATTAACTTCAGTTCTGGTTAGCTCCCCATGGCTTGTTTCTTGGCTTGGTACACCCCGGGGACTTAGAGCACCTCATTGTGACACATTTAGTGCTTGATTTCTAAGCCATCTTTCTTTCAGAACAGTATTGAAGTAGATAGTCTTTAATTAATCAATCTTCTTGGGGGGGGGGCGGTTTCTATCTATAGCCCTGGCTGTCTTGGAATTTGCTCTGTAGACCAGGCTGGCCTTGAACTCACAGAGACCCGCCTGTCTCTGGAGTAGGAAATCTTTAATTGGCTCTCTTGCATCAGTGTTAAATAGTCTGCCAGAGGATGCAGAGTTGTTGGTGAAATTGGCAGGATACCAATAAGGTTTACTACTACTACCAAATGCTTACCTCGAGGGTCACTTCAGCTATCTGTTCAGCCTCTTGTGTCCCTCCCACAGCCATCCACTGATGGTAAACCTGTGTCTAAGGAGAGAAAACGGGAAACAAATACCAGTTAGCCAAGTCCGTTTACAAACACCTTGGAAATTGTCCTGAATATTTAGCCTTGGCCATGTTTTAGTTTTGATAAAGAAGTGTTGATTTGTTCTTAAATACATCCATAATCAAATTTTAACTTTCATTTTTGGATTTATCTAACCACACATAAGTTATAGTTTTAAGACTCTTGAGAGTACAGCTAGTAAAAATGTCTTGAATTTACTGTGGAATCCCGCTCTGCACCAGGACATAATTAGTTCTTGATAAAAGTATTGATTTGATTTGAATGTGAATTGCGTATTAAAGACTGAGGCCACAGTAATGCCTCATTAATTCAAATTATTATTCTTTTAGTTTAATGAATTGGAATAGCAAAGTTAAAGGAACAGCCAGAAGACAGACAACATTAAAAGCATGTCAGACTTGCTGGAGACCTGTGCCCGTGTTGCTAATGGCGGGTGCCTGCTGTCTACATGCATGTTTCCTTAGAATACTGTGGTAGGCACGCTTAGGGTTCTTATGGACCTCAACTGCTGAGACTTGCTCACTGACTTCTTTGTCTCATTTTAATAGTCTGTGCCCTCAAGTTTGTGCTAAAACCCCAAAATCAAAAATGGAAGAACTGCCAATATGCAACTTCTGTTCTCTATTTTCCCACTGACGGTCATGTAGTCAGCCACCCTTGGCTCCATGGAAAATATGGGCAAGGTACAGAGCTACCCATAACAGCAGGAAGGGAAAAAAGATCTTTTGTTTGTTTGTTTGTAAGACGAAGTATTTCCTGTCATGGTGGATTCTTAGCACACTGCACAGAATGCCACATGCTAGCTGAGGTCGTTGGGAGGAATAGAGCAGGTTAGCATGGCTAACACATGGGCTGGTGCCTTCACAAATGTCAATCAAATAAGCCTGTCTGCTCCTAGGAGGCATTAATAGCTGCTGTCTAAAGTGCAGATCTGTAGAATTCCAGAGGAATTGCTAGCAACAGACACTGGAGGTGGGGCTCGACAATTGCCAAGTTCAACAGACTTCTGGTAACTTCTAATAATGCAATAGTAGGGCCTGTGAGAAGTTTCTCCACCCTTTCAGTGGAGGGCACTCTCTTGCTAGTGACTGTTGTAGCCAGTCACTTCCTGGTCATCCTGACAAACTGTGTTCGGTCCTGTTGGAGTGGCTAATACCTTCCTTGAGCTGGAGCTCTGCAAGCTCTAAGAGTGCCAGGATTGGGGAGGGCACACAACTCTACTGCCTGCTTACTGGGATCAGGTTGCAGCCATCACCCGCTGAGTTGACACAGCTATTCCAGGAGAAGAGACTTCGCAAGGGAAGTTTTTGCCAGTTGCTATTTTGAAGAATTTGTTTTCGAATCTTTTCCAAACCAAAGCTTACTTTTCGGAGGGAGGTGGAATTTTGTGAGTTTTGGGAATAGAATCAGGTAACCACCTCATGACAACATGCCTGCCACAGTCAGTTCCACACTGCTTCTTTACCTTCATATGGACCCTGCAAGCAGACCACTGCTCTTATTCCACATTCTGAGCGTCTTAATTTTTTAGAAATGCCACAAAAATAAAGCTATCCAGGATGTAGTCTTTTGAATCTTCATTCACTTAACATCTTACAATCTAAATTTCTCACTGTTGTTTTTATGGTTGAGTAGAATTCTGTTATGAATGTACCATGGCGTCGACTGAGGGAGATTGATGCTGTTTCCAGCTTCTGGTATTTCAGATAATGTAGCTGTAAATATTTATGCACAAGTTTTTATGAATGTAAATTCTTACCTTTCCTGCCAAAAAGCCTACGAGTAGGTTGTTGTGTCATATGTTAGTACATTTCTTTTGTTTGTTTTTTCAAGACAGGGTTTCTCTGTGGAACAGCCCTAACTGTCCCAGAACTAGGTCTTGTAGACCAGGCTGGTCTCGAACTCACAGAGATCCACCCGCCTCTGCCTCCCGAGTGCTGGGATTAAAGGTGTGCACCACCACGGCTCGGCTGTAAGTACATATTTAATGTTTTTAAAAAAAACCCACCAAGTTCTCCAGAATGGCTGTGCCATTTTACATTCCATTTTGGAATTGGAGTCTGCTCTTCTTTCATTTTTGTAAGCACATACACATTGTCAGGGTGTGACTATTTAATCTTAGCCATCCTAATAGTTGTTCTGAGGTGTCTTCACGGATTTAAGCTGCTTTTCCAATGTACTTATTTGCTATCTAAGAATCTGGTGAAGTGTCTCTTCAAAAGTTTGGCCTATTTTTTTTAAAGGGTTTTCTTACTGTCAAGCCCTGAAAATGGTGGGCATAAGCCTTTTGTCTGATACATAATTTGTATTTTCTCTGTCTATAGCTTGTCTTTTCATTCTCCTATTAGTGATATGTTTTGGTAAGAAAAAGCTTTTAGTTTTATGAAGTCCAGTTTTTCACTTTGTGTTTTATGGTTTGCACTTTCAATAAGGTAACTGAGACTATCTTGTCTAACCCAAGCATGAAGATTTTGTCCTATTTTCGTCTAGGAGTTTTTAAGTGTGTCCTGTCATTTGACATGTGACTCAGTGTTGTCAGCTGCAGAGTTCCTGCTTGAAAACTGTGTAGTTGCTTTAAACACATACACAAAATATTTCAAAATAAAGCAGAGTCTTCTGATTTTGCATTGGGGGTCATTCATAGCTGTCCTGAGGCACACATCACCCTTGAACTCACCCTTGAACTGCAGGTTGGACTTGTTACCTCATTTTTTTTTTTTTTGACTGAACCATTGAGCTAATTTTTACGTACTTGTTGGGAAGAGATTGAGGCTTATATTTGGTCGTAGAGATGGCCAGTTGCTTTAGAAAATCTCTTGAAAAGACTGTTCTTTTTGGCTTTCAACTGACTCCGCACCTTTGTGAAAAATCAATATCTGTGTGGTTCTATTTTTGGACTGTTTCTTTTTAATCAATGTGTCTATCTTTTTGTCAATTGAGGTAGTTACTTTTCAAGCCTCAGATTACTGATGAGGGAGCCGAGTCTTAGTCAAATTAAGCATCTTGTCTAAGGTAATTCAGCAACAGATGATTGAGCAAGCCTCATGCTAAGGGTGGGCTGTCCAGCTCCCAAAGCTGTGCTGGCCTGGGAAGTGGCTTTGGCATCTGCGATTATCTTAGTTATTCTGCTTCTTTTTAATAGGCTTGACTTTAAGGAACATTTGATGTCTCTGGTTTTGGAAGCATAGATGTGATGAGCAGATCTCACTGAGTTATTTTAAAGTGACTTGAAAATTCTTTTTTGCTTGCAAGGCCATTAGTTAGTAGACCTAATTACTTTCCAGCATCTCTAACAAGGCATAATATTCTTTTTAAAAATCTTGGCGCTCCATACACCATTTCCTTTGCTTTAAAGAGAGTGGTAGAAATCTATGTTTCTTATGTGGCGAGGAAAAGATGTTTAGGGTTTGTGAATTTGAGAACACAGTTGGGCCAAGAGTGACTTGCATCCAGATGGCTTATGCGAGGAACTTGGTAAGAGGTGAGAGAGTTACACTAACGTGGCAGTGAATAATAAATTAGTGTTTCAATATTGGCAAACTGGAAGATTCTGAAGAATACCATATTTAGTTAGCTTTTGATGATTATAACCTAAGCTCATGTATTTAATAAAAAAAAAACAACTAGGCCTGTATACCTATCTTCCCCCTCTCATACCTACCTACCTATCTATACACACTGGAAACTCATACACAAAACCAAGCTCTATTTTCTCTTATCCTTACAAGGAAGCAAGCACTTCCAATTTCCATATTTATTTCTATATGATATTCATGCTGTTCATTACCTCACAATTTTTGACTTTTCTCTCTTCTATCTTGTCGTGACATTATCCGTGGGTGACTTGTGCTGCTTGTTGGTTTGATCTGGCTCCTCTTACCTCTTACAGTCTTCTTATTCCTCCCTTTAGTCTGTCTCCTTATTTCAGTGCTTTCTTTGACTCTTGCAGGCCAGACCAAGTCTGCCTTGTGTTATGGGCATTGTACCTTCTTCCTGTTCTGCCCAGAGTAGTTCTCGTTTTTGTAGGTTGAAAACTAGGACATTTACAGCCATCCCCTCTTTGAATTCCTCAATTCACTGCAATGAGCATGCTCCCTGTTTCCTTTGATCTCCTGAAACAACCTGCATGGGGTCTAGGCTAGCAGTATCAGCATCCCCTGGGAGCTTGTTAGATGTACCCCACCCAGATGCACTGAATCATGAGCTCTGGGGATGGATCCCAGAAATCTGTGCTTAACAGACACTCCAGCCCATTCTTAGCATGGCAACAGTCAAGAACCCGAGAAAGCCATCTCCTTCAGTCCCAGATGCTCCCTGGCCTACCGCTGATGTGTAGAGCAGTTTATCTTTTAGTCTGTGCCATTGAGTGTGTGTGTATATGTGTATGTATGTGTGTGTGTGTGTGTGTGTTTTATTCTCAATACTAACCCAGCTTTCTTTCTCAGTCATTTTTAATTCCTTGTTTAAAATAGACTCCAAATTCATGCCATGGAGTAAGACCTTCAGTTTATTTATTTATTTATTTATTTTTTCTGTGCAGCTTGCATTTACTTTATGCTGTTCTCATTTCTCATGATGTTACTACTCCGTAAGGGCATAGGTTGATGGCACGTGGTTTAGTCTTTTCAACAAGTAGAATGGTCTAACATGTCCCTAACCCAGCTCTGAGGATATATTTCATACAAATTTTTGTTGGTTTTAGTAGTAAATTGAAGGAAAAATATTAAATGTCAAACAGCAAGTATGCTTTTGTTTGGAGTTCATCATGAGCCTAGCTATTCAGTGGTGGAATGTCTGTGCTCAAAGGCTTTTGATTTTGTCTGGGTCACCAAAGGATTTCCTAATCCCTCTCCTTAGGCATTAGAAGATGTCTCTCTTAAGAAGCCTGCGACACTCCTGATAGAGCATGCATTGCAGATTGGGCAGGCATTTTTGACTTTTGATCCTTCACCTATCACAGTGGTTAATTCACACAGTTGGACCTTGTTCTGTCATTGAAAAATTGGGAACCTATAGCCCGTTTTGTACAGTTCTTACTGTGCAAAGATTAAATGAGATTTCAGGGGAGGTCCTTATACAACCCCTGTCCTATATTCAGTGTCTATAAATGGTCCTGTTAGGTAGTAGCACCACTAGAACAGCATATTTAAAGCAAATTCTCCCAGGGCTTAGTCCTGTCCAGTCATTGGATGCCTTTAGTGAATGTATTGCTCATAGATAAGACATTTCATGATTCTGGTCTGGGCAGACACCCTCTTTTCTACAGAGCTTCCAGTTTTAGTGCTTTATAATTGTTAATGAATGCTAAGAAATATTACTTGACTTTTTGACAAATCTGTGCATTTCTTAAAATTTATCCATTCAACTTTAGTTTTAATGGATGATAGCTTACTTTCTAATAGTATCTGAAAGGTTTTTATGGTTTTTTTTTCTTTTTTAGTAGAATAAATTATGCTAGCTAAATGGGCTCTTTTGACACAATGCCCTAGCAAGACTGTTGTTTCATTGTCAATGGCTGGTTTAATCAGTATTATTTGAAGGCAATTTCAGATTATTCTGGCATTTGGTTCCTTATTTAGTTTGTGTTCTTTTCCTAACACATCTAATTAATGAAACTGTCCAGTGGACTAACATGGAGAAGGAGAGATGACGTTGTGAAAACTTTAATCATGGTAACAGCAGCTAGCATTTGTCTGGCTTGCTCCAGTCTTCAGAGTGCTTTCCCTGGCCTCATACCAGATTTTAGAGATCATGTGGAACTTCCATTGCTATTTTTGTTGTTGTTTGCCAATTAGAGAATTGATGATTTGATTATTGACTTTCTACGAAGCCAGAAGGTAACACAAAGGACCCTGAAGTTGAGGCTAGGACATTATAAAAACTGTTCGGGTTCTTGACGGGTGATGGAGCTCGGTTGGTAGAATGCTAGCTCGCTAGAAGCCCTGGGTTGGATCTCCACTACTACTTGTGCTGGGAGTGGTAGTGCGCGCTTATAATTCCAGCCCTTGGGAGGTGAGGCAGGAGAATCAGAAGACCAAGGTTATCTTCTGCTACTTAGTCAGTTTGAGGCCAGGCTGGATCCAGGAGAACCTGTGCAAAACAAAACAAAATTTCTAATTCTTCTTGGGCTAACACACAGAAAATGGGGTACAGTTTCATGTGTTCAAAGGCGCTGCCTCCCACATTCAATCATGTGGCACAAGCGATAATCTGCTTAGGTTCAGATTTTGGCTTTGCTTCCTTTCCTGCGACAGACTAAGATAATCATTTCATCTTCCTGAGCCTCCTCTCCTCATTCATGAATGGGGAGCTGAAAGAGTCAGCCTGGTAGACATGGCAAAGCAGTGCCTGAGACACAGTAAGCATCCTATAAGCATTAGCTGTTATTGTTGTGGAGGAGTGGGTGAAGGGCCTCCCGTGAAAGGTAAGTGATTGTACTTAGACATAATTATAATTACACAAGTGGAAACCAAAGCACCCATAAGAGTTCATTCTGACACAGCTGTTTAATTCTTAGGCGGGGTTCTACTTTGGTAAAATGTATATGGCTTTCTTAGTTTGGATTTTCCTATAGTCACAGGTACACTTTGAGCCTCTAGTTTAAGTGAAAAACTGGAGCCTGGGGTGTGATTTCTATTTCTAAATCTCAAAACCTGCACCAGGACTACAGTAATGTCCCAGGTGGCAGAAGAATCCTCCACACACCATCCACACAGACACGCTGCACTGGGATCGAAGGCACAGTAGCCGCTTCCACGAGCCGTGAGTTGTTAATTGCCTTCTTTAGAAATTCTAGTTTTCCTTTTAGCATTTTCACAAGTGAAACAAACATTCTATTTGTGAAGTTCTGTTCTTTTCTTGTGGATTTGGCAAGTCACCTGTTCCAGGAGCCCCTTTCTGATGGCAGAGGAAGCTCAGAATCTGGCTGGCTTCAGGCTTTTTCCTTGCCAATGTCCCTGCCTCATCTCACACAATGTAGAGCTGAGAATACAAGATTGACACCGTGCTGCCTATAGTCTTTCTGTATAATTTTCTCTGCCGCTTGATTTTTTTTCAGAGAGAAATGCATTTTTTTTAAATGTGGAAAATCTATTAAAATGTTGGTAAATACTAGGAACAGAATTAAAAATTGCAACATTTGAATTAGTGTTAAGATCTGGATGTGACCTCCCTACAGATACCATGTGCAGAAGGCTCTTGTATCCCTGGGTCTCCTTCTTGAGCTCTCAAAATACTGGGCTTCATTATCGGATTTGCATACGCATCTCATTCTTCACTGCTCATCCTCCTCCAATACATTTCTCTCTGCATCTTCCAACTCCCCCTTCTCCTTAGCATTTCCCTTCTATTTAACATAGAAGTTACAAGCTGCCGAAGAAAGTCTCTTTCTCCATGAAACCACAGGTTGTGCGTGACACTGGGTAATAACATTAGATACCTAAAGAAGTCTATTCATTTTTAATTTATTGATGTCTGTAATCAACATGAAAAGCTTTTCTTCATAACTAATGTTGAGAACTATGGATTTTAGACGTATGTATGACTCCTTTCCAGAGGATGCATGGGTACAACTAGATGTAGGATTTTGACTTCTTTAGGTCTTCTGCATTTCTTTCTATTGTTTAAAGGTTTCTATGTTTTTCTTTTTGGTTTGCTGTAAAATAAGGAGAACACCTAGTACACCTGTAAATTCTCCAAGTATTAAAGTAACAGAAGTGTGAGAATATTTTAGACTTTTTTTTTTTAATACAAATTTTACTTCTTGATTCAAAGGGTAGGTTCCTTTCTTTCTCATGTCTAATACAGCCCTGGAGGAAAAATTGTTGACAAGCTACCATGTTTTTCAGTGTGTGTGTGTATGTGTCTGTGTACACGCTTGCTCTTGCATTTCTGCACATGTAGGTGAGGAGGCCAGAAGATGATAGCTTGGAGTGTCAGTCTCAGAAAAGCTCTCCTTTGAGACAGGGTCTCTCATTGGCCTGGAGCTCATCAAGCAGGCTGTGCTAACCAGACACCGAGCCCCAGAAATCAACTATCTACAACTCCTTAGCACTGTGATTATGAGCATGCGGTGAGTTCCGTGATGACGTTCCTATCTGCATGATTGCAAGGCTGAACTTCCTTTCTGGCCCCCAAACCACTTATCTTTGAATGTGTTTATTTCTCCATGCCTTACTATGATCATGTCAAAATGGAAACGCCTTAGAAGGTGAGCTGCTTTCTAGGTAAGTGGTCCAAGGAGCATTTAGGAAACACTGTGCAACTCTTAGAGGTCACATTTTTTTTTTTAATGGATCTGGTGTTTGCTTGAGCACGTGGGGTTCATGGGGTCGTGACATTCCTAAGGAAAGAACGACCTTGCACTCATCAGCCTCTTTACCATCAATCGGTTGGGTTTGAGCCTGCTAGCCTTTTCCATTTGAGGTAGGTCCCCCTTTGAAGCACTCCACACTGTATGAAAGTTCAGAACAGTGAGTCGTCATTAGTGATTGAAACCTCATTTAGATTCCCAAATCGAAACTGTTTGTGAAGACTACTGTTCCTCCAATGCAGATGTCTTGTGCCAATGACGAGCGTGTTCCTCAGAGAACAGGCTCTTCGCCGGCCTTTCATAATAAGAAAGCGTTTTTAATCCTTCCAAACAGGTGCTGCCACAGTTTATTTATAACCGATGCATTAAAATGAAAAATATTGAAAGGGTCCTAAGTGGAAGGCGGCTATTGAAATATTGCCATATTTAAATGATACGATTTTGTCAGGCTGATTTGTGGGAGAGGACCAGTCAGTGCTGGCTGCTAAGTGATGTACTCTAGGCTTCTTGTAAGTTCAAAAGTCGCTTTCTGTAGCGCGAGAGTCCTGGATAGGCTGCCCCTTGCCGTCGAAATGATCGCTCCCTTGCATATTCATAATCATTTGGTCGGCTCCCACGCTCTTTGACATTTCTGATCCTTCTGCAGCATGCCATCTGTTAGGCCCTTTGGCTTCCTAGACTTCCTGCAGCATAAAGATGTGAGCTCTTCCTTGAAAGAGTCGGCAGGTGGTTAGGCCTTTTCTTCTCAGTCCAAATTTCATCTCACACACGAGGCAGGTAGATATGTTCCGCCACATTGGCCTAGGCCTGTTGATTTGAAAATGTCATGGTTTATATTTCCTCTGCCTAGTTCTTTCCTGGAGAATCTGGCCAGAGACTAAAGTGTAGTTGGGTTGTATTAATAGGTGTTTGTGTTGTTCTGCGACAGCTGCTTCCGCTAATTTGTTTTTACAGGGCAGTTTATAGTAAATGAGTGGCACACTGAATATTTTACTGAGATTTCAGATTATCCAAAGAATATTTTCCGGTTTACTAATTGTTAGATAATGCTGAGTACATTGATGTTGACATGAGCAAATGGATTTAAAATGATTTGAAGTGAGCTTCATTAAAAGATGCTGCAATCATAGTCAGCAGGAAATGTCAAACTTGTTTCGCCTTCGTTCACTCTGGTGGACCAGGAGCTGTTGCAGTCTTTGGGTGTTGTCAGCCTTGTTGCTTTAGTTTTGGGGTGTGAAAGATTTGGGGAAAAGATAGAGGGTTTTCCATTTTTTTAGTATCTTTACCAGAAAATAAACAACATAAATTTCTAATTACCTGAGTGGATAAATGAACGTTCTCTGAGAATTACAGCAAAGTGTATTGTGGTAGTCTCACCACCCACTAAAGATTGGATACATGGAAATCATATTTTTTTTTGCCTACTCTGTACTGGAAACTAATAAATTATGTAGTACTCATTCCAGCAGAAGCCTGCTCTAGAATTAAAGCTAATGCGCTCCTTGAAACACCGAAGAAAACATAGGCAAATGCATTCTAAATTCCTAGACGGATGCTTACAACACTGGATGTACCTTTTCATTTTAATTTATTTTAAAAGGTATACAAGCTATTTGATCAGAATTAACTACTTGGGGAAAAATCTCTTAGGATAAATAAGACAGGAAGTAAATACAGCAGTAAAGAGCCAGACTGTTCAGGCTTCAGAGCTCACTCTTGCCCATGCCAAGTGTGTGACTTTTATATAAGCAACTCAGCCAATCTGAGCTCAGCGTTTTCTGGTCAGTCCAGGGCCTTGCATAGGACAGGAAAGTTCTTTACCAGTTAGTTATATCTCTAGACTGTTTTTTTTCTTCTTCTTTTGTACAAAGTATATAAAATCAGAGAAAATGATGTCTCTCTCATTAGATGCTGTGGTGAGATGCTGTGGGTATTTATCCATCTGTATCCACAGGAAGCTTTTCAAGGGCAAAGTAGCCGATGAGGGCTCCATCAGTGTTGGTTAATGTGACCTAAATAAATGTCTTTTCTTCTTTCTGGAAACTAAGGCACTGCAATGGGTCTTAGATGTTAACACATGAACCAAACATCTTATTTCTTCCGAGTCAAGTTGAATGAAGACTTGTTGTCTCACTCAGAATATAGCTGTCTAGAACATGAAGAGTTTTGAGAGGCAGTGTTTTGGAACTTGGGATATGAAGAAACTACCCCAAATTCCTGCTCTAGGATTCGGGGGGGTGCTTACTTACTGCACTATTCTTGACTTTCTCCTTGACAGCCATCAGCTCCATTTCTCTTCCAGCCCAAATGTGCTATGCTGAGATACTGGCCCTGCCAGGCACCGATCAAGGGCACATAATGATTTCTCAGTGAGAACACTGTGATGCAAGAGTTTATACAATGCTAATGAAATCTGCTACCTGGCAAGTCACCTGCTCATTTCAGGCTCCTCATTAGCATCACATTCACCTGCCTGCCCCCTAAGCATTTGCACAGTGTGTGTACCTTTTAAATAGTGCCAGGACGGGTCAGCTTGACATACTAACAATCTAGCTGGATGCGCGATAGATTACAACGCCTCGCGGAAGTCTCTAGAAAACACACTGCCCCAGTAGCAATAATAGAGTCTACTGAAATGGAGGTAGAAGGTTCTGGACTGCCCAAGAAACTTAATTAGCAACTACTATTTTGGGTTCAGAACTTCTCTCTGAATTGCCTGTGGCTTGAGCAGAAAGCGACCTCCCCATCTCTTCAGTCAGGATTCTACAAGACAGCTGTGAGCTGATTTTTTTTTTTAAATTTTCCCTTAATGCCATGATGCATTTTGTAGGGAGGCAAGGAAAACTTCCCACTCGAATGACCCTATTAGCTTTTCTGTGTATCCTGTAAACCATGCTGGAAATGTAATAATCTTTGGTGGCTTTGAGTATAGGATACAGCCTCTGTTGACAAATGTAAAAAATGGCCCAGCAGACTGTAGATGTGGTTTGTGGGTTAGTATGGACTTCCCTCATCAATGGGTAAATGGGGCTTAAGTCAGGCTTAGAAAATGAGAAAAATGCTTACGGGACGTGACTAATGCCTCCAGTGTGTACTACGCTACATAAACCCATTATGCGCTTTAATTTAATGTTCTCCATAAAGATTCAGGACCTGTCAGTGGAAGGAAAGAAACAAGCAATCCATCTTCAGTGAATTGTGAATAGAGTTTTATATTTAAAAAATATACATTCACCTCAACATACTTTTTTTTTCATTCAGTTTTCCCTACGGCTTGTCCCTTGCCTGTCTTGTGCCACTGCTTTGGCGTCTCAGGGACTATTTTGTGCAGTGAAATTAGACTAATGTGTTAAATATTTAACATTGCTAATTGATTCACGATAAAGGGGAAAGGAATAGATGCTGATCATCCAAGCCCTCGTCAGCAGACTTGAGTGCTCAAGACTGCAGAAAAATCTGGATGGAAGAGGATGTATCTCATGGGAATGTGGCCTGTGGATAATACAGCCTTCCTTGTGGTGGTGATTGAGCCAAAATGGTGTGTGTTATGTGTTTGTGTATGGGGGGGGGGTGTTACTTACACCTGGGAGCCAGAAAACAGTTTAATTCCATAGAAAGCTTGTCCTCCCACTGCCACCCCCGCTGCCTTTTATTTTCAGGCGTCTGGAGTAGATTGGAGATGACCAGATGGATGCGGTATTTTAGTGATTTCATGTCTTTCGCATGCTAGGAGTGTTAACACACTTGCCTGTACTTCACTAAAGCAAGCCAGAATTTGCCATGATTTTAATTGATGAGGAAGGAATTAGAAACTGCACTGGGTCAGAGTAGAATTTTCCATTATGAAAACATAACCTTTTATGAGGCACCCTGTGAAATGTCAGAGATCCAGGTTTGCCTGCGGCTCCACCCCATCCCACCCCCCACCCACCCACCAAAGAAAGGAAAGCAGATCTCTGCATTAGATTTCCTATAATCAAATTCTATGTATGGACCTACATACCTCTTTCTCTTTTAAGCTGTTTTGTTGGCTGATTTATACAGATGAAAGGTACTTCTGACATTTTTTTTTTTTTTTTTGGTTCAAATTGTTTTAAATAGAAGGCTAACGGTATGTTAGGAAATACAAGAAATATAAACATTATTATGTTTTAGCAAATGTCAGCACTGGGAATTAGTCTTGCTTGTCCCTTTTCTCCCCCTTAGCGAATGACATTAGTAAAGTGAGGCAGGGGCAGGGGCAGAATTGTTTAAAAGATTGATGAGCTGTGTAAGGTGCTATATGGATAAGTTTGGTGAGCAAGGAGCTGAGAGCACCCACCAAAGGTCAGGGGTGGCTCCCATCAAGTGGGGGTTCAGTGGCTTGTGCATCTCTGGGGATTACCCTGGGTGTTTGGTTTGTAGTTTTCTAGAGGGTCAGTGTTTTTATTGGTTCTTAAAGGGATGAAGCCACTCCCAGCGGTTATCTTTCCTGAGCTCTTCCCCAGGCTCACTCATTGCCCTCTTCCAGTCCTCTTCCCTCGCCCTTCTCCTTTCTCCACTGCCTCTTCTAAGTAGGACACCTTTCGGAGAGGACGATGTGGGTGCCAGCCAGTTTGACTGCTGTTCAAACTAAAAGGGCCTTCCTTAAGCTCCCATTGTCTCAGCCAGAGCAGAAGCTCTAAGTCTCATGTCGCTAACCCTTTTCTTGTTGATAACATAATGATAGTTTACTAACTTCCCTTGCTTTCCTCTCTCCCTCTCCTCTACATCAAAAATAAATTACTTGTGGAATATTTAATAGGTTCACGGGGCTCTGCTCTGGTGTTATCTGTTTTAATTCCGTCTGAGATGAGATGCGGCACTTGTCAGCAGAGGCGGCTGACGATGTCGGTACACCTTGCTGAGCACAGGTCACAGTGGCCTGCCAACCTAAATTGGGTGGTTCAAGCAGAGGAAGCCTCCTGCTGCTGAGAGGGAGGACCGGAAGCACAACCTCCAAGCTCACATTTAGCTGCTGGGTGTTATGCAGAGGACCCGCTAGGCTCCCTGGCCACCTATTGCAGTGTCTTGGGCTGCTCTTTGGACATTTTGCGGTCCAGCAGAAGCAGTCAGCTTTCTGAGATCTATCTTACAAAATGATATTTTTGAAGGTCACCAAGCATTGGTAGCCTGCAGTTAAGCATTATCTGCCTAGCCCGCCCTGTGGTATTTGGCACCATTAACTTCTGTTTCCTTTTACAAATTCCGCCATTTGTTCTGCGGCACTGCCTGGTTTTGGACAGCTTTATTTGGTGGTTCTTGGCTGGCTCTTTTCGTTCTCCTCCCAGCTAACTGTTTCTCTACATTTTGTCCTTCGCTATTTCCTTCTCTTTGGCCTGAGTGTTCTTTCTTCTAGATCTTACTCACTTCTCCAGGGGCTGTCTTGTATTCTCTCCTCCTGGACCCTGTCCCCGCTTTAAAAAATTCTAAAATGCATTGTCAACTGCCTTCTGTCCCTAGTTCCATTGCCTCTATACATTCCTGTTGTTTAAAACAGAACTTCAAGCGTGATCACTGGCCCACTATCCCCCAGATCCTAAAACACCCCCAGAACAGGCTTCTGGCATGACCATGACCCAAGGGCTGGAGAAGTGGAGGTAGGCAGATCCCTGGGACTTACATATGGACCACAGTGTTACCTGCTTTGGTGAGTCCCAGGGGTTGAGAGATTTTGTCTCAAAACAAACAAATAAACAAACAAAACAAAAAGCCAAGGTGGATGGCTCTAGAAGAACAGGTTGACCCCTGCCCTCTGTGTGTGTGTGTGTGTGTGTGTGTACATGCACATAAACAGAAACACAAACAGAATAGAGTTCCATTTTATCTTTCCATCTTCGTTTCCATACAAATACACAAGTACACCGAAAGGGCAGAATAAGAATTAGAAGAATCACTACCATAGCCACTGCCGAAAGCAGAGCCCTGAGGCAGTTGGTTCAGGTTTCTTCCTTCTCTTTTCTGGGCTCCCAGTCCCTCTCCCTGGAGCCTCCAGGCCTGAATCTCAGCAGATTTACAGCTCTTCTTTCTGCACGTTATGTGCACGTGGTTCCGGTCCAGGTCTTCACCGTAATGAAGCATTCTCCATCTGGACTTCCCATTACTTTCCCTGGGTCAGCAGTGATGCAGTCCTCCATGACAGAAGTTCTCAACTTGTGTGTTGTTACCCTTTGGGGGCGGGTCAAGTGACCCTTTCATGGGTCACCTAAGAGCATTGGAAAACACAGATATTTACATTACAATTCACAATGGTAGCAAACTTACAGTTAAGAAGTAGCAGCAAAATAATTTTGTGGTTGGGGTCACTACAACATGAGGAACTGGATTAAAGGGTCGCAGCATTAGGAAGGTTGAGAACCACTGCTGTAGGATGTGGTCCATCCACGTACTAAAGACAGATTTGTCTGCCTCACACTCTGCCATCACCACCGTCTGGCACTAAAGGACAGCGTTTTCAAAGCAGGAGTCCTAGGCTGCTTTTCACCTTTGTGAATGCGCTGTCCTAATACACTGTCAACCACTTTGCAGCTTCTCACATGTAGGAACTGCCCCCCCCCCCCAGCATTCTTCTTTCCCCATATCTGTGCTTTGAGGTTTACATTCCAATTTGAAGATCAAGTCTGCCTTGACTGCTTTTACTTTATTGGAGCTATGATTCATACTCTTTAGGGGATGGGGGCAGGGTTTCATGCAGCCCAGGCTGCCTTTGAACTCGTTATGGTGCAGAGGACGACTTTGAACGCTTGATCCCTGCCTTCACCTTCCAGGTATTGGGATTCCTGCCTTCTTACTCTGCCATACTGGGAGCTGAACCAGAGGCTGAGGGCAAGGTAGGCAGGCACTCTTCCAATTGAGCTACATCCTCAGCCCTTGCCGTTTTATTCTTTATGAGGTTTGTTTTCTTTTTGGTTTTTTCGAGACAGGGTTTCTCTGTGGCTTTGGAGCCTGTCCTGGAACTAGCTCTTGTAGACCAGGCTGGTCTCGAACTCAAAGAGATCCGCCTTCTTTATGAGGTTTGTAACTTCCATTTTGTGCAACGCTGTTTCCATTTCATGTCTCAGCTAGACTACAAATACCAACACAGTCCAGGCTTTCTGTGCACACACTTCTCTTTCTCCATTTTGTATGCTGCCCAACGCAGTACCATGTAAATGTTAGGGACCCAATAAATATTTATTGAATGGATTAATGAACACCTACACTGAAATTCTACTTAGGTTAGCAGGCTAACTCGAAGCAACTAAAGATCTCTTCCCACTAACGATCTTTTGTCTAATTGTTTTGGAGCCTCTCTGCTTAGCCGTGCAAATTAGCATGGGTTCATGGGCCCAGAACCTGAAATAGAAAGGAACCAGGTTGTCGGTATACAGGATTTTAGTACAAGAAAAATGGGAAACAATGGTGCCTGTGACCAGCTGTCAGTGTAAGCTGTGTGGGTTTCTTTTGTTGTTGTTTTTCCTTTTTAAAAAGAATTCTTCTTTTTTTCCTCCTAGCACTAGGATTTTCTTCCCCACTACACAGGCCCGAAGCATGGCAACAGCAGTTCAAGGGTGGACAGGAAGAAGAATTGGAGACAGAGAAAATATGTCTAACCATGTTCATTACCCAATATTCAATGCCATTATTATTATGGCTGTTATTATCATTTCTGCTTTCACCATTTATCATCTAAAAACCGCTGTGGTGACATTGTATTTTTATAAAGATTCTTAAAAAATTATGTACACCCTATCGTGAAAGGTTAATACATGGCATTTAAACCTACAGCACTTGGTCACCTGCGGGAGCGGATTTTGTCAAACCAGTGAAGCCATGTATAGTTAAGATGTATTGTTCCGGGCTATTTGTAAATATTGTGTTGTGTGACACTCTGCCAGCACCTGGAGAGCCTGGCCTCTGGGACTCATCTGAAGAGCTTTTTACAGTTGTGGCAAGCCAGTACCATGGCCAAAGGGAAAGGTTTGCTTTGAGGGTGCACTTCAGTTGAAGGGGGAGTGTGTGGCTCCCTTACACCCCCCCCCCAACGGAGCTGGCTGAGAGCCTGAACATGATAGAGGGGCTGCTTTGGATACAGAATCTTCTTCCTGAACTCACCGCTAGTGGGAGGGGAGAGGCGCCAGGCGTTCAGGTCTGTTTGCGGGCACATCCAAAATTTAAACCCTTTCTGTGGGAAGTCAGTAGAGGGTTTAATAGAAGGTGAAACAAATTACACATAAACATATAGAAGTAGTCTGGCCCAAGTATGGAAAGGCCAGAGAGCTGGAGTGCTATGGTGAAGTCCTAGGAGGTAATTTATTTCTAAAATTTATTGAACCCACTGAAGCATAAGTGTGAGGATAAGAGAAACCATATGCACATGTGGTCCAGAATGAAATTCTTCAGATGCCTGAGATGGCTGCAACTAGTGACTAAAGCCATTTTGAATTAACTTTGTGTCAGTCTTTCCAGTTTAGCCCCTTCCAGCTCTGCAACAGGGGAATGACAACTGCTCAGTGCTACCCGGTGCTACCCTTCAGCTGCACAGTGGGAAGAAAACAAGACCCTCATCTCCCATTCCAGCTCTGAGCATCTCTCTGTCTCCTCTCTCTCTCTCTCCACCCTCCCCCCCCCCCGACTGTCTCTTCTCCCTCTGACACGGGAAGGAGAAGAGGACCTCATTTCTTCCGTCGGGATGGGGCAGGTTTACTCACTATGTACATTCTTGCCCCCAAAATGTAATCGTACTGTTGTACAATTTTGTTTAGGAAGTACAATATTAGGTGTGCTGCAACATGCTTGCAATTTCAACACTCAGAGGTGGAAGCAGGGGGATTGCCACAAAATCAAGACTACATAGGGACAACCAAGCTTGAAAGGGATATACATCAAGGCCCAGCTTTGGGGAAAAACGTACAAAATTATCAGAAGGATAGACTTCTTTTTTGAGGGTGTTGATGTCTTAAGGCTGTGAAATTTGGATCTTATTGATTGGGGGAGTGGTTTTGCATGCTAGCCATGAGAATTATCTGCAGTAACATCTAATCAGAGAGAGAATCTAAAGGAATCAAACCGGAGACAAATCATGGGCTTGAATACAGAAGTGCATTGTGTAGCAATAACACTCCTTTCCATTCATTATTGCAGTTATAATTATGGAACCCAACATATTTAATTGGCACGGTGTACTCTTCTCTACTGAATAGATTGCATTGTTAGTGTTTAAAAAAAGCCTTATGCATCATGAATCCATGCACATGTTGCTCTTTGGCTCTCGAGAGGTTTCTTTGTTTACATGATGAGTGATTAGCTGAACCATGGGGCCTCGCAGTTCGTCATATGCAAAGATGAAGAGGAAACTCTGCTCTAACTTTGAAAGGCTTTGGGTAATTTAAGGAAAATCTGTTAGATCTTTGGGAACTTATGTTTTTACTTAGAAAGATGTAAATGAAATATCAATTGAGTCCAGTTTGTGGTTTGGTTTTTTATCTGCTCCTAGAGGATCTGGTGTTTGCTGAGAGGTTGGTCGTAACACCCGATTTTGTGTTAGACCCTCGGTACAGTTCGCACGCCACTGTACCTTACACGAGTCGGGCCTGGAGATTGAAAGAACACAAAGAGACCTGGGTCATTTGAAGGAGATCAGCCAAATGCCCTTTATTCAACCTTGGGGAAATCCTTATATACCTAGCTACTGTACAAGGATTTCTGCCCAGGCAGGTAAAAAATTACCACACCAACGATGGAGTCAATGCCCTACAGCTAATCACCAGACGGGACAGGGGGAGCACAGGAACAAACAGAATGCTTTAGTTAACTGACCAAAAACTGTCCTCAAGATAAACCCCAGAAACAAGGGTAGACCTGGGCCCTACAGTTGGTTATTGGTGGGCATGTTTGATTTTGAACTTCAGAAGTGGTATCCCTGGTTCCTGAACCCCTAGAAATAAGAGCAGTACTAAACGTACTAAACATGTGGAAAGTAAGGGAATGCATTTATTTGTATTGGACTTTCTACTTGACATCAGAGACTTGTGGCTTTCCGGATGAAAGGCACAGGCTGTAACATAAGGATAGCAGTGCTCACAGCTAACATTCATGAATGCCTGCTGTCTTCCAAGGCCTGTACTAAGTAAGCATCTTCTAGTCATTGTTTCATTTAATTCTCTCAACTATCCCCGTGTATGCTTTTATCCCCAGGCTGTGGATCAATCGCACCATTTTCTCATTTGCTGATCACACAGCTAACAGCCCTGGGATAGGATCCCAGTGGCCTTTCACCTGCTTTTGCTGTCTGCTGTCGAATGTAGTAGAAAGGCAAGGCTTGTTGTCGCAAAGCCTTTGTCATTTTACCTACATCATTCCTCACCACATGTATGCATTTCTACTCTGAAAATTAGAGCTCTGTCTCTGGAGACAGCAGATTCCTAGAATCTGTGGAGGTTCAGTGCCCTCCACACTTGAGGTTTGAGAACACCGTCCTAAACCCATTCTGTGGGCGCCACAGGTAGACCTGCTCTTAGATGCAGAAGGCCTCTACTTCAATTTCGTGCTGCAATGGATTCTTCACAAATGAGGATACTCCTTCATTTGCTGTTTACTCACATGGATTCCTTCTGTATTCTGTACTGTCCACATCAGGCTTTGAAATTTTTATATATTCTTGCCAGAATGCGCTTATTCATTAGCTGTTTTTATTAGCGTTCCGGTTGAGATGCCGTTTTCCATTCGAAACTCCAATTTTCTGTGGCTTTTAATTTTACAAAACAATTACCTACTGGGCTGAAACTCTTTAGGCTGCTTCTCCTCCCGGGGAGGAGGTCTGGGGGGAGTCTGTTCCACTTTTCCTGGCAGCCTAGACATTTATATTCATGCAAATGTTCTTTAAATAAAGTTGCAATTGCTTAATTATTTAAGTAAACGGGAACAGAATGATTTAGGAATTTTTCTCGTAGGACAAAAGGGTTCTGATTTCCTTCTTGCCCCTCACTCAGATGTTTAGTATGTTTTTGTCCTGGCCAACTAGGACTGAGTTTCTCACTTGTGTTTTGATTATAGCTAGAAATCTGGGGCTATTTAATTTGGAGTTCTTTTTTCTCTTTCTTCCTTCAAGATGGGATTTCTTTGTGTAGCCCTGGCCATTCTGGAACTTGTTTTTACACCAGGATGGTCTTGAACTCAGAGATCTGCCTGCCTCTGCCTCCCAAGTGCTGGAATTAAAGGTGTGCGTCACCAGGCCTGACTAATTTGGATATTATATCTCCTTTTTTGTGGAGTGCTGGCTTCTAAATCCAAGGTCCTGAACATACTAGCAAAGGGCTCTGCCCCCAAATTACATGCACCTGGAGTCCCTAAACCTGTGAATTTTATAAATTTGAATTTTTAGTTTATGTTTAAATGCTTACATTGAATAATGTCTTCCTAGGTATATGATGGTGAATATTAAATTTTTATCCATTCCTTGAATACCTGCTGTGTGAAGGGTTGAGTAACAGAGTAGAAGGAAGGAGCGCACAATGGGCTGGAAGGAAATGTGTGAAGCATCCCTTCACGGTACCCAGTGTCCCAGGGTACTGTGGGAACTGTGCAGTCTGGCCAGGCATCATGCTAACAGGACTTCCCGGGGCTGGGTAAGGCGGGGGCCCTGCGCTTACACAGCTGATGGCCTGGTAAGGCAAAGCATTCCAAGCAGTAAGAACAGCGCAAGCAGAAAAGTGTCTGTGAAACCATGGAAGACCCTCAGCTATTCGGAAAGCCATTAATGTTCCGGTTTTGCTAATCTAAATATTGATATAAATGCAGCTATCAAGTGGAGGGATGTTTATGTTTTTGAGGTTTGTGATATACATGGCATCTGTTATTTCATTTGATCTTTGCAAACCCTTATGTGACCAGCAGGGATGATCGCCCCTATTTCATAAGGGATTTGAGTGATTTACGCAGTCACATAGCTGGTGCAAGAGCCGGATTAAAGTCCAGGGTTTGCATTTCCTGTCCAGTGCTCTGCTGTAACATCCAGAGTCATTGGCCTTATCTACTACATACGCAAGTGCTAAGCCTTTAATGGTAATTTAATGAGACTTCATAATGTTCTTTTTACTTAAACATTTTTACTTAAACTCATCTGATGAGATAAAATTATATAAAATGAAATTGAGGTTATACATTAGCTTCTCTATATATGTCACTTGTTGCTGTAATTAAAAAAAAAAAAGTTAAAGTGTAGTTATTTTTTCCCTGGTTATGGAAACTCCAAATGTCACTTCTTCATCTCATTGTATGGTCTTCTCACATTCCTTTATTCTGTCTTCACTGTCATGTCTTATAGAATGGAGAAATCACATCCCCTTATATGTATTCTGATTCTCAGAGAATGTAATTAAAAGTCCCATCTACCCAAGTCTTACCATTAATGACAAAAATATATTTGGGGGGAGATGTTCTCTCAGAGCTGTACTTGACTCAAACACATTGCAGCTTTTTATTGTCATCTAAAATATTTTATTTATTGATCGGTGAGTGTGTGTGTGTGTGTGCATGCTTAGAGGTGAGCTTGCTGAAGTCCTACCTCCAGGGGTTTGAGGATCTGAGGTAATCATGCATGCTGGCATTCAGCACTCTCCTCCTGAGCCATCTCGCTGATGGTCATGGTATGCATGCGTGTGTTCTCCACCTGTGTGTGCACATGTGCTTCCTTTTCATGCTATGCATACTTGGAGGTCAGAGGTCGACACCAGGTACAATCCTCATCCACTCTCCACCTCAGTTTTGATTCGGGGTCTCTCACTGAATCTGGAACATGCCTTTTGGCTACACTGACTGGCCAGTGAGCCCCCAGTATCCTCAGATCTGTGTGTCCCCAGCACCGGGTTTACAGATGGTGACACTGTGTTTGGCTTTTATGTGGCACTCAGATCTGCATGCTCACCCATCAAGCATTACCAACTTAATCTTCCCAGCTTCCTCCACCCCACTTTTTAAAGCAGCTGCTTGAACAAGGAATTACCACCTTGTATTCTCTGGTGCCTTAGGACCTGTGCCACTGTGCCCGTTCCAAAGTATTCAACATGAAGGGCAGGAGCCCGGCTCCACTTCTCAGGAAGTACGTTGTTGGTTCCTGCCTGTTACTGACATTACCAAATAAGCATGCAGAGCATGTCTGTGCTTTCAGCTTGATTTCTGAATACGAAGTTGTAGCGAGAGGAGAGAAATGCTAATGTCCTGGCGATCTGTAAAACACTTCTCCACGTTGGGCACTCCACAACCCACAGGTTCCCTTTTGCTCCTGAGGAAGGGGTGCTTGGAGGGTCCATCTCTCCTCTTTCCTCTTCGTTTTCTATTTTCTGCAGGGAAGGGCTTTTAAAAGTTCCCTCTAGCTGTGCAGATGTGACTTGGGCCCTCTGGTCTCATATGTGTGGCTTTTCTAGAATATTCAGAGATTTTCCTGAAGTACTTGACTCTTGGGTATGCTTCCACAGTTGAGAGCATCACTGAATATGCCTGGGCTCCTTTCACACTTGGATGCTAAGTACATTATTATTTAAAGCTGCATATGCGGATTTTCTGCCAGGGACTGTATTTATCTGCTTCTCTTGTTTGACTTTTTGTCTTTGAAGTCTTTCTATTCTTAGAATTACTCCTGCTCCTCAATGATGCTTTTATTTTATTTTCCCCTTTTCCTATTTTTTCCAAAGCATACTGAAGAATTGTAAAGAAATACCTGTGAACTTTTTTGGAGCTACCTGTGGTATTTGGAGTCTTCTGAATGAGACCTTTTGAGTTCTTACTTTGATTTTGCAATTAGTTGCAGAAAAGGGGGAAGAAACCCCAGCCTGATAGCTAAGGTCCAAGAAAGACTTGCCATTTTAATAAACAGAATTTGAAGAAGAGAGTCCCAAGCAAAGCTGCCTTCTGCTCCCTTGAAGCTTTCCCCAGCCTCACGAGAGAAGGTCCTTCCATGGAATGCACAGGCAGCGGGTGCTTCTCATGTTCTGTATGACCTGGAAGGAAAGCCAGGAGAAATGCTTGCTTCCTGTATTACCAGAAGGTGGAGAAAGATGCCCAATCAAAAACCAATTCTTAGGCACATCCTTGGTGATGAAATTTAAAGGTGTGGCTTTCGACTCTTTTATATAGATAGCTGCAGATGAACTTGTGAGAATGTTGCCTTGACTTCTGGAGGGAGCAGGGCCCTGATAGTGGGCAGGAGAAGGGATGCTCAGTGGGTCAAGGTCACAGGGTGGAAGGGAACTGAGTGCTGAAAGTTGTGCTTTGGCTTTGGCTTTGGCAGCTGCATCCACACCACCCCCCATGTAAATAAGTGAATAACGAATGCTAAGTCTCCTGATTCGGGAGCGCCTCATTCTGTGTGGAGATTTCAGGGATTTGTGAGGTCAGTTCTGTGATCTTTCCATTTTGTAAGACTACAGTGAAACTGTGCCTTGACCCCGTGGAGTACCTAGTTGGTTAAGGGTTGAATATGTTTAAATAGCACAGGGTTGAACTGGAAAGACTGCCAGAGAAATGTCTGCCTGCAAATTGTGATCCTGCCCCAAGAGGAGGCCTCTGCTTCCGCCTTGATTTACCTTCTGCCGACTCTCCTGAAGTTTTTTCTTAAATTCCTCTGCTTTGTATTGTGTCTCTGGAGCCATTCATCTTTGTCACCTGCTCTACTTCTGCTATTTTTAGCCTGGTGCCAAAGACCTTACAACTTCCTCAAGTGAAGGCTAAAGAATTAAGATCTGCTGTAAACAAAGACTCATCCAAGCACTTTTTTTTCTTCCTCCAGGTGTTCTTTGGAATCAGCTTTACTGGCTTAGAACCCAGAGCACTTAGCCGCTCTAGGAAGGGGCCCCTGTCAGCTCTGATGCCAGAGGCCTCCCTACTTCCTAAGGACACCCTAGAAGAAATTACCAGGGACAGGAGTCCTTTTTTTTTCTTCTCTACCTATTTTCACATCCTAGTGTTAAAGTATAAATAGTAAAAATTATGTGGGTTCCTTCCTGTGACAAGGAGGTCATGTCTGTGAGTTCATTTAGGTGAGTCCCAGCGTTTGCTTAGCTCAATCAGTTATTGTAGCATTTAACTTCAGATTTTATTGCCTTAGGCTCTTGGGTAGGTAAGTACTTTATTTTATGAGCATTTGCCTTGTTGACTTGGACTGAGCAAAGCTGGCCACCTTCGGAGAGCACTTCCGCACATAGCATCTGACTCCTTACCTTTCATGATGCTGGTCCTTATGACACCTAGACTAACGAGAAAGTCAGAGTTTAAGTTAAATGTTCAGTTATGTACAACTAGCCTAACTAACTTTTATCAGGCCAAGCGGTAGATGCCGGTGTTGTTCTTGCCACCTAGAAAGCAAAAGAGGATGCTCTCTCAGTCACTTCTTCCGCCCTCGCCGCAGGCACTGCCATTGTGCGCCTTAAATCTTGCTTTGGAGCCCAGCAAGGTGGCACGCATCTTTGGTCCCAGTATTTCTGGGGCAGATCCTAGAAGATCTCTGTGATCTGTGAGTGGGAAACCAAACCTGATCTACAGAATGAGTTCTAGGCCAGCCAAAGGTTACATTGTGAGTCCTTATCTCAAAAAAAAAAAAAAAAAAGTTGTTTTGGAGGCTGACATGTGATAGATATTTTCCAGAATGGCATTGTTCAACAATATAAACTTTGTATCTATTTTTTAAAGATGAAGAAAATGCAGAGTAAATTATTGTACATTTTATTCCACCCTTCCCAAGTTGAGTTTTGTGCTTTTTTTAATTTTTATCTCTCCATCTATGTTTGTAGGGCTGTCTTTTTTCCCCCATGTGTTAATGTAAACATATTTTATTTTGAGACAGATCAGTTCACTTCCCCCTGGAAATCCTTGCCTATGATGTGGTAAACCTCAATATAACTCTCCGGTCCGAATGACATTTCATAACTGTGTACAAATCAAACAGACTGTTGATATTAAATGACAACATTTAATGCCTGTGTCAACAATTCACTTAAGTCTCATTTCATTAAAACACTCCTGATCCGGGAACAGCCGCTTGTCTGAGTAGATGAAGCACTTGTCTTTCACCTCTAGTTTCCAGGAGAGTCATGCCTGGTGAGCTGAAACTCCGATGGAATTTATAGCTTCTGCCTGCGGGATTGGAACAGAAATCTAGTTCTTATGATCTCGGGAGAGCCTAGGTTACCTGATAAGTAAATATCAAAACCAGTGGCCCCCCCCCTTTATTTTCTGTGCCATTTAGTTCTTCTAGGTGATTTCCACCTCCAAGCCTTTTTATTTTAGAGAAGATGCTAACATAGTTGAAAAAAAAAACTAAAATGAGTGTGGGTCACGTGAATTGCTTTTTCAATTTTTTTAAACAGTAGTCACAGCTGTAAAATTTTCTTGGTAGGTTTTTGTTTTGTTTCTGATTTTTTTTTTTTAATTTTAATTGACTAACCAACAAATCAGTTTGGGTTCAGGAACTTCTTTTGTAACTCAGGCTGGTCTTGACCTAGTTACCTGAGGATGACCTTGAACTTCTGATCCTCCTGCCTTCTTTCTCCCCTTTCTAGTGGTCGGATTATAGGCATGCCCACCACATCAGCAGTTTTTGACCTGTTTCTTGGCTACCAGCTACATCCTCAGCCCAGACCCTTCAGGTTTTTTTTTTCCCCTAGGAGATGTGAGAGCATTTTAGTTTGTGCGTGCCTCTTATGGACTCTTTGTGGGACTCTCTAGGAAGATCTGGTTCTACCTAAAGATTTTATTGATTGATTGATGGATTGATTGTGTATGTGTGTACCTGAGTGTATGTATGTATACCACATGCCTGAAGGAACCTCTGAAGGTTAGAAGGACATTCGATCCCTTGGCACTGGTTAGTAGTAGTTCTGAGTGCCAGGATTTGAATCTAGATCCTCTGCAAGAGCAGTAAGAGCTCTTAACTACCGAGCCACCTCTTCAGCCTGGGGACTGTCTCTTCCTGATTTCCAGACTGTAATAAAAGACTGCAAATTTATGTGGCATTCTTATACACATTGATTCCTCTGACTACCTTTAGTTAGGAAAGAAGCCCAGCCCTTCCAGGAACCTCTTATGCTGAAATGGTTAAGGGTGTTTCCCTGCATTTCCATATCAGATCAGGAGTGTCTTAGATGAAGCTAGTAGGTAGTCTGCCTGTAAGTCACCAGCCTGGATATTTGAATAAAAGGATTATTATCTATTATTAGAACTACAGTTGCTTCTGCTCCTTTGATAATCTCATCCTGCTGCAGTCCTTGGTCCTGATCACCTAGTAAGTCTTTCTGCATTGTACCTTCTGCATTGCAAACCCTCAGCAAGTTCAGGGTAATAGAGACTGTTGTCTTTCATACTGTCATCTCCAAAAGGCCACAAGTGGGGAAACACTGGGATTGTGCCAGATTTTTATAAACTTTTGTAAAAGGGGAAAACTCTGAAATGAATTACATCCTTTGCCTCGGTGGAAAGGTGTCATTTGAAGTAAGTGGCTGTGTGTGTGGCTCCTTTCAGTCTTGTTAACTTAGGAAGGCAGTTGATTAATACAACCAAGACGACAGTGGGCTGCAATTGTCTGCATACTATGGAAGTCAGACATCTCCCTCCCTCCTAAGTCTGGGAGAATCGTTCCACTATGTGAGTGGAGAAGACAAAACTTGCTATAGCAGTAGTCTCATTTCGAGATTATTCTGAAAGTGATTTAAAAGTCAGCACAGGGTGTGCCTCACAGAAGCAAGTTCATGGCTCCTTTAGGGTTTTTTTTTTTTTTTTGGTGTGTGTGTGTGTGTGTGTGTGTGTGTGTATGTAAATCCAGATAACCAAAATGTTAGCCCTGATTGATTACTGAAAAGGAAGGAGTTACATCAAAGGGGTGATGAAGCCTGGGTGCAGGATAAAGACTGTGGGGCTGGGGTCAGGACCCCACACTAGTCTGTGTTCTTTCATGGAGCCTGTTGTGATTGGGAATGAAAGGGGCATCGGAAATACGGTCATTATTTGAGGACTGTTTCTGAACTTGAACCCTGCTAGCTTTGGATCCCGTTCATACTCACTGGCTGTGATAGCCATTTTCTATTCCATGAGATCAGTTTGGAGCTTGCATAATAATTTTATTTCTGCTTCACAGTTCTTAAAATCCTGTTTGGAAATGTCATTAGGAGGATAAGGGATGTAATGAAGACTACGTTTCCTCATGTACCAAATCAAAGTGCATAGTTATGGGGCCGGCTATCTATACTTCACAACAGTTAACAAAATGAATTGGCTGCTTCCTGCATTTGAAGTTGCATAGTGGAAAATTCAATGAAACATTCAATAACTGGAAAGATCACATCAGAACCAAAGACTCATTTAGCAGGACCCCCCCGCCCCCACCATATTATAAGGGTGGATGTTCCCTTTAGAACCAGGGAGAAAGGCTGTGAATGAAGTTAAGAACTGTGGGAGGCCTGGAGGTGGAAAGATAAGGCGCTGTGCCTGGAAACCCAAGCCGGGATGCCAGCAGAAGGCAACTGACAGAAAGATGGGCCTTTGGGGACCAGTATTTTATAAGAATGGTGCTCCTGTCAGTACCTTCCATTGGAGGCTGGAAGTTATTTTTTGAAATTGTCATCTGTCAGCCTCTTCCCTAGGGCAAAAGACCTCAGGTTAGTGGTTGAACTTGCTTGGACAAATCCGACGAGTCTGCCTGATTCTTGGGTTGTGTAGAAAGACCCAGGGTGGAGCGAAAGGTGTTTTTCTCTCCACAGTTGCTAACAGTTGGGATCCATTTCGTAAGTAAATGAATTGAATGAGTGAACAGAAATATAAACTACAAGGCTCATTTTTTTTTTATTCTGGAGGAGTTTCACTTGCTGTGAAGATATTTGTCATGAACTTGCTTTCCCTGATATACAGTGAAAAATAAATCCATCAAAACATACACTTTAAGGAATCTGTGGTACGTGATTGCAGTTCACGCTAATGTAATGAGGCTGTTCAGCTCACCACAACGGGCAACGCTATCAAGTTAAGCTGCTTTAAAATGTTGCTGTCACACAGTGGCCTAATAGAATGCATGTTTTCTTATAAAACATGGAGAGCATAGCGAGATGGTAGTGTAAGGAAATGCACCTTGCCATCCTAAGCAGTGGGCACACCTTCTCAGAATGCAAATGTGCAGGACCGCCTGGAGAATTACGAGTGGTTTACATATTCTTGAATTTTCTTCATCTGAGTTTGAAATAGGTTGGTGGTAGGCAGGGGCTGCTTCTGATTATGACTCTTTCAGGGAGAAAAACAGTTTACCAGACTGACCGTAAGTGCAAAATGGAGAGTAATTCAAAGCCCCAAGGGGCTTGGGAAACGAAGGTAGCTTATTGGTTTTGGCAGGCAAAGGGTTAGCTGCTGAGACCATGGAGCCCCTTAGCTGACAGTGCTGACAAGCTGAGCCTAAAGCATGTGTGCTGTACCAAGCACAATCATTATTTTCATTGGAAAAACGTATCGCTCCCAGTTCCGGGTAGTCTGTCCATTTTGTCAGTAATTTAATCTAGGTCGGAGAAGGCATGTGGTGTGAACTGCTAGTGTCGCACATCCCTGCAGGCATACCTGGCAGCTTCCATTCCAGCTTTTAATGAGGAGCCTTGCTTTATGTTGGGGTCCTGCTGGTGACTTGCAGTATCTTTTCTGGGGTGTTTTAAAATGGAAGTACAGTCTTAAATTGAACATGGTGTCTGCAGAAAAGTTAATGAGAATCCCCGCTCCCTCTCTTGTTTTCTACTCCTCGTAAAATTGATAATTACGGAAGATTTTAAGACAGACTAAAAAAAAATATAGATGACGCAGGGTCCTGTCTATAGGAATTTTTTTTTCAGGGGCAGAATAACTTAGGATCCACAATGAGGAAGTTGGAGATGGACACTTCTTCCATTTGAGCTGCACTGTATGTGTGCAGTGGTTCGATTCCACAGTCTGGGCCAGTGGTACAGGACTCTGTGAACTATGTTTTTTTTTCTGTTTGTTTTTTAATATTTTTTCCCCAAGAATTAAGCTGGCATGTTTACAGGATGAGGAGGTGCATGTTGGCTTGGTACTATGGTGATGAATCTCATTCTTGTCCTTTCGTTGTCTTTAGAGTGATATTCTTCCTTATGACTCACACGCTTGCAACAGCCCTTCTTGTCTGTGTTTTCTGTGATTTGTATCTTAGAATTATGAAATGAAAACAGTTGCTTAAATGTAATTCTTTTATATGTTAACAATTTTCAAGATACTTTTGGAAATATTCCTGGAAAGAAAGCAAAGACATTCTCACGCTTTGACAGTCTCTTTAGATTGACTGAGGAATTTTCAGGAGTTTTTAAGCTGCATGCTGAATCAATGAACAGGTGATTATGAGGCATCCCCTCTTTTCTTAATCAGATTTTGGCAGCAATTGTTAGGGTATCTTTTCCTTTATTCATTTATACAGGGTGTAGGAATGGGTCCACATTGAGGTCAATGCAAGGATTTACCGTGAAGAATAAGGAAGAATGGAACCCAGTCACTCATAGTTATTCTAATAATTTACTATTTATTGAGTATTAACCATATTTCAAGTGTTAATCTAGGAACTATTTATCCGTGTGTCTTCTTCAAAAGGGAGAAATCACACTGTAACACAAAACAGGGACGCAGAACATGGAAAATATAGAAAGACTCGTTAACTGCAACAAGGGATTGGACTAATGAGATTGGCCAGAAGAGAATAGAATTCCAAATAATAGCAAATACAAGAGGCCACCACTGCCCAGTTGTTGAAATGGAGCACAGTGAGGAGCCAGCCCTCTGGCCAGGCTGTAGCAGCAGGAGCTGGTTCCCTGGCCAGACTGCAGCAGCAGGCCATGTGGAAGGGGCCACAGCTGTGCTCACAGCGGCAGAGAAGCTGCTGCGCCGTACAAAATCAGCTGCAGGTCAGCCTCTGAGGGCTGCCGGGGAACTTCCCTGAAGTTAGGGTTTGGGAGATACTTGATAACAATATTTCTGAAGGAGTGACAGGAAAGTTGCCCTGGTGACCCAGGCAGTGGGGACTCCCCCGTTCACTGCTGTAGTTAGCTGCTACAGTCATGCTCTGCAGTGCCTCTCTGGCGCCCTCTGTCGAAAAGCCTCAACCTGGTGCTAGAGGATAAAGGAAAAAAACAGAATAGACAAAATAAACGTGAAGTGAAGCTGGGAGGCTATAAAGTGACAAAGTGACAGCTGGCACAGAAGCCAATGTCACTTGCTTTTGGATCTCAGAAAGACCAGGAATGGTAAAAAGGGAATATTTCCCCCATTTTACAGGTGAAAAAAATAATTAAGTGAGGTAGATGAGAGATTTGTTCAATGCCTATATTAGGTGCTTTTTCTTGTTGCTGTGACAAGATGCTTGACACAGAGCAGCTTGAGAAAAGAAAGGATTATTTTAAGCCATGACTTGCGGGTACAATCAGCCTTGTCATGGTGAGGGAGGCATGGTGGCAAGAGCAGCCGGTCACATTGCATCTGCAATCAGGAAACAGAAACCGTCCAGCTCAGCTTCGTCCAACTTTTTATTCAGTCAGGAACTGTAGCCTGTGGGAAAGTACCACTCACTGGGTCAGGGCCCTTACTCCATTAAACCTTTCTGGGAAGGCCCTCACAGCTATTTTCAGAACTCAGTGTTCTAGATGATTCTAAATTCTGTCGTGCCGGCAGTGAAGATTAGCCATGACGGGGCCATATAACTAACGAATGGAAGATTCACATCTCAGACTCAAATTTCTTATTGTCTAAGGCCATGCATTTTCTCTAGAGCTCTTTGAGCTGGAGATACCAGCAAACTCTAGAAACTGGGCAAACATTTATTTCCCTTCTGACCGGTCCTACAGCTGAGTGGAGCTCAGAAGGCAGTAGCTGTTGTGTTTTTCTACATGGTATCAGAGTCCGAGACATTCAGGAATGTGTGGTACTCTTTTGAGTGGGGATCCCTACTGCCTGCTTCTACCCAAACCTTGGTTGGCTGCACTCATATCGTTAAGGTTGGGGCTCCATACCTGTTTGTCTTGGCAGCTATGAGAGGTCTCAAAATACATTCATTGGATTATAGGGACAGGAGATGCTGGATCTTGGGCTGTGTAAAATTTTACCGTCTCTCCCTCAGACTGCCCCTTTACTATACACCCCACTCCCAGCTGTCTCCTGGTTGACACCAAGTGTTCAGCCTTGCCTTTTTTGGTCCTGTGTTCTAATTTGCTTTTCTATTACTGTGAGAAAGTAAACACTGTGACCAAAACCAAGTTAGGGGAGAAAAGGGTTTATTTCATCGTACAATCCCAAGTTTCTTCATCACTGGGGAAGTCAGGGCAGGGACTGAAGCAGAAGCCACGAAGAATGCTGCTCTCACACTCATGCCTCCTCTCCCTTGCTCCCTGGCTCATGCTCAGCTCCTTTTTCCCTACAACCTGGGACTGTCTGCTGAGGGAGGGTGCTTCCTTCCTGGGCTAGGCCCTCCCACATCAGTCAAGACCGTCTCCCAAAGACATGGCCAAAGGCTACTCTGATTGGAGTCATTGTTACTTGAGGTTCCCCTGTCACAGGGGACTCTAGGTTCTGTCACCTTGACAATAAAAACGAACCATCAAATCCTGCTAGCTACATATATTTACCTCTTTTTGAGTAATAGACTTATTCTCCATATTTATGTAGTATGTATTATTTTCACGCTGATTGACACTATGCTTTCTAGAACTACTTTATTATTTGACTTTAGGGGCTTAGTTCTTTCATCTATAAAGGGGATGGCCTTTCTAAAGCTCCCCTCATCTTAGGGACACTCAGCGCTATTCCCAGTTCAACATCTTTGGCAGTAGTTCCACACGTGATCTTGCGCTTGCCCAATCCTGTCCCTGGCAAGTATCTGATGAGTCAGAAGTAAATGGAGGGCAGTGTGACGTACTTAGTGAGACTGTGACTCCAGGGTCACACCCAAGGCGGTTTGAAGCTCAGCGTTGCAACCTAGAAGTTACAGGGCCTTTGAGGAGTGGTTTGTTTTCTGTGTCCCAGTCTTCTACTTGATGAACTGGGAGCCACAGTCTGTGGCCTCTTTTATGCTGATAAGTAGTAAGGGAAATGACATAGGCATAGCTGGCATGAGTCCCTCTTCTTTTTGTCATGTTTGAATTGCCAGTAGCACTTGGTACCCAACACACTCAGTGATATTGCCGATTTAAATGGAGATGCTCACATCCACTTCAGGAGTCTTCCCAAATCTAGTTTCTTCATAAAGTAAATACTTTGCACATGAGTAATTACCCCGAAGTTTATCTATCTTATGCCCTGATTGCACATAGTCTTCTGTCTTGGAGCAGTACATTGTTATAGTTTTATTAGATTTCTTGTTAGTAATTTTCTGACTACATGGTTCTTTGCTGTTTTTAGAAGTCACGAATACATGGTATAATAGCAGCAATAACATTATTAAAAATTTGGTATGTGCTAGTCATTATTCCAGGCTATACACCAGCCATTTTTTTTTAACATTCACAAGCCTTCCTTCCTTCCTTCCTTCCTTCCTTCCTTCCTTCCTTCCTTCCTTCCTTCCTTCCTTCCTTCCTTCCT